>NC_142365.1:21132500-21498750 GCF_059441175.1 Urocampus carinirostris
AAAATTAAGAATATGATCCAACCTGTGGTTCCACATCCAGCAGTGCAATTTTTCCCTGCTGCTGGATCTGATGGATGGTGTCGATTTTGGTGCCGAACATACTTCCCTGGAAGCTGCCGTATTCGAGCAGCTCATTTTCTGAGATGCACTTGGTCATCTCGTCGTTGGAGATGAAATAATATTCCTGACCGTTCTCCTCGTCCTTACGCTGTGGTCTGGTGGTGTCTGTGCATGTTAAGGGGCATTTGTGAAGATGCACGGTTTTTGAGAGACTCCAATTATTGTATTTTCTGGACTACAATGAGCCATAAAACAACCATAAAACAAACAATCGAGTGCACTTTATAAAATCAAAATAGGAAATAAAAAATGTGTTACCATATTTGTGCAATTATTGATCAGTCTGACCACAATTGCATAAATATGGTGGCATTGGGGAATCAAATTGGAAAGCATTGGTAAGAGCACCGAATCCTAACCACCAGGCTGCTAAATACATGGATGGCTGTTAAATACATAACATTAAATGCAACAGGAATCAAACCCGGATAGCAGCAGGGAGAGCGCGGGATCTTGTGCACTAGACCACTAGGTATAAATACGACACATAAAAAGGCATTCGTTATCACAATATTTTTTGTCACGATACCAGAGAGAATGTTGTTTCACTCTTTCTCAGCTCAATCTAAGCATTGTAAATGTCAGAGGTTTTTATCATGTGCTGCGATGCATTTTTAAGAATGACCAAATTACTTTCCACAATGCCGTTCTCTTCGTTTAGTTTAGAACGGCAAAATTACTCCCCACGATGCCTTTCCCGTCATTCAGTTCACAATTTCCTGCACTTAGTAGACTTGAGTTGGCTGTACTAAATACAATATTCTCGCGGCCCAGCCCAATACTCCATCAACAATTTGGTACTGTGACCAAAAATTGTATGATGATGAGATAAAACCGAATGCCTTTTAATGTGCCATCTGTATTCCTAGTGGTCTAGTGGAAAGGAACAGGTGCAATCCACGCCATGTTCTGAGTTAGATTCCAATTGTATCCAATGTTATCAGGGAAATATTCGAATTGATCAATCAATGTGCAAATATGGCACTGTGAGTTTTTGTGCAACTCTAGCTCTTTAAGTAGTTTTAATTCCAAGCATGAAAACAATTATTACAAAAGACAGTTCTGGGGAGTGTGCCTTAAAATCCTGCGTGCCGTAAAGTGTGTACAATATGATACTTACGTGGGACAGGGTAGGAGAATTTCTCAGGATATTTAGTCAGCAAAGAATTTTTGATGTGACTCCTCCCTACACCAGGCGCACCTAGAAGCACACATAGAAATTACAATGAATCAAATCAATGGATTCATTTTGTAGTAATTATACGAAGAAAAACATTTTATATAATACGAAATGAACGTCAATATTTTCAGTATTCAACTAACCACAAAGAAAATACTATTGCGTTTTTTTGTACACAACGTGCTGAAATAAACAGGAAGTGACCCAAAAAGTTGCCGAATAAAAACAAAAAAAAAATGAAACTTTTTTGCTTTCATGGCTCTTTGAGTCACGGCATGGCGGATGTGTGGTTAGTGAGCAGCCCCACAGTGCAAATGTTCAGGGTTTAACTCCAGCTACTGCAGCCTTCCTGTGCGGAGTTTACATGGTCTCCCCCGCACCTGGATACCTCCGGGCACTCCGGTTTCCTCCCACATTCCAAAAAACATACATGTCAGGTTAATAGGCTGGTCCAAATTGTCCCTAGGTGTGAATGAGCGAGCGGCAGTGGGCAGGGGATACGCAGTTCAGTTCCTGCCCACTGCCCCAAGTACCTGGGATGTGCTGCAGCACCCCCCGCAACCCTACCGAGGATAAGCAGTGCAGATAAAGGATTGATGGGCTCTTCGAGTCAAAAAGGTTCCCGACCCCATTTTCTGGAGTGTTTTTTCTACAGCATTGACTAAAAACCTACTGTGACCTCGAAAGTAAGACAGCTCTTGACCTTGTCCCAGACGAATGCAACTCACCGATTAGCACCAAAGTTTTCCGTTGGAAAGCTGGGAGCCGGACGACTTCCTCATAAGAAATCACGTCCAACTGATCAAAAACTAAAAGCAAACATCACCGTTAGGAAAATTAAACGTTCGCTCTGAGAAAAATGCTAAGCCGGTGATAAACTCACTGGAGCTGTGCTTAGCCAGGTACTTGTCTTTGCACTTTTTTTTCTTTCCGAACGGGCTCCAGGACGGACTGTCTTTTGCTTTACTCTTGCTTGCCACTCTCCTGTCGAGGGAAGACAATTGCAAGCAACATTTTTGTCAGTTTCACAGTATGCTAAGCGACACAGAATCAGGAAAAGATCCCCTATGTGATGAAATAGCGTTCTGGAACGTATACCATTCTTGGAGTTCTGGCGATGGTATGAGTCCAGCAAAGTTAGCAGTGCTGCTCTCCACAGTACCCTGCCACCAGTTTGGGTCCTGCTTGTTGATGATTTGAA
Source organism: Urocampus carinirostris (assembly GCF_059441175.1). NCBI lineage: Eukaryota > Metazoa > Chordata > Actinopteri > Syngnathiformes > Syngnathidae > Urocampus > Urocampus carinirostris. The sequence goes on from NC_142365.1 coordinate 21,135,002, forward strand.
TGATGTCGCCGGTTTGAAATTGCAGCCCGGCTTCTTTGCACGGGATGAGTTCGTCCGTTGAAGGGTCATAGTTAAACTGGGCCCTCATGTAGGTCTGCAAACAAGGCTTATAGTTAAGATCACCTCAGAGTAGGACTGGGCGATGTGGTCAGAAAGTTCAATTTTGATTGTATTAGTCAATATGGGGGGTTAACGTTTGTTTTTTTTTCTAAACAAAAATAAAAATTTAACCCTACAAGTATTTTAGGAATGTTTGATCACAACATCTTGTGCTAAAAGTCAAAATAATGACTGTTTTCAAATACGTTTGACCATAAACTTAAAATGAACAGGTCAAGCAAAAATAGTCGTACTTTTAGCTTTAGCCTATCTAAAATAAATGATCTATTGTAAATATGCTTTTTATACCTACATTTGCAAAATCTTTAAATTATCAGCACTAGTTTCGAGTGAATACAACAAAACACTTAAAGGTCGGGTGCGTGGTTTGAGATGTTCTTAGAAAATTAAAAGCATAATTTTTTTCTCTATTAAGTATGTGTTAACAATGCCTTTATAATTTGTTTCCACTTTACCTGTCTGCTTTTATCTTACTTTTACCAACGCTGTTTGGTACACGCAACACATTTGGTAAGAACAAGGGATAAGGGGTGGGTAAAAGAATGAATTTATGCTCGTCATCGCAATTTTTTGTTAGTGTACCATAAGAATGGGAAATAAATACGAAAAGGTCTCTATCAAATACAGTCCAAGCGCCAACCCAAACCCCCAAGAACATTTTATTTGAGTTTATTTGAGCGAGTCTGAGAAATGCACATATTTGCATGAGCAACACATAACAAAAACGGAGAATGGCATCAGCGAATAGACAATTTTCCACCCTTGATTTCACAATTCGGCAAATTGTTCTACTGACCATTTTCATTAATACAAATACATTGAAATAATTAAACATCCTTATACATTTATAAGGTAATGTTAATGAAGAATATGTTAGTCGTGAAGTGATGTGCAGTGTATTCAGAACAGACTGGAATGGCTCATTAAAAGTAAAAAATAAATAATTTAGGGGGGACTTAAAACATGAAGTGTGATAAAAATGACTTTTTTAATGCAGTTTGTTGCTCAGAAGGACAAAACGTTACATAAAATTGGATGTTTAATTCATTTTATGTCAATTTAAGAAGTATGCCAGGACAAATTTGTATATTAGATGATTGGTTCAGTTTAAAAGTTCGACATAAAATAAAACAACAGAAACTTTTTGAAAATAAGGAGAAAAATGAATGTATTCAATTGGAAGTCCAGTCATAATATGTTCCATGAGCCTTCATCTGTTCCAAACTCAATAATCTGATCACTAAACATTTGGGGGATAAAACTTAAAAAGGACACTGTGTAATATTTAACCACTACAAGTCGATGTATCGTGTAGTGCAACCAAAAACGAGTGCTATAATGCACAAGGAGATAGTTTCATGTAATGTAACATAAATACAAATTTCTCAACCAAGAATAATAAACGAATTTTATTACATGTATTTTTGCTAGGTATTCAAATCAATTCCCTTTTTAACAAATAAAGTGTTTTTACCACAATAATTCAACAATAATACACAATGTCCCTTTAAACAGCAAAATCCTTCCATTTTATTTGCCTCAGCATCTGACTGTTGCTCGAATATGACATCACAGTTGCCCAAAAGTGGGGAATGATGGTCACCTCCTGCAAGGGATGAAAATGGCTGCATTTTGCTGAGTTTAAACCCCACAAACGTAATGAACCTGGATACTGTGTCGCTGACATATTCTCTATTAATCTATGTAAAGTACTGAAGTATGTCACAAGGATGAAATATGACAATAAATAGAGTGTTAGACAATACTAATGTGAATCACAGTCAGTCAAACTAATCAAGCTAGAAGGTGTAGGCTATACTATTAGGATAGTCACCTTGGATTTTTATTGATCAACAGACGATTCAACCTTGCAAGGAAGATGTTCCGAAAATAACAAAGGGAAGGAATTAATCCGGGACACGACCCATGCTATAGTTTTTTGGGCAAATCTTCAAATAAAATGTTGATTTAGGAGTTTACTCATACCTCGCAGGCTTTAGAGCGACTCTTTTGGTTAGAGACGATCTTCATAGTGATTACACCTTGGGTTTCTTTCTGTAGGGAAAACACGTCACACTTTCATTGTTATGGTGAAATAAATTTAGTGACAGGCCTGTAGGGTGTTTGGAATATATGTTTTGCTTCCGTAACAAACCAAAATCTTTTGTAGCTGATCAACTGTCTGGTTCGTCACACTTTTCCCGTTAATTTCTGCAATTTCGTCCCCTTCGTGCAAGGATCCTGAAAGAATAGTAACAATAATTATCAGATAACGCGAATGAAGAATGTGATTTGAAGAAAAAGATAATTGCTTATCAAAATGTCATCACAACCGCACCCTACCCTCCTGGCAAGTTACCTTGTCTGTGTATAAATCCTCCGTGCAATATTCTGGCCACTGTGCACCTCTGCTTGTCGGTCATTTTCAGAGTCACGCCCTATGGTGAAAATAGAGATAATTATTGAGTGGGAGAAGAACTTTGCTCATAAAGGAAATTCTGAAAAGATTTGGAAAAATGGAAATGGGTACCATCGGCTCTGAAGGATTTTTTTCAAATATGACTTCTTTCATTTTGGTCTGGTCGGTGCCGTTGGTGTACCTGGCACTTCCGTTTGTATACACTTCAGCACCTTTACTGTCCAAAGTTTGCATGGCTGCCTGTTGATAAAAAGAGAATATTCACGGTGTTCAAAACTCACATTTAGGGACCCTATTCTTCCTTAACGATGAATGGTTGTAAGATAATAGTTTTGCTGTTTTAAAGCTAATTACAATAGATTTTTTTGTAAGGCTATGAGGCGATTTTTAAAATTTCTTTCAGACCCAATGATGATGTTCACTCAACCAGAATAGGATTTTTGTGTGCTTGAAAGAGTCAGTCGGGAACTTCAGTCTCTTACAATAACAGTTTGGCATGTCTTAAGACTTCATTTTCCAACAGGATGGAGGTGGTGGTGACCACACTGGAGCCTCAGGGTTAGACAGTTTCTGAACACAACCCTGCCAGACAGAGGGATTGGACGGTCTGGGCAGAATGATCACAATTTCATGTCCTAGCCACCCACATCTCACACCATAGGATTTATTTTTGCATGGATTTGTGAAAGAATTGGTCTATGTGCCCCATCTCCCAAAAGACGTGGATGAGCAGAAGGCACAAAAAACAAGTTGTGCAACCATAAACAATGGCAATCATTTGACTCTCGGCTTGATGTATGTTGTGTGACCAATCGTGCTTACATTGAACATTTTAAACATTACATGTTACAAGCTTTCTGAATTTACCATGTGTGTTTTATATCCTTAATAGTTTCTGAGATATTCAATGTCAAACTGTGTCCCAAGACCTTTGGAGCACCCTGTATTATAGATTAATTTTCAGGAAGTACGGTCATCCCAGTAATAACCCCGGGAAAAGCATATTACTATTTGCTAGTCTTTCATCAGCAGTTTCAACACATGTCCTGGTTTAAAAATTAACCCAACATTATTGCAGCTCATTAAACACATCCAACGATCTGGTCAGACAGGTTCGTGTGGTCATGGATACCGCCAGCGCCGTCAATGGAAATCCATGAACGGTCTCGGATAACTCTTACAAATGAGGAGGGTCGGACAGTCCATCTGGCATACCGGGCAGATTTAGGATTGGCAACACTCCTTTTTCATAAAAACAATGTTTTTTTAAATTATTACTTCTATTTTATTTCGACAGATGGGCAGCGTATTCGTCTGTTCATAATGTAAGCAGGAAACTGAACCCGATGACATAGGTAATACAGGGACATGAAAACTAGGCAGGACTGGACCTCTGGCGTAACTGCTGATGCCCATTGGGTGTGTGTCTTTGAGGGCAATTAGAATGAGAATTTAGTCCATCTAAAACCAAGAGATTATACTATTAGTTCAATGATGTCTAAAATGCTTTTGTATGATTATAATAACATTATTTTTCTATTTTGTTTCAAGAGATGGCAGGGTTTTCATCTAATCCTAGTGTTAAGAAGGAGTCTGAACCCAATGACATCAGTAACACAGGGATATTGAAACTCTACAAGGCTGGACTGGTGTTCTGGTGTGCTGGGTTGATGCCCAGTGGGAGTGTGCCTTTGAGGGCATTTGAATAATGTTCAATTAGCTATAGGCTGTGAGACACAGTGCATCACACTTTGTTTACACTCAACAGCACCTTGATGTACATGTACAACAACACAAAATGCAATTTGTAGTGCATTAAATGTTACATTATTATTCAATTACTTCAATGATGTCAGTATTGGCTGCAAACATGGAGCCAGACCTCTCCTGGAATTGCCGACCAAATGAGGAAAAAGGGATAACAGTAATCATTGTTTTTATTATTGAAAGTCACGGTATTCCAACTCTGTGCAACGCAATCCCTATTTGTTGACTTTGTACTGTTTGGGTTTAACACAAGGATGACAGGCGAAAATATTTGCCGTTACCAGATTAAATGACACCTTTGCGAGATCTCAAAAGTCACACCGGCGCTTGGTTGGCTGGTGTGTGTAAGCGAGAACACGAAGGAACCATCAAAAATGGGAACTAATTCACCTCAGTAAGGGTTTCATGGGGTGAGGACGGGGGTTTGTCTTCATACGTGTTTTTTTCTCTGTTACTTCTTAAACAGTACCTTAAACCTTAGATTTTGGGCTGGTCCTATCCCTCAAGATATTTCAAAAGTAGTTTTTAAAGTTTCCCAGCTGAGATGCAATTACCAGACGTGAAGAAAACCCCCAAAATTTATTCTTGTCACTAGGCATCAACTGTCAGTTTTCACGTGATGAGATTCCTCATCGGCGAGTCTGAACAAGTCAAGCAATTACTTACTTGGAAATCGTTAAAAGTACATGATTGCATTTCAAACCATGACACATTTGGTTAAGTAGATGAAAACATTTTTTCTGTAAAAACAGTCATGTTTATGATCCAAAATACGATATACAGTGGCCCCCTTTTAATCGCGGGGTATGTTCAAAAAATGAATCTGTGATAGGTGAAATCTGTGAAGTAGAGACCTTTATTTTTTTTTACAGTTTTTAGACAATTAAATACTCTACAATGTATTGAAATCAAAGAACAAAAGCTTTTCACAGACCCAAGCATTTACTGAATAAAGTACTGTATATAGTAAACATTTATTTACTTATGACCCATATCTACTATATTAGGAGCTGTTTAGCCCAGGGTTCGGCCACCAGCAGCTCTGGAGTCGCATGCGGTTCTTTGGCACTCCCTGGTGCTTTTTCGAAAAAGTTTGATAATAGAAAATGATATGGTTTCTGTAGGAGGATAAAACTTCATTGTATTGTTTTCCAATTAAAATAGATACACCAGTATGGTTGGTTGGTTGTTTGGATCCCTTAACCACTAGGGTCGTATGGGCACCGTTGACCATGGTGTGTCTTGGGCAAGTATAGCCTGGTGGCACCCATCCCTCTCCAGGCAAACATACGTTTTAACCCAGTTTCGAACCGGGGACATTTGTGTGTTCCTCTTATATAAAGCTTTTTATTTTCGATACATATGTGTTTTCAACATTTTTGGTTGTCAACCCCTGGTTTAGCCAATCAGAATCCAATGCAAATTCATTAAGTAGCGAGACCGTGAAAAGTAAACCGCGTTATGGCGAGGGATCACTGTACTTGTAAATTGTTATTTTGCATTCAAAAAATGTTTCTGTAGTAATTTCAGTGTGGGTCACTAAAAACACGGTTAGCAACTCGTAAAATGACTGTAGTTTGGCAACCTTGGTTCAGGGAAGCATTGAACAGTAGTCCTCCAATTTTGTTTCAACTAATATAGCGAAGTTCAATCGTGCACACCCAAGTAAAAGACTGCCGAGTTGGCTTCCCTTACGACAATCTCCACGAGACCTTTGATCAGCATTCTCCATTCTAGCTTACTAAATCAGCAATAAGCACCTGACTAAAGCGCTGAGGTTGGGGGAAAAACTTCGTTTTTTTGCCATGTCTCACACTTCGGAAGCACATAGTTTACGCACGCAAAGAAAATAAGAGGATATGTATACAAAACAGGATGACTATCATATACAAACTTGAACGTTATCATGAAAAACCTGAAAGCTTTCATGTAAAATCTTAAAACTGATCTAAAAATGCTATTGCTATTTTGTTCTGTTGTGGCAGCAAAACACTTTTGTTATTTTCTGCTGACATAACAATTTCAGATTTCTCTTCATGCCTTTTTACAGAAGCTGTAGATAACCCATGTCAAACATGCAGCCTGCGGCCCAGATCAAAACCGTTGGGTGGTTTAACCTGGCCCGCTATAAATTTGTGAGTACCGGTATGTAAAAAAAAAACAGTTTAATTTTAACAAATACAAAAAGTCAGTAAAGGTGTAAAGAACTGACCAATTTGTTTTCACGTTAAAGACAGTATTTTCTTAGCTTCAGTAGGCCTAGCCTAGTAATTTAATCTCATATTATTGCCCGTTCACAACTAAAATGTTCCTTTTCTTTTTGTCTTTGATTCATTTCAAAGCAGTATGACAATCGAGGCAATCTTATTTTTATACAAAGCTCCAACTTGACTGTGTTTATGTTTGTGATGTTTGTGGTGAGTTGGCACAGATGTGAAGCTGCATTTACTGATTTTTTTTTAAATAAACAAATTGTTACCACGGTCAATCATCATCATGAAATTATTTTTGTCAATCTTTGTGAATTAAGGTGTTGTATTTAGAAAAGACCCCTCACCATTCATGATTATAATTTGTATGGTAGGCAACACATGTAGGCTGAACAATACAGCCCTGAAAAACAAAGCTGCATATTTAGTGTTGACATTGGTTCGCTAAGAACATTAAATCTGGATCTGGTCCCCAAGCCAAACTGAGTTTTATCTGCCTGCCGTAAACTTTTATTTTTGGAGAAAAAGAAAGAGACGAATGCATGCTCTTGGAAATAAATTATGCAAACCATTGCACGTGTAGATTTTCAGAATTCCAAAAGCTGACGTGTGTGTGTATATAAAAACATATGACTTGTGATGTAAGCCTGTTTACTGCTCAGCTGTCACATGGTTTTCCATTTTTATTTTGATGAGCGGAAATTGAGAGAAAGCTCGAGTCAGGTCTGCAGGATTCAATATAATAATAATAAAAAATCTTACAAACTTACCCACTTTACCTTTTTAGACCATTACCTCCAATGAACACAGAATACATTTGAAAAAAATGGAATATAATTTCTATGTATGCGCTTCCACTCCTACCGGAAGCGAACAGAAATCCGAATTCATTTCCAAAATAAAAGTTAAAGCGACGACTTACCTTGTCAAGCTTTGGTTTGTTTTGGAGCAGATGCTCAAGGTAGAGATCAGAAAGTGCAGTCCGGACAGAGTCCGCCGGCTCCAAAATGACAGCGGATTCGTTTTTATTGTATTTTTGCGTCATTTTTACGGTAAAGGTGGGGGGAAACACAGTAAACACGATTCACCCCCTCCTCCCCTGTGCAAAGTCCACAAGAGGCAGGCTCGAAATAATGCTGGCGGGTGGGGAACTATTGATAAGGCCTGCTGATGATATAAAGGTCGCGGAGATAAAGGTCCAAGGTTCTGTTCTGCTGCTATGTGATCGAAATGAGCTCCGCTGCGAATGCACTGCTGACTGAGCAAGTAATAGGGATGTGTCGTTGAGGAACGAGTCGGATATATTAACCGGCTCTTGGAATGGTACGAATGGTCCCGACTCCCCAAGAAATAACGAGCCGGTTCCCTCCGTGATGCTTGTTTTTCTCTGGTGATTTTTTTTCTTCTTTAGTCTTCTTTCTCTTGTTTTTTTTTATCATTTTGCTGTTTTGTTTTTGTTTTATTTCTTTTTTCGTTTTGTTTTTTTACCTAACTTTGTACTTCTACTCTTCATTTAATTTCATTTCATTCTACTCTTTTCTGTCTTTTTTGTATTTTATTTTATTTATTCAGTTGTTTCTTTTTCCCTAGCTTGTACTTCTTTTATTTTTTTCCTTTTCCTTCCTTTTCTTTTTTTCTTCTTTTGTTTAATTCTCATTTCTTGCTTTTTTTAACCATTTTTCACTCTTTTTGCCTTTTCCTCTGTCCATAGTTTCTTTTATTATTTTTTTCCTAGCTTTTTATTTTTTTGCTTTCCTTTTTCTCCTTTTTCTCTCAATTTTTTCCTCTTTTATTTCATTTTGTATTATTTTTCTTGTAATTATAATAATAGTAATAATAATAATAATAATAATAATAATAATTCATTTTTTAAAGTCATTTTCTGGCGCTGTACACAGAGTAAAAACAGTTATGTTTATAATACAAAGTGAATAGATATGAACAAGTACAGTTTGCATTTTTTTAACTTGTTGTCTGCCATTTTTTTCCTCTTCCTTTGTGTTTTTTTTATCCTCTAGTGTTTTACATTGTTTTCTTTTTTGTTACTTTTTTCTTCTGTTTCTGTCTCTTTTTTCGTTGATTTTTCTCATTTTTTCTATATTATGACTTTAACATCACATTACAATACGTAAAATATGGAATGAAGCAAAAGAACAAATTTGAAGAGCTGTTTGAGAGCTTATTTTCAAGTGAGCCGAGCCAAAAAAGCCTGTTCCCTAAAAAGAGCCGAGGTTCCCATCACTAGCAAGTAAACAGGGGCTGGGAGCTGATGCATTCACGAGCTGAGAACAAAACCCAAATATTTGAGTCATCACACAAATCTCCTTCTAACATTTTTTTCTTTCAATGATTTTAAGTTTAAAATGAACCTTCTCTCATATATTGAGTTTAGTTTTTCAAAATAAGTATGTATTTTAATACAAAAAAAACCGTTTACCGTATAAAAAAGGAACAACATTTACAGTAACATTGTTTGAAAACATTCAACAAAGTGATGAACACTTCTACGAAGAGCAGAACCACTACAAACAAACACAATTTAAATTATAACATAACGCTAGAAATGAAATTCCCATTCAATCGTGTGTCTTTGTTTACAGGATATAACCTTGAAAATCCGAATGTAGGGGAAGGTAGCACGGCGCTGCGGTCCTTTTCCGGAAGAGAAGCTCATGAGGCGTTCACAGTCGACAAGTGTCATACTCAAACAGGCCACACTGCAGCATTTTATTATTTAATAATAATAATAATAATAATAATTTCCTTGTATTGTCATTCTGTGTAACAATGTACACAGAACGAAATGTCGATTGCATCTGACCCGATGCAGCCGCAGCCAAGAGAGGGCGCCGCCGACCACTTTTTAAGTCTTAGGAATGACTCGGCCGGGGCGCGAACCCGAACCTCCCAGTCTCAAAGCGGGCGCCTTACACAAAGCTTGGCATTTTTGCAGTATTTTTTAAAAATGCATCCAAATGCAGGGGCGTGTAAAGCAAAATGCCATTTGTTGAAATACAGCAAAGGTCCATTGATGTGGTATAATGTATAAAACTCCAGATCAGGGGATGGTGTAATAATAGTCTGAAAAAATAGTCTGTGTAATAACCTGTGAAGCCCTTTGAGACTCTTTGTGATTAAGGGCTATACAAATAAAAATGACTTGACTTGACTTACCGAACAGATTTTCGTGAAAGTGTGCACAGTTGTACTTTAGGCCTCTGGGAGTGTCTTCAGCTAGGTTTGGTGTCAAGACACCCCCAGTAAATATCAACAAAATCAATAAACATCTGCTTTTAAGTACAATCAGCTCTGGAGCTGCATGCGACTCTTTGGCTCTCCCTTGTGGCTCCCTGGCGCTTATTCAACAAACCACGGCCCCAACAACCTTGGCTGAGTATAATGTCCGGCAGCACGGTCTACCGATTTTCGTGAAAATGTACGCAGTTGTAGTCTGGAGCCTTTGCACTGAAAACGCTGGTCTACCAGTAAACCCAAGAGCCAAGAAGAGATCCACAAGTTTGAGAGCATTCTTCATCGGGCCCCTGTGCTTTGGAATGCTCTTCCCCCTAAAATTCGATGTGCAATCTCAGTGGAACTGTTTAAATCTAAGCTTAAAACACACTTATATTCTATAGCATATGAATAACCTATATTTTCTGTTGACGATATTTGTGTATTATTAGTTATTCCCACATCCATTGCAGCCTGGTCATCCTGGAAGGGGGAATTACCTCATGTGCAGTCCCTTCTCAGGGTTTCTTCATTTTCCTCATGTTGAGGTCTTTGAGTTTTTCCTTGCCCTCATGTAGGTTTTAGATCAGAGGATGGTGTCATAATAGTCTTTAGTTTGCAATAATCTTTGGTCTGTGCAGCCCTTTGAGACTCCTTGTGATCAAGGGCGTCCCAAATAAACATGACTTGACATGACGATTGCATGCATAGCAACGGTTTGTCCTTAAAAAGTGGTAAATTTTATGACTCATTCTTATTTTTCGGCATGAAAGACAATCCGTCTCCAGAGTATCAAAAACAGGCAAAAAACAAACTGCATTTATTGTATCACCGAAACAAATATAGTCCACAAGACTTAAAAGGGCATATCAAACTGTTTGCCGTTTATGCTAATGAGTCACAAAAAGGATTTTGAGCTTCAAAACGCTTTTATAATTTAAATTTTCTACCTTCAAACGTTTTATTATTAGGAGTATTTTTCTTTCTTTCTTACAAAACCATTTTATTTTTATTTTATTTTTTTGTTTTCTTTTGACCCCAAGACTTAGAGCCCTTCGAGACTTCTTGTGATTAGGGGCTATATAAATAACCTATTCACAACTGTATCCATGCAGAAAGACATAGTTTTACTTCAAAATATAGCAGCAGTAGACTGAAATATTAGTCTTGAGTCAAAATTGTTTGTTGCTGCATAGCTTTCAACCTTACTTCCCTCAATAATGTTTTCAATTTTTGGGCGGCAGTAGCTCAGGAGGTAGAGCTCGTCTTGGGATCAAGGGATCCCAGTTCGAATCCCGGCTCGTCCGTGTTACATGTTGAAGTGTCCTTGGGTAAGACACTGAACCCCTAATACCCCCAACAAGCAGGTTAGCGCCTCACATGTCTGCAAGGCCGCCATTGGGAAATATGGAGCACATTGTAAAGCACTTTGGGAAGTCATTGACTTGAAAAGCGCTATATAAATGCAGATTATATTATGTATTTTCCTTGATAAGCGATAATAAACCTTAAGGCGGCACCCATTTACTCAGAGCAAGACGAACTATGTAGACCAGGTGTGTTAAATTATTTTTAATTCAGGGGCCACGTGGTCAAAAAAACACTGTCGCAGGGACCGGACTTGTTAATTAAAGGCATATAAATGTGTTTAGCGGTAGGGTTGGGGATCTTTCAGAGGCTCTATATGAAATTATGAGTCAGGGGCACACCATTTGATTATGAAACAATTATTGAAGCTTATTTTCTTCAGTATATGTTTTCATTCCATAATGTTTATCAACTGTGTATTTGTAAAAAAAAAAGTGAATCACCAATTGAATTAATTTCCACAACCGTTTACTCAACCAAGGGAATCTCATGCAATCTACAAAGTGACAAAAATTGCACCCACAGATTGATTTAAGTGCAAATCATTTTATGTTTTCTCATCTCATCTCATTAGCCGTACCGCTTATCCTCATTAGGGTCGCACGGGGCTGGAGCCCATCCCAGCCATCTCCAGGCAGTGGGCAGGGGACACCCTGAACTGGTTTCCAGCCAATCGCTGGGCACACGGGGACAGACAACTCACTCGCTCGCTCATTCACACCTAGGGACAATTTGGACCGTCCAATTCACCTGAAATGCATGTTTTTGGAATGTGGGAGGAAAACGGAGTGCCCGGAGGAAACCCACGCAAGCACGGGGAGAACAAACAAACTTCGCACAGGAAGTCTGGAGCTGGATTTGAACCCACGACAGGTTCCCATGACATGAACTGTGCCGCACAAGCGCTAACCACTGCGCCGCCGTGCTGCCTATTTTGTGTTTTAAACATCTTTTATTTTTTTATTTTTAATTTTTGAAATAAAAATGTTTACCTGGTTCAAATGTTCTGTGATTGATGAACGGTAATTAGCTAATACAGTTACTGGTTGACATGCAGTGGACAGATTTGATACAGCGGTCATTGTTTGTGGCTTTTAATTTTGTCTTGAGCTTTTCTTGGCATTGCATCGCGGGCCGGGGTGATTCTGTTGGTGGGCCTGATCCGGCCCGCGAGCCTGAGTTTGACACCCTTGATATAGAATTAAAAACAAAGATCGTTTGTGTAAACACATTTATTTACCACGTAAACAACACAAATAATTGTTCAGCATCTTTTTTCGTCTTTTTCCCACTTTCAGTAAATTTAGTCCATATATCCGGCCATTATCTGGATCACTTATCACCAGTAGGGTCGCGGGAGTGCCGGAGCCCAGGGAGCAGAGGACAACCTGAACTTGTTGCTAGCCAGTCGCTGGGCACAAAGGGACAGACTATTTGCTCGCTCATTCACACCTAGGGACAGTTTGGACCGGCCGATTAAACTGACATGCATGTTTTTGAAATGTGGGAGGAAACCCAAACAAGCACGGGTCAAAGAGAAAGAGAGAACAGGAGAGAAAGAGATAGATGGAGAGAGAAAAGACAGGAAGAAAAAGGAGAGAAACAAAGAAAGGAAATAAGAGAGAGGGCAAGAAAAACTAAAAGGAGGAATAGAAAAAGAGAAAGCAAGAGAGTATGAGACAAAAAAAGAAGTACAGAAAGGGGGAGATACATAGAAAGGGGAGGGAGGTGTCATGAGAGTCAAAACAAAAGGGAAAGAAAGGGAGAAAAGAGATAAAAATAGAGAAAAAGAAGAGAGAGGGATGGAGATAGAGAGAGAGAGAAAGAGAGAAATGGAGGGGGGAGCAAAAAACAGAGACAAAAAGAGGAAGGGAATGTAAAAAAAAAGAAAAGAGGGAGAAACAGAGAGAAAAAGAAAGAAAAAAGATAAAAAGAGGTAAAGAAGAGAAACCGAAGAGAGAGACAAAATAGAGAGAGAGAGACCGAAAGGGGGAAAAGAGTAAGAAGGAAAGAGAGCGACAAAAAAGCAAGAACAAAGAGAAAAGAAAAAATAAAGATTAATAAAAAAAGATTCAAAAAGAGAGCAAATCAAAGGAAGGGAGATAAATAAAGACACAAGGAAAGAGACAGAAACATACATACCGCTTTGGCGACATCAAGTGGACATATTTAAAACTGGCCTAAGTGTAACAGTGTAATGCAATAAACAATAGTACATTGTAACAATAGAACAACGAAAATAAGCGCTAACATAGTGATAAACAAGCCTGATGTTTACACAGTGAATTTTTGGATTATTTTTAGTATTATTATTCGTATTACTGTTTTTGTTTTTATTATTAGTGTTCCTACTGGGCCAAGCTGCAAGAATATTGTCAGACATTAAAAAAAAACGGCGTTTCCAGAAATGCTTGCCGACCACTGGACTGCAACCCATAAAACTGTAGGGTCGTCAAGAATGTTGACGACAGGACTCCAACCCATAAAACTGTCGGGTCGTCGAGAATGCTGTCGTCTCTTTCGAGCGGTTTAAAAATGGAATTATGTTCTGTGTCTTTAAATCCTGCCATTGCGCCTACCGGTCGCAAAAATCCGTTTACTTACGCACCCTTGCTCTATCGCCAGGAGTACTTTCTGTTATTACGTGCGAACATGGGAATGTTTAACTAGGGTAATAGATCCAGCTCATCACTTTGATGACAGCAAAGATCAAATTAAGAGACCGTAGTGCAGTTACGTAACTCCTTGGTTCGGTGCTCGCTCGGTCACGTAGCCCCAAGTTTGCACCCAAATCAATTTGGGGGACATTTACAGAACAAAAAACTTCGATCTAAACCTGCGAGGACTCGAATATGATATCCACCCTGTGCGGGCACGTGCGTCAGCGCCTTACGGTTTTCAAGCGGATTTCCTGGAGAGGAAACGGGACGCAAATCCGCGGGTACGCACCGGCAACTCTTCGCACGCTCGATAAGTATCTGGGTAAGTTCCAGCAACACCGGGGCAAGTTTGAAAAAGACGAAAGCGACTGATCATACTGAATAAATGATACAAAATCCATTTGCAGAGCTGCACCACGGCGGGACTCGGATGCTTTTGGACTACGTGTGGTTGAGGGATCACTGCCGCTCCCCTTCATCTTACAACTTCAAAACACACCAGAGGAACTTGGACACCGCCAGTATCGACCTCGAAATTCGCCCTGACCAAGTCCAAGTGGACGATGAGCACCTAGTCATCACTTGTAAGTCACAATTCTTAAGTACGTACACCCCCTTCAAGCCAACGTCATCATCGGATCAGAGCATGATGCGTGAGCATTGTCGACCCAAAAAGCGGGAGTAGCAGCGGGAGTTGAAATGGAGCGAGGGAAGAATTGTATGTTGAGTTGCGTTTTGAGAGTGGCAAGGGTTGTTCTGAATTTGTATACTATCTATGCTCAACAACGTGAATGTTTCATACGGCTATCTGTTGTTTTTGAACTGTGTACTTCATATTCAGCCATGATCTTTGATTTTTGCAATCCAGAGATGGAATAAGAGCTTGCTCTGTCCACTCCACGCATCGGCCCGGTATTGCAGTACCTCCGGGAACGGTGCATTCGCAATGATCGCAGCAAAGCTTTAGGGCTAGGACCTTAGCTTGGCCTTTTGGCTGAGAGTAAGTGTCCCGGCTCCTAGGCTTTGTAGCGTATTATGAACTGACCGATAACTGATAATGGATAATGGATAACGAAGATAGATCAATAACCCTTAAAAACCCCAAAACCCCCGCAAGGGTTGTTCAAACCTCACATTGTGTTTGCTGTTAAACGTCATATTGAAATATAATATTGTGAATGTGCTCGATTGCTGTTGAGATTGTCAAGATTGTTTTCTGTTATTAGTGTCAATAAATTTGTTCAAACCCCCCAAAAAATTATAAAAAAAAGACAAATTCCCCACTTTTTTGAAATCGCAAGAGAAAACAGGCCTTTTCAAAACCGCGTTAAACTGGTAGCCATTTGGAGAACTGACTGGACAGAGGACATCATTAGGAATATCCGTGTCCATTTTCTATGTTTTTGTCAGGAAACGGACCAGTAAGCAGGAAGGCGGAACTCATATGTGTAGACGATCCGTCACTTTAATTAGGAAATAAAAGTTGTCCAACACACAAACAGACCAAAAACAAAACAAAACAGGTTTAAAGGCAATCAAAATTACAAACTAGGCATTACTCAGATCAAACAGGCATGAACAGGTCTTCAACAAGGTAAAGCAATGGTCTGGCAACGGGCAGTCCCAAAAGGAGCGTTTAAGTACTCCAAAAGCAATCAGTCCAATGCGTCTTAGCCGGTGATAAAATCAATACTAGCAGGGCAAACAAGATGTTATTCTCTTAACTATTTGCATGGGCAAATTTCCAATCTAGTTCTCTCAAAAAGTCAATGGTATGGGGTGGGCAATACTGAGGGTATCAATCCAAGTAAATACAGGGTACTATCAATCAATACCGGTCTGATACCGATACTTTTTGCTTGAAAATGACAAGATCGTTAAATAATAATCGAACCCTTCCCTGCTTGAGTACGTTTGTAATTTGGATAAACACTGCACAACGATTTAAGGCAGTAAAACTGTTTCTATCTGTATTCACGCCAATTAATTTATGGACTTTACAAGTATAAACCATAAATAAAAATATTTTTAATACAACTGTTTCAGAACAAAAGCCAATAGCAGCAATTTTACAACAATACACCGTATAACAATGTCAACCAAGACCACTAAAGTATCATCCATTGCACAATATTTTGAAAATAAAGTTAGTCATGCAAATAAAGTGTCAATCGTCTCTCATTGGTCGCTGCTTTTTTCTCTGTTTTTATCATGTGTTTATGTCAATATGTGGTGTTGCCACAATAGTAGACCACTTTACCACACAAATGGCATTGTCCTTTTCCGTAGTTGAAAGAAAGAGATTGTTGCGTGGTGTGGACTATTTGCCCCTTTCATTTTTACATCCTGGTAGGGGTGGGTGCTAAAATTTGGCCCTCTCTTCTGGCAGAATGCAGCTTCAGGCCGGATAGCTAGGTTGGCAAAAAGTGCTTGTAGGTCAAACACTCAGGCATAATCCTATAGAGAGTGGACAATGGCGCTGGGTAAGAGAGAGAGAGAGAGAGAGAGAGAGAGAGAGAGAGAGAGAGAGAGAGAGAGAGAGAGAGAGAGAGAGAGAGAGAGAGAGAGAGAGAGAGAGAGACAGAGAGACAGAGAGAGAGAGAAGGGCTGCACTAGCTACATAGAGAAGTGGCCTTTTGAGGAAAGCGTTTCACCAATAATAGTATCGATCTGATCTGAGTACTTGCTCAGTATCCATAATATCGAAATTTGCGTCGATCCACCTACCCCTATTACGAACGCCTGCTCCCATTTCAAGATTGCTGACGGGCAGGGTTGGGTAGGGTTACTTTAACTGGATTACTTTCAATTACTTTTGGATGACTCTAATACCAAATATGCTAATAAAAGACAAAAGAAACTAAATATGAGTAAAATTACTAAATTTTGTGCAGGCTTGGGGAGTAACGGAATACACGGAACGGCAAAAATGATGTTGGCAAGCTGTTTGGATTTATTTTCATTTTGTTTCTGTCGCATTTTATGTTAGTTTTGCCGGAGTTCAAAGAGATCAAAGCCAGGAGAGAAAGCTTACCACGTGTTGTGAGTCATGATTTTATTCATATTTAGTTTCTTTTGTCTTTTATTAGCATATTTGGTATTGGAGTAATCCAAAAGTTATTGAAAGTAATCCAGTTAAAGTGACCCTATCCAACCCTGCTGACGGGCTACGCCGGCCAAAGGTTTTGGGTATTTTTTTCTGGTCTGACGCAGGGCTTCAGAATTTGGGCGTCAAAATCAGTAAGTGTACACTAGATATCTTGCTGCTGCCAAGCGAGCGTTTCGAGATTAAGCATTTTGAACAGGTTTTGCAATCATCCCTTAACAGCACATTTTATATGCTTCATACAACAAACCTTATATCACGAATACCTTCTTTGATTGAGCAATTAAACAATAAAAAGAAGTAGAAAGTCCAATTTGACGCTAGAATGGTTCAAGCACAGGTGTCCAAACTGCGCGTTTTGGGTCCCGTATACCTTTTCCCAGTTCCACTTTTTTTTTAAACAATTCATTTACTACCAGCCCAAATAAAAAGAATTATTGATATTCAGAGCTGTCAATTGAGTTCAATGAGATACGAATCAAAAGTTTTCACTCTTTAGAATTTTTAAAGTAATTTTTTTTTACTCAACTAATATGTTTTTGTAATAATATTACCTGGACATTTAGAAATGGACAACTAATCTCAAAATACGTAAAAATGATTGTTTCAATAAAAACATACAAATATATGAACAAATAAATAATCTAAGAACTGAATATGTATTTTTTCATTCATTTTGTTATTTAATCTGTAATTATTTTGATATTTTTTCATGTATTTTGTTGTGTTTTTTAACCGTGTACTTTGTCATGTCACAAGTCAAGTCATGTTTATTTGTGACGCCTATAATCACAAGGAGTCTCAAAGGGCTGCACAGACCACATATTATTGCAAACTACAGTATTTAACGGATGCACAGACTATTGCAAACTACAGACTATTATTACACTATCCCCTGATCTAGACTACATACATGAGGGCAAGGAAGAACTCATAAACTGCACGGCGTTCCAAAAGGGAGCCCTTTATAGTCAGAACCTGTAAAATAGTAACATTAATTAATTCATTTATCAAATACTCTTTTATACATTGAAACTAAAGAACAATTTACAGGCTCAATCATTAGTTTAAAAAATAAAAATGCTGTGACTAATAAACAGCTTTTTTCCAAATGACTTATGTACTGTCAAATTATGGTAAATGGTAAATGAAGTGCATTTGTATAGCGCTTTTTATCCACTGAAAACCCCCAAAGCGCTTCACAATGTACGCCACTCTTTACCCATTCACACACACACTCACACGTCGATAACCACGGGCTCAGATAATAAATCGCATTTGCAAACTCAAGGATCTCTTCAGCAAATATTAGTACTGTTCTTTAGAATGTTTTAGTCTTTTTTACAAATAACCAGTACTGTCAAATTATTTTGAAAAAAATCTTGCTGCTATACTGTTTTACACTATAGTGTCTGAAATAATATCAGGATATTATCTTAACTTCAGTTGATATTTTATCGCCATTATGTGGATGTTTTTGGTAAAGCACACATGTGGCATACAAATGCCTTTACTTTCTTTCAGCATGTGGAAAAATCCAACTTTGTGTACGATCAAAAGCATCTTCCTCTGCCTTTTGGTGTCAGGACCAGAACAGGAAACAGGACCCACTCGCGTAACACTTCATCCGTTGGTCGCAGGGAGTAGGTTGCTCAGCCGCGGAAGTGGGACTTTCGTGGCGAGCGATGACGGTGTTGGGAACGGAAAAAGTCGAAATCGAAATCAAACAGATCAAACGCAGGGCTTGCTGTGTAAAAACGGAAATTCACAGACGGACCGACCAAAGGCTACTGTCAAGACAGCGTTTAAATACTGACAGGGAACCAATCTGTCAACAAGCTTCAGCTGGCGCCCAATTAGCCCCACCCGTGGGCGCCAGCTGAAGCTCGGCAACCGTGACAGAAGCTGAGGCCACATTGCGGGGGCCAATTGGGCGCCATGGCAACCGTGACATTTGGTGCTTTTGTTGGTCAAGAGTGTTTCGTTGACATGTTGGCTTTTTGAGAAACTGGAACTTGTGAAATATTTGCCCTTACATTGGTCAAGATGTTTGTGTACAACTCAGACTGCAACGTTATTGACGCACAGAAAGACACAGGCAGAAAAGAGACAGGGCAACTGTTTAGTCAATCAGAACAAAGAACACAGCGCACGATGAAAATCCGAAAAAGTAGTGCAACCGCGAAAAGTAAACCACGATATATCGCGAAGGATTACTGTATGGCTGAAACTTTGACTGATTTAATTACGCTGCTATTGAGTTTTTATGGTACCATGTTTGCACTTTTACTTTGAATGTGTATATTGGGTTATCTATGGGTATTGGGCTTTTATCTACAGTCGTACAGTTGTTCGCAAGAATCTGCGGATACTGACTGGAATCCATGCGACCTTCAACTTTAACAAGATTGCCAGTACTTGCACTGGCCATACAGCCCCACAGCATGTTGGAACCACCACCAAATTTACTGTAGGTAGCAAGTGTTTGTCTTGGAATGCTGTTTTCATCTTCTGCCATGCATACCGCCCCTTGTTATGTTCAAATAACTCAATTTTAGTTTCATCAGTCCAGAGCACCTTATTCCAAAATGAAGCTGGCTTGTCCAAATGTGTTTTAGCATACCTCAAGCGACTCTGTTTGTGGCATGTGTGCAGAAAAGGCTTCTGCCGCATTACTCTCCCATACAGCATCTCCCTGTGCAAAGTGCGCTGAATCGTTGAACGATGCGCAGTGACACATATGCAGCAAGATTATGTAGTTGGAGCTGGTCTGTGGGATGAGTTTGACTGTTCTCACCATCCTTCGCCTTTGCTTATCTGAGATTTTTCTTGGCCTGCCACTCCGTGCCTTAACTAGAATTGTGCCTGTGGTTTCCATTTACTCACTATGTTCCCTACAGTGGAAATTGAGAGCTGAAATCTCTGAGCTTGCTTTTTGTATCCGTCCCTTAAACCATGATTTTGAACAATTTTTGTTTTCAGGTCATTTGAAAGTTGTTCTTAGGCTCCCATGTTGCCACTCTTCAGAGAAGATGCAAAAAGAAGAACAACTTGCAACTGGCCGCCTTAAATACCCTTTCTCATGATTGGCTTCACTGTGTATTTAGGTCTAGGGTCAATGAGCTGACCAAACAAATTTTGTGTTCCAATAATTAGTGCTAAAGGTATTCAAATCAATAAAACAACAAGGGTGCCCAAATTTATGCACCTACCTACTTTTGTTTAAGTAATTATTGCGCACTTTCTGTAAATCCTATAAACTTCATTTCACTTCTCAGATATCACTGTGTTTGTCTGCTATTTGATATATATAACTGACATTGCTGATCTGGAACAACCAATGATTTATAAAGGAAAATCTTGAAAATGATCAGGGGTGCCCAAACTTTTGCATAAGACTGTATATCTATTCTGAATATTTATGGATCTTTGTATTTTCTTTTAACTGTGAATGGATGACTGGATGCTCCAAACGAAGTTTCTGAACTCTGAATTTTTGTATACATTCCAGGGCCAGGTGGTCACATATCGAAGTACAACCTTAACTGGTTGGCTGAGAACAGCTACGAGGGGAAGAAGCGTAGCGTGGTCCAGCCGCGTGTCCTCTGGACGGCAGCTAGCTATAAGGACGGGTGCGTTCCCTCGTCCAGATGGGAATCGTTCATGAGCAGCGACGCTGAACTGAAAACCTTCTTGCACAACTATCTTCTGTACGGGATCGCTTTTGTAGATGACGTCCCGGCTACGGTTGAAGCCACGGAGGCAGTCACTCAGAGGGTTAGTCTGATCAGGTAGGATGTACATTTTCAAACGGTTGTGCCATTTTTAAAGTTTGCTTAAAGCCCTGCGCAGATTTGAAAGCATATTTGGGCGAATTTGGTGATTGATACAATTTTTCTGCAAAACGGGTGGAGGATACTGGTAATTTTGTTATAACATGGATTTTTATACAGTAATCCCTTGTTTTTTTGCGGGGGTTGCTTTTCAAAAACATCCCGCAATAGTCAAAACCCGCGGAGTAAAAACATTTATTTATTTAATATCAGCAGCATATAATATATACAACTACCAAAATAGCCACTATAGATCTTCAAATAAATACAGAACTCAGAATTGTTGTTGAATGAATGTTCTTTATTGTCTAAGTACACTAAATTGGAGTTATTCTCCTTTCAGTGTAAGAAAGCCATGTAGAAAGCAGCTCGCAAGCTGCACGCTAGCATCTGGGATCTTCGGTGTGAGCCAGGTCTTTGTGATAATTAAAGTACAACAGTCAAAAATGTAGTTGTAGAGTTGTAGCCCCAGGTCAACTGTTTCATTGGTAACGGATCTGGAGTTGATGAGATACAGTCTCGGCTGAGTTGGCTTGTGAGAGTTGTTACGTCAACGCAGCATTTAGCCGGACATGCGGCCATGATTTTGCCTTCTTTATGGACATCGCGTCCATCTCTTCCCGGACCCGATAACAATCCACAGAGCACCCAGTGGTGATCAGGATTTCTTTTTGCTCTTGTGACTATCTTCATAGTCTGATCTAGTCTAAGAATTTATTTTCAATGTAACGAGTTTGACCCGCAGCATACACCAGTGTTGGGTCTAAAACGACCACTTAAGTGTGGGAGAAGTAAAAAAATATTGGCTCACCGTAGAAGGAAGTTCAGGCAAAGACTTTTTTAGTTTTTTACAACTGCAGTTGGAGAAGGACCGGGAGGAGCGGATAATTTACTCGCTTTCGTCTCGCTGGCCATGCTCCTTCTGGCTTTTCCCCAGCCTGCCTTTGTGTTTTATTGAAACAAGAAGACATGCAAAAGTACTGGTATGTTGAGACAAAAGGCAAAAGACATAAGACCACCCCCCAACACCTTTAAACAAAGACAGGAAGACTAAGAGACAACAAAAGGAATATCAAACAGATTAGAAATACACACCATGGGTAAATATTTTTAGTGCCACTTTACAACCAGCCTATCAGAATCACACACACAGACAGTCACGCGCACCCAAAACACAGCCCTCACCGACTTGCCCACTTGATATCATTCCCTGGGTGTTGTCTACTGCATAACACAATGCTTGATGACAATGCTTGTAAACTGCTATAAATTGAGGGATTACTGTACAACCGTAATTGCACAATCATTGACCAGTCAAAAATATTGCCGACCACGATCGCAAAACATTGAATGAAACCACATCTCAAAACATGTATGCTCTGTTTTACTTACAATATTCAAATCACTTGCGCGAACGTTGTACAATAATTACGGTATTTCTCTATGGGTTCCTCTTCATTGCTTTCCTCGCCCACACCGAAAGGTGTGTTAAGTGTCAATCTAAAAAGAAGCAACAGATTTTTGTTCAGGAACAGTAACAATGCATTTCTGCTTACAGCTCGTTGCTCTGGGCAGGGTGAGATTTTTTCATGATTTTATTTAACTGTGTGGTGTTGCATACATGGCAACATTTTGACATTAAAATGTTGTTGATTTTATCACACACTCTATGCGGAAAACATGATCCATCTAAAAAAATCTAAAAAAAAAAAAAACAATAAACTTCTTTGAAAGCAGAAGTGGAAAACTTTTAGCAAAACAGTAATCAAAAGTGATCGTTTGAGTGGTTTATTCAAGACTTAGCGTTGTTTCGAAATAAAGCAGCCATAGACTTAAATACTCGTCTCGAGTAAAGATTTTTGGTTGGCCTCTTTAAAATGGAGAAAAACGGTAGTCTAACACATCAATCCATAGAGCTAGTGAATATGCAAAGGCGCAACAATAATCATGACATTATATTATGAAATGGATGTCCATAATACATTATTATTTAGTTACGAAATCGGGGTTTTTACGAGTGCTTGAAATCCTTAAAAATGCTTTAATTTTAATGTGTTTTCAAGGTTTGTATTGTGCTTGAATTTTGGGTGAAGTGCTTGCGAATGCTTGAAATTGTTACTGTGTTTCTCAACAAGTGTGCTTAAATATCATACAGACACTGCTCTCTGGTAGCTCTGCTTAGCCATTGCATTTCTCTCTCCTTTGTGGTTAACTGCAGCTGGCATTAGTTTGTACGGCTATGGAGCGTCATAGCCCCCTACGGGTTGCGCCTAGGAGGACTGGTACATTCTACACCTCAACAATGAAATGTATATTCCTGCAAGGGTTACTCATCAATTATGGTCTTGTATCATGGGCAATGCAAACATTTAAGGTAGCATAAAGGATAGAACTTCCTGCAACCAAAATATAAGGTAGACATTACTGTCATTTTTACCTAACATCTATATATTTCCAATTTCCTCAAACTCTAAAAATCAGATGTCTTTTTAAATGAACACGCAGGATTAAAAATCCCAATTGGCCCCGCCCTTGGTGCGCCAGCTGCGGCTCATTGACAGATTGGCTTTCCGTCTATTTAAGCTCAGTGCTCTTATTCTTTCATTCTGTCAACGAACCTCTGCCCCGCATGACGTCAGTTTTGACTCGGTCCTGTTTCCTGTTGGTATTCCCTGTCCGGTATTGTTCCCGTTTATTTTTGTCCTGTTAATATCGGTTTCAAGTTTCGTTCCCGTCTATTTTTGTCCTGTTCATTATTCTCTCCAGTTTTTGTTCCCGTCTAGTTTATCCTGTTTATTTTAAATATCCTGTTTCATTATCAATCCTGTCCGTCCCGTCCTGTCCCGTCCGGTATCGACCCCATCTGTCCGCTATCTACTCGGGCAATTGGTATCGATCTCGTGGGCCTCTGGCTTCGTATCATTCCACGCCAGACTGCTCCCCATTTCGCGTAAAATAAAAGACTTGTGTAAGAAAAGTCACGCGTTTGGGTCCTGATCCTGCTCTGGTTCATGACACGCATATATAAATCACAGATATTATTGTGACTCTGCAAAATAAATGAATCACACAGGATATTTTCTTTTAATTGTAGTGTACAAATTTAAAAAATGGCTTTTAAAATGCTTGAAACTGGCCATTAGAAAGAGGTACAAACCTTCAATATTTGTTTTAAGTTCATTTTTTATTCATTTTATTGTGGCTCTCTTGGGCTTCCATAGCTCACCGCCAATGTTTTCTAACTTGCTGATCCAAAAGGGAGACCACATACGGCCGAATATGGTGCTTTACTGCAGATTTCGCCCGAGGAGACACGGCCTACAGCCAGGAAGCCCTCGACGGCCACACCGACACGTCGTACTTTCACGAACCCTGTGGGTAAGTGGGAGGGCGGCACATTAGCTCGACATATCCGACAAGGTGTCATAACGTTTCCTTTCCCTTGCAGGATTCAGGTTTTTCACTGCCTGAAGCACGAAGGTAGCGGAGGTAGAAACCTGCTCGTTGATGGTTTCCACGCAGCGGAAGCTGTTCGCCAGAAGTCCCCGGAACATTTTGAGCTACTGTGTCGCACGCCGCTCCGTCACGAATTTGTCGAGCGCACCGCCAGTCACCAGAACCACATGATAGGAATTGGTCCTGTTCTGAATGTCTATCCTTGGAATAATGAAGTTTATTTGATCCGGTATGTTAATAATGATATCGTATTTTCCACACTACAAAGCACACCAGATTATAAAGCAGTTAAAAAACTGCTAAACCTATCAGAATGCAATATGCATATCAGTGTTTGTTTGTTCCATGAACTAGTGGTTCAATGGTAAAGTATTGCTCTGAGACCGCTTCCTCACGGTTTGATTCCCGTTGCATATTTGGCCAGCGACACTTATCGGCTGATCAATCTTTACATTGTTACCGTAACTGTTCAAAGAGACCAATGATAATACTCAGATATACACTATAGCTCTTACTGTGGTCTTAATTTTATGCTCCTTATATTCTGGTGACTTATGTATGAAGAATGAATGGCAAAAGACTAGTTTTTGGAGGGGTGCTTATAATCCGGTAAACCTATATTTCAGAAAATACGGTAAGATAAAAAAACAAAACAAATGTTATGATACATAGGCTAAAATATCTCCAAGGTAGATCTTGGAGACTGGCATAAGTTGTAATGTATGCTTCAATTTGGGAGTTAACACAGCTTTGTTTTGACCTGGGTTAAAGCTTTAACTTAAGAATAATTTGACATTGAAAAGAGAGCTTTGAGACTGGCGTGAATTGTAATTTAAGCCTTAATTTGGGATCTTGAATTTAAGAGTAATTTTGTCATGAACCAGATAAGGATCAGGACCCAAACGCGTGACGTTTCTCACGCAAGCCTTTTATTTCAAGGGAAATGGGCAGTCATGCACGTTAGGCAGCAGTCTGGCGTGAAATGATAGGAAGCCAGAGGCCGACCAGATCGATACCAATTGCCGGAGTAGATATCGGACAGAAGGGGTCGATACCGGACGGGACGGGACAGACAGGATTGATATCAAAACAGGATATCGAAATAAAACAGGACAAACTAAATGGCAACGAAAACTGGATAGAATAATAAACAGAACCAAAATAGACGGGAGCGAAACTGGAAACCGATATTAAACAACCCAAAAATAAACGGGAACAATACCAGGCAGGGAATTCCAACAGGAAACAGGACCGAGTCAAAACCCACGTCTTGCGGGGCAGAGGTTCGTTGACAGACTAACACACAAAGAGTGAAAGCGCTGAGCTTAAATAGACAGAAAGCCAGTCCATCAATAAGCTGCAGCTGGCGCCACATGGGCGGGGCCAATTGGGCGCCATGGCAACCATGACAAATTTGAAATTGAAAATGTCAAAATAGAGCGACAGGTATGTTTGCAACTTCTGCCTTTATTTCTAGTGCCATCTCGGCTTAAACCCTAACTTTACCTGAAGCTCGAACTAAAATATTTCCAAGGTAGAGCTTAGAGACTGTCATAAATTGTATTTTAAGTTTTAATTTGGGATTTAACTCAGCTTTTAAGTTTTAAACTGGGTTAAGGCTTTACCGTAAGAGTAATTTGATATTGAAAATTTCCAAATAGAGCAACAGGTATGTTGGCAACTTCTGATATCATTTTTCGTGCCATCTAGGTTAAAACCCTAACTTTACCTATAGATCTAACTAAAATAATTCCAAGGTAGAGCTTGGAGACTGGCGTAAGTTGTGCTATAAGCTTCATTTTGCGAGTTAAAACAGATTTAAGTTTTGATCTCGGTTAAGGTTTTAAATTAAGAGTAATTTTGACAATGAAAATGCCAAAATCGAGCAACAGGTATGTTCGCAACTTCTGATTTAATTTCTACTGCCATCTAGGTTAAAACCCTAACTTTACCTGAAGCTCTAACTTGTGCTGGAGTCCAAAACGCTTAGAAAGTGCCACAAACATTAACACTGAGTTAAAGCAGTTTTTCTTCTCATTTTCAACCAGTTACAACAACTATGACCGATCGGTTATCAACACCGTCCCTCACGACCTCGTCCGTCACTGGTATGAAGCCCATCGAAAGCTGACCGAGGAACTGAGACGACCAGAGAATGAGTTGTGGGTTAAACTCACCCCGGGAAAAGTAAGAACGTTCCTCGTTGGTATGGAAAGGCGGCCACAATGCTAAAATCCTCTTCTGTGTCCCACCCCCCCTTTTTTTATATTTTTTATCAGGTCATTTTTATTGATAACTGGCGGGTCATGCATGGCAGGGAAGCATTCACCGGAGTGAGGCAGCTGTGTGGATGCTATTTGAGCAGGGACGACGTTCTCAGCAAAGCAAGGGGCTTTGGACTTCAAGCATGAACCGGACTTTAGAGCAGTGGCGGGCCGTGCATTTTACACTTAGGCCTTTAGTAGTGCTACGTTTTAATCAATCCAACCCTTGAAAACGATTCCATGGCTGTAAAACATTTACTGCTGCTACAACGGTGACACATATAAAACAACAGGGTTGTGTAGGGTTACTTTAACTTGATTACTTTCAATTACTTTTGGATTGCTACAATACCAAATATGCTAATAAAAGACAAAATAAACTAAATATGAATAAAATGATGACTCACAACACGTGGTAAGCTTTCTCTCCTGGCTTTGATCTCCGGCAAAACTAACATAAAATGCGACAGAAACAAAATGAAAATAAATCCAAACAGCTTGCCAACATCATTTTTGCTGTTCCATGTATTCCGTTACTCCCTAAGCCTGCACAAATTTAGTAATTTTATTCATATTTAGTTTCCTTTGGCTTTTATTATCATATTTGGTATTGGAGTAATCCAAAAGTAATTGAAAGTAATCAAGTTAAAGTAACTCTACCCAACCATGTAAAACAAGCAAAAATATTAACCTCGTAAAATTGCACTATCCATCCACCCATCCATTATCTGCACCGCTTATCCTCAGTAGGGTCGCGGGGGTCCTGGAGCCCATCCCAGCTATCTTCGGGCATTGAGTAGGGTACACCGTGAACTGGTTGCCAGCCAGTCGCAACCAGTGTTTTCTGTTATATTTCTGGCATAGCTTTATTCGATTTAGGGCTGAAAATGTCCGTTCGACAGAAATAGTGGAGACAAAGATATTTTTCTTCACATTTTTGTTGTAATACTTCTGTTGTCGCCCCCTAGCCAATCATAGTTTGTGAAACTGCAGACGTTTCCTTAGACTTTCTAGAATGAAATGAAATGAAATGGTCTGCATTTATATAGCGCTTTTCAAGTCAGTTACTTCCCAAAGCGCTTTACAATGTGCTCCACATTTCCCAATAGCGGCCTTGCAGCCATGTAAGGCGCTAACCTGCTTATTGGGGGTATTAGGGGTTCAGTGTCTTACCCGAGGACACTTCGACATGTAACACGGACGAGCCGGGATTCGAACTGGGATCCCTTGATCCCAAGACGAGCACTCTACCTCCTGAGCCACTGCCGCCCCAGAAGGCTATGGCTGCGCCAACTCTGAATCTGATTGGCTAAACCAACAACCTAGGCGTCACTCTTTTTATGCCATAGGGCCTGCAGTGTTGATTGAGAAGGCCTCTGTGTACATTTCTGACTCTGGCAATAAGTAATAGCTGAAATGTGTTTGGTTAAAAGCTTAAATTAAAAAAACACATATATTGAATGAGCTGGAAAATTAGAGGAAAAGCAATGGAATAAACCTAAAAGACCTTTTGGAATTATTTAGATATTTTTATGGCCAGCAGTGAGGGCTTTGCAGGCCCCGACAACTCACCACTGTTGCATGCTGAGGTTTATCCCCATGTAGGTTTGAGATCAGGGGATGGAGCAATGATGGTTTGTAGTCTGCACAGCCCTTTGAGACTTCTTGCGATTTCAGGGTATAGAAATAAACATGACTTTACCGAAATAGGTTCATCACTTTGCATCCAATAAAGTTAGCTTAAAGAGACAGTATGTATGTGATCACTAGATGCAGCTGTATTTAAAGAATGCATCTGTATATGATAGTTCATCTATTTATGTTTAGAATTTAAATAACTACAGTATTGTCTTTTTTAAATTATTGACTTTTTAACCACTAGGAGGCCTTAATAATACATTTTGTTTCTCTTTAAACGGTGAAAGCATTAAAGCAGGGGTCTCAAACTCAATTGACTTGGCCGCCCCTAAAGCTCGGGTCAGGGTGAGGTAGGGCCAAACGGGGTTTTCTACAAAAAACGCTGATTAAAAACATTCTACTGTTCTTAAATATCTTTTAAAATAAGTATTAATACACTGTGAAAAGTGAACCACGTTATAGTGGGGGATTACTGTACTCGTAGAATGAAATATTTGTATTAATTTAGGGAGTTGACATCTTCCTGCTATGTGTAAAAAAAGACGTATGAAAAAACTGGCAAAAAAAGGGTGTTTTGGTCACTTTGAGTCTTCGTAGACTGTATTTTTTTTGTGTGTTTTTAACACTTGTTTTCAGTTATGTAAGGGGTCTCCAATCTTTTCTACTGCTTTTTGTTTCTTATTAGCGCAAAGGGCACCCAGTTTGCTAGGCATTTTTAAAATTACAACCTAGCTAGATAGCTTGCTAAATAGCTAAGACAAGTAGCTTGAACGTTAGCTCGAAAGGTAAACTAAAAAAAACTAAAAGGAAGCTAGATAGCTAGCTAAAAGAGTAAATAACTGTCTAAATACTCAGATAGAAAGCTAAACAAGCTAGCGAGAAAGGGCTAAAATTTAGCTTGATAACTAGAAAAATAGCTAGATGGCATGCAAAAACTAAAAATCAATCAGATAACCTGCCTTTAGCTTAAACGGTGGGGAAATAGCTAGCTAGAAAACTGAAAAGGTAGCCTGATAGCTAGCAAAACAAAACTTTTTTTCGCTCATTCTCTTCATAAAATCCATTGAAATTTAGTTGTCGTATTTCCTGTAAAACAAATCAAGAAAAGATAAATAAATATATTTGTTCAGTACATGAATAGATTCTCATTCTATTCTTGTATTATTAGTTAGGAATAGTTATCAATACTTTAATAGATTTTTGTCCATGAAACCCATAATCTGGAATTTATTTATTTATTACTATGTGTTTCAGTTGGTTGGTTGAATCCCTTAGCCACACAGGTCTTAGGGGCACCATTTCCTTTGGTGTGTCTTGGGCAAGTACAGTCTCGTGCCGCCCATCCCACTCCAGACCAACATAAGTTTCCATCTTGTCTCGAAATAGGGACCGCCACGTGTCAGGTGAATGTGCTAACCACTGCACTATAGAAACGGCCAAATTGATTCTTAAAAATATGATATTTTTAATTTGTAAACCAATAGAAAAATATAATTTTACTAGAAAATCACAATGAAAGAGCTATTTTCAGAACAGGTACGTGGGCCTGTCAACTGTCCTTCGGGGACACT
This sequence comes from Urocampus carinirostris, assembly GCF_059441175.1. Classification (NCBI taxonomy): domain Eukaryota; kingdom Metazoa; phylum Chordata; class Actinopteri; order Syngnathiformes; family Syngnathidae; genus Urocampus; species Urocampus carinirostris. Next base: position 21,164,645 of record NC_142365.1, read on the forward strand.
TTGGTCCCACGCTCACCAAGTTGGAGACCACTGCACTATATGATACAGCAACATCTAGTGGTCAAATCATGCACACTATCCTCTTACTTTATTTTGCAGTATTTGTTTAATATTTTGTGAAATTGTTGATTCGACACGTTTTGAAGTTCCCCCTAGTGTGAATAACAATAAAATACTTGCTGAAATTATTTGCGACCAATAACGTCATTTGTATGGAGTCTGTGCAACTGTTTGCAAATACATTTATTTAACCAATGACGCCCCCTGCTGGGTTTATTGCTGACTCACAGTACAGTATGAGCAGGGTTGGGTAGGGTTACTTTAACTTGATTACTTTCCATTACTTTTGGATTACTCCAATACCAAAAATGCTAATAAAAGACAAAAGAAACTAAATATGAATACATTTTGTGCAGGCTTGGGGAGTAACGGAAAATGATGTTGGCAAGCTGTTTGGATTTATTTTCATTTTGTTTCTGTCGCATTTTATGTTAGTTTTGCCGGAGATCAAAGAGATCAAAGCCAGGAGAGAAAGCTTACCACGTGTTGTGAGTCATAATTCTATTCATATTTAGTTTCTTTTGTCTTTTATTAGCATATTTGGTATTGGAGTAATCCAAAAGTAATTGAAAGTAATCAAGTTAAAGTAACTCTACCCAACCCTGAGTATGAGGTAGGAAGGGAAAGTTCGTCATTTTCTACCTTTTTAGTTAGAGCTGAAACCAGGGCCGTAGCTCCTCAAATGCACATTACACACACTGTTTAGGGCATCAAGTGCCCAGGAGGGCACAGAAAAAAATCAGGGTCAATATGCCTTTTTTTATGGATTCCGTGTTGTTGATTTTGAATATGTTGATTACAGTATGTAAGTAGAATTATCTGGGGTTTTTTTTTTAGATCTGAAAATATTCTAATTTATGTTGTTTTTTTGCAGGATAATGTTTTTTCACAAATCGTTTTTTAAAGTTTATTCTTTTCATAGCTTAATTGCTGTTGCCCTGAAAAGTCAATATATTTACATTTTTCTGTCTTGTTCTTTTCAGAAATTCTGAGATGCTTGACTTTTAATCTGCTCAGTATAAAAAAAGTTGAAATGAGTTAAAAGTTAACTGCAGGGTGAAAAAAATAAATACAAATTAGTAGACCTGCGACCCTATTGAGGATAAGCAATGCAGATAATTGATAGATGAATGGACTAAGTAGAATAATAGATTTTTTAAAATGATTTAATCCATTTCGTTGCTAATGGGGATTTATTTTACAAATAAAACATAATTTCACCTGTACACCTTAGCTTAATGATAACATGTAATGCTAACTACCATAGAGAGACACTTTTATTCATCTCATATAGTTTATTTAAAATGCTTTCTTTGAGTTTACAAGGGCCTTATTTACTTTCCATTTAATTATTTTGATCCAACAACGTGCAAATAGTAAACAAACTAAAGGGACCCCCCCAAAGTCTTTTGTCTTTTTTCCTAGCTTTTTCTTATTTTTTTCTTGATTTTTTAAAATTTGATTTTCTTCTGTATTTTCTCTTTTTTCTTGTATTTTACTTATTTTTTTTCTTTTGTAGTTGCTTTTTACTTTCTCCCTTGCTTTTAAAAAATCTCTTTTTTGCCTTTTTATTTTTTGTTTTTCATCGTTTTTTTTTCTTTTTTCCCACCATTTTTAAAAGTCATTTCTTGTATATTGGTTCATTATAATCGATAATATTCTGAAAGCAACAAAAACAATCTTAAAAGTCGTTTGGAAGCAAAAAGAGCCGTCCTCTTTGAGGGAACCGAATCAAAAGAGCCGGTTAACGAAAAAGAGTCGGAATTTTCATCACTAGTTGAAATTTTCCCCCCTTTTTCCAAAGCATCAATATAACCATCACAACGGAAGTTTAAAAGCATATATTTGCATGCAGAAGGCAACGCATAACATAAAGACACAGACACAGTCCTCCTTTTATTTCGATCTTTTCAATCATTTGAGCTGCTGTCGTAACCATGGAAACAGCTGAGCCTCTTGAGGCCTTGTATTATTGTTCCGGTAACTCAGTGAATGGAAGCATTGAGATAGGATGCTGTTACAGAATCAGGGCATCCCGGGTGACGTTTTTCATCAGTAATTGCAGGTGATGACATTGGCCCTTCTGTGTGATGAAGTATTCAAATTATTTTATAATAACGGTTCGTTCGTGTGTGTTTGTAGCGACTATGGCTGCTACAATGAGTCAACGTTGTAGACAATAATTGATGATAGAGCTAGTCGACAAAGACATTGTTGACTACTGTATAGTTGCCAGATACGTTTTTCAAAAAGATTTCTACATGAACATCTTCTTTGCTGAGAGTCATACATTCACAATTGGGTCTCTGTCTCAAGCGGTATCACCAGAGCAAGCCCAAGGCGTAAGCCAGCTAAGCGGCTGCTTAGGGCCCCGTTACCGTTAGGGGGCCCTAAGGAGTGGTTAACTTTTTTGGCCCCTAAGAGTGGTTAACGATTTTGGTCCCCTTTGTCACTTTGTGTGTCCTTTCAAAAATACTTCGACAGAAATACAACAAAAATTTGAATATAGTGATTAAAAAGAGACCTCATATATGATTTTTCTTTCATTCTGAAAATAAAACATTTGTATAGAAATACCACAAAAAAACTACAACAGTAATACTATGTTACAAATTACTACTACATAATTATTTACTCCAAAAATACCACAAAAAGACAACTACAGTACCATTACAAAAATACTAAATATGACAAAAATAGTACTATGGAAATACTACAAAAAATCTACAAAAATACTACTAAAATACTGCTTTGGAAATACACCAATTATACTTTTACTGAAATATATACCTGTCAACCAGTACGTTTTTGCCGTAAAAAGTGCGTTTATTATGCATTCTAAGACGTGCAGGACCTACAAGAAAATCTGTACGGAAAAACGCACATTCGTCAATTATGGGTACCATCTGGTATACACTGACTATGACAAAACAGCAAATCAATCAAGTCAAACGAGTTCACCGCGGTAACCTCTATCTCGGTATCGTTTTTTTTCCAATGCAAACGAAGCGAGCGGTTTCATGCTACTGTGCGCATGCGTCTGCCGCCTCGGATTTCATGTGGTAGTTGTGTAGTGAAAGGAAGTCCGTCTCTTTTTAGAGAACCAGCTTTTTCAGCTCAACTCATTAAAGAGAGCCGGCTCTCACTTGCTTTGATGCATTATATTACGAATTATTATGTTGTATAAAGAAGTTAAGAAAAAAAAGAAGTATAAAAGGATAAAATGAAAAAAAAAACAGGTTTGTGGTTATCCCTTTAATCAGTATATTACCAACAATATATTAATGCAGAAAATGAATTCATAATTTGAATATGAAAATGTATTATTCTACTTAATCATATTTGCCTACTATAGTGAACGTCCAAGCTTCTTCATTTTTGAACTTTTTTTATAATAAACCTCATTCATGTCGAGCAACTCAGTGTCTCACAACAAAATGACAATTAACAATATATATGATATAATGAAAGACATGTACAATATAACATGTTAAACTCCATAAATAAACACGTTTGAAATCAAATATGGTGTAAGATTATTTTGTATTTTGTAAGGGAAAATACGACAGTTTATAAGGGCATGGAGCCCTGGTGCTTGACAGGAATGTATTCAAAATCAAAACAAGAAAACAATCTTAATTTGACAGCTACAAAACTATAAACTTATCAGCAATGTATCACTTTATTCCCCTTATTATATATTCAGCCTCTCATCAAACTGGATCATGGCTGGCGCTGTAGAAATGCATGCCATTTAATCTCCACCTGGCTTTTACGAGTTTGTTTCCAGCCACTGGAAGTTGAAAGCACTGTATCATGCCATTTATTTCTAGGGGAGGCAATCACTCTCCAGTCATGCATACTTAATATATAGTAAATTTCACCTTCGCCATTTTCGCTGATTGGGGAATCGCACAAGGTTAATAGTCCGTAGTACAAGGTGGTGAGGGGGATAAATGGTGCGAAAAGTGTTGATGGGTGGGAGGCTTGTACTACAACATGGACCAATTTAGGTTCATTAAAAACCTGATTGGAATAGAAATGATTTATGGATATTGGATCTTAACTGTATAAATCTAGGCAGTATTAGATTAGGTGCATAAAGCAAAGCACAGAGTGATGACGTAAGTGGGCTAACAATTTGGTATCATTATATTTGCCATTAGTAGAGCTCTGATACCTCCCTAAATCAACATTCTACATTGGTGGCAGTGACGGGTTACAGAGTTTTTGATCTTTTTATCTTCCGTAAAAGGGGAACAGCACATACATCTACCAAGACCCGACTGTCCCTCTATACCTCAACCAAGGAGAAGACTGATCAGAAATGCCACCATGAGGTCCATGATCACTCTGGATGAACTGAAGAGATCTTCAGCCGAGGTTGGAGAGTATGTCCATATATTACAGTTTACACCTCGCAGATCTGGCCATTATGGTGGAGTGGCATGAATAAAGCCATTCCTCAAGGATATCCACAAAAAAATCTGGTTTAAAGTTTGACACAAACCTACTGGGAGACACACCAATTATTTGGAATAGATGGCTTTTTTGTCATGATGCAAGTATGTTGGAATTTGAGGGCTTTGCCTTTCAGTGCATTAGAAACGTAATAAAAACTGTGTCATCATTGCTTATTCGGGGCACCTGAGACTGCCCCGTTGTTGCCAACATCCCTGGTCGCTGATTGGCTCCCTGACTCTTTTTAAAACCCCATCTTCCAAGAGGAAGCTGTCAGACCGTCTGCGAACCTATGCTCTTAGCTAGGCAAGCTTTGTATTCTCCGACATTATCCTGCCCTGTTTTTTCCTGCCTGATACCTGATGCTGACCTGTTTCTGGACCCGTTTCTGCTTTTGCTCCTCTGTCCCGGCCATCGACCTATTTTCTCGCTGTCTACGACTACCCTCGCTCGACACGGATGTGCTTTTTCCGTGTTCCTGCCATCAGCTACCCATGACCGACGATCATCGGATCGTGGAAGCAAGCACTGCTCTCTTTCTCAATAAAAACTGAGTAAAACGAACGCTATTGGGTCCTGTCTTTGTTTCTGGCTTGTGACAAAATGATAAAAACAGGAAGAAAACCCAATATATTAATGATATGTGTTATGTGCATATTCACAGTTCCAGTGGTACAACATATTATACTCATGGACGCTGTAGAGTTCAGGGTGGTTGGGAAAATAAACTGTTCCTCATACTGTATGTTCTTCTTCTGATGCACTTGTAGCGTCTGCAAAAGGCCAGCAAGTCAAAGAGCTAGGCACCGGGACGTAACATGTCTTTGATAATGTTTTAGGCTCTGATGAGGCATAGAGCGGAGTAAATGTCCATCATGAAAGGGAGAAGGCAGGCACTTGTGCCACGTTCACATTCTGAAGTTTAAAGACGTGTTGGGGCATCTATGTGAAGAATTCTTTCCAAAATGTTGTCAGAATATTGTTTTAGACGTAAAACCAGTATCTGCCATTTTTACTCCAAAATCAAATTCTAAATAGAAGAAAATGAGTTTATTGGCTATTTAATGTCAAAGTGTGTTTACTTTTTTGGGGATACCTGTATATATCAAGAATGTCTTGCTCCAAAGTAACAATTACAAGAAGAACGGAAAATAAATAAATAAACAAAGGCTTTATATGTATGTCATGAAGTCTTTTATATGGATAGACCTTCTGATTTTTCCTCTTTTGCCTATCCTGGCTTTATTTGCCAATAAAGCCACCGCTCCCTAAAAAAAAATCAATGGAGACAAATATTTTAATGAAGGTATTAAAAGACCTTGCAATAAATGAGAACGAATGGGCTAACTTTAAAAGCAGACCGGAACAAGATGATAAAGTCACCGGGGCTTTCCCGTCTTCTACTTTAGGTACATTATAAACAGGCGATAATTTGGAGATGTAGTCCAAATCAATGTTATTATTTTTATAAAAATGGATGGATTTGAATTTAAACACTGATCATATCATATAACTGGGTAAGTGTATTTATTAAGATGGAAAATATCAATTGGACATGGTGCTGTAATCCTCGTAACCACGCAATGTAGTGCAGAGGACGCATTCAATAATAAATAGATGCGTGAGCGATTTTCTCGTGTCTGCCGGCCTAGAGCAGTCTCCTGGGTTATGACCAGAGTTGACTTGATAGCCAATGATGAATGAGGCTTGAATCATGAGCAGAAGGCAAACAAGCGCTGCTTTCACGTTTGCAGAGGTAGACCCAAATGCAAGGAATGGAGGCAAGTAGGCACACGTAGGATAATACTTATTAACGAAACACAGAAACAAAATTAGTGTTAAGACTACAGTGGAACCTCGGTTTTTAAACGCCTCTCAGTTCGAACAAATCAGAGTCCGACCAAAAATTTTGAGAAATTCTTGCTTCGCTGTTCGGTCAAAAAATCGGAGTTCGAACGCCGGTAATGCGTTGCGATGCTGAGCGGCGTACGGGTGTAGATCGCTCTTTTTGTGACCAACTGTTATCGTGTGCGGACGTGCTTCGTTTTGCTTTCACTTTTAATATAGGTGTACGAAGTGTTTTAGCCCCTAATTATGTCTCCGAAAAAAGTCAGTGCAATCAGCAAAGTTGCTACAGGTGAAAAAAGAAAAGTAGTGCGTAACTATTGCATTTAAGAAAGAAATAATAGCAAAATATGAAGGAGGTGTGCGAGTGTTTGATCTTGCTAGGGAATGCCCCACTGTCCACCTGTGCCTTCTGCTGACCACCACAAAGGTGAGAAATCCTATTCATAATTCTTTTCTTTATCCTTTTTTTTGTTTTTACACGTTTGTGTTAGCGCAATCTTTCGTACGGAAGATTACGATAACGCGAACGGACGATTGGCCGGGGTTAGCTTTATGTTTACGTTAAACATTCAAGGAAAACATTCAGGGTGTTTGAACGGATTAAAATGATTTACATTATTTTTAATGGGAAAAATGATTTCGGTGATCGAACAAATCGGTTTTCGAACAGGGTTCTCGAACGGATTATGGTCGAGAACCGAGGTTCCACTGTACTAGCAAAGTGTACAAACCAGAAATAAAAAATAAAAATAACTTGACATTGGGACAGAAAGCAGGATGGAAGTGGCAATGACCCGACGCAGTGTGCTGTCCAAGCAGTCAATATAAAGGCTTGTCCAAAAACAAAGCAAAAAAAAAAAAAACGGTCTAGGACTTATCTCCTTGCCACAGGGACAGGGTGTCAAGACCAGAACAGGAGGAGGACCCAGATGCGTAACATTTACTCACAAGTTTATTGAGATATAGAGACAAAAACAAGCGCCAGCGATCCGGTGGTCACTGGACGAGGGAAGCAAGCCGCTCACGGGATCGTAGCGTGTTCGGAATGCGGAATTGGATCTTCCGGAGTGGGAGATTGTAGCGTCATCAAACAAGAAAAAACATGTTGATTTCCGGGACGGGAGATCAGAACGTGGTCGGTGGTCAGAAACGGGTCGTAGCTGGAGACAAACGGGGAATTAGGAACAGACGAGAAGGAAATGGGTGAAAAAAATGGGACAGAGGAGGTCAGAGTCAAAAATGCTTGCCTTGTGTGAACAGAGGTTTGCTGACGGATTGACAAAAGGCGAGCGACAGCACTGAGCCTAAAATAGGAGGGGGAACCAATCAGGTAGCCAGCAGGAGCTGCCGCCAAACGAGCAGGCACACGTGAATGCAATGCGTAATCATAACCCAGGGTCGGTCAAGGGTCAATAACAAGAACCAGGAACAATGTAATAAACGAATAAGAGGTCACAGAACAAACAACTTTTTTTTACCTGTCTTTGTATTGCGTTTCTAATCAAAAGGAGCAGTATGTAGCGTATTACTGTGCTGAGCGTCTGCAGATGCAAAGTGAGGCATGCAATTGTCTTGGATCATGGCAGAGGGCGATAGTGACACCAAAGATTCTGATTTGGCCCACACATCAGCCCCAAACCATAATACTAGTGAAAATATGAGCAAGTCAAACCATTGAGTAGTTGTTCTCATTACATGGATCTTTTATTTTATAATGCTGAGTTACCCTTTTATAGATGCTGTTAATCAAAAGAGGCAGCTCATAGATGTTATTTAAAGGTTAAGGTAAGACAAAAAGATGCTTTTATGCAAGTTTGTGTTTTGTTTTCATGGTACTAATCAAATGATGAATAAAATGTATAGGTATTTATTTGTAAATCTGATTCCAGACGGAAACCTCACCGCAGGTCACTGTTTGGCTTTAGATAGTGCAATACCGTTTTTCCCCTTTTTAGCTAAGTACCAAAGAGCATGCTATTCGCAAAATAGGCCGGCAGGTGGCAGAAAAGATTGTTTGATAAGGAGCATTTTCAAGACAGAAGGGGGACATTGCAGATGACGAGGGCGGGATGAATAAACGATGACTGCCGCTCCCCATTCCCCAAAGACAGGTCGCCCACCTGACAATAATGTGCAACACAATCTTTCAAACATAAAAAAAAAAAAATTAACAGGTACAATCTCTTGTGTTTAATGATCGCAAATGGGCAAAAGCAGTGACACTGAACTATCACCTCGCATAAGCATCATAACGTAAAGCCATGGGAATTCTGGCTCTTTTAAAGAATCGACTCTTTCAGCTTGGCTCACTGAAAATGCTGGCTTTTCCGGTATCAAACGGCTCTTTGGATCCTTTTTTGTTTTTAATGATTAAGGAGTAATAACGAATTCATTAATTTTGAAAATGTACTATTTTGCTCTATTACGATCACATTTATTCTCACCATAATACCATAATTTGAATTTGAAACTTTAAATTGTTTATACTAAGTAAACCCCACATATAACGCCACTCATATTGGCCAAGAGAGAGAGGGGGGGGGCATACAGATAGAGAGAGAGAGAGAGAGAGAGAGAGAGAGAGAGAGAGAGAGAGAGAGAGAGAGAGAGAGAATAAGAGAGAGAGAAAAAGAGATAGAGAGGGATAGAGAGAGGGGGCAGATGGAGAGAGGATGAGAGAAATAAAGAGAGAAGGAGAGAAATAGAGGAAGAGAGAGAAAGAGAGAGAGAGAAAAAGAGAGAGAGAGGGATAGAGAGGGGTTGGACATGGAGAGAGAAGGAAAGAAATACAGAGAGGAGAGAAGTACAGAGAAAGAGAGAAAAAGAGAGAGTGAGATAGAGAGAGAGAGAGAAATGGGGAAGATGGAGTGAGAGAGTGAGAGAACGAGAGAGAGAGCGTGGGGGATCGAGAGAGAGAGGGAGAGAAAAAGAGAGAGAGAAAGGGAGAATTGGTGAAAGAGAGAGGAAGAGAGAGAGTGAACGGGAGTGAAAGAGAGTGAAAGAGAGAGAGAGAGAGAGAGAGAGAGAGAGAGAGAGAGAGAGAGAGAGAGAGAGAGAGAGAGAGAGAGCGGGGGATGGAGAGAGAGAGACGAAGAGAGAGAGAGGACGAGTGAAAGAGAGAGAGAGAAAGAGACAGATAAAGAGACAGATAAAGAGACAGATACAGAGAGAGAGAAAGAGAGAGAGAGAGCATGGATTGCTGCGCTCATAATAATCGCCCACTGTTGTGCGGTGAAATGGAAAGAAAGAAAAAACATAAAGAAATAAAATGGAACGTCGCTGTTACAAAGTGCACAATGTCACCCGATTCTCTTGTCAAGTGAGAAATTAACTTTGCAGTTTCTAAAGGTAACAAAGGATGCATTCCTCATTACTTTTGCGTCTTTCGCGCACGAAACGGCTCTATGAACAGACTCTTTGAAGTGAGCGTCGGGAACCAATTTTGGCTAGACGCACATGTGAGCTTTTGGGTTGAAATAATTGATGTGAATGAAACAGTTCTATGAGATGCTGTTTTTTCTGATTGGTCATTATGCCAATGTGAAAGCCTTCTTTCACACAAAAATGTAAAATAGATTCCCGTATTCGTAATGTTTTCGTTGTTACACTGAAAAGTCCATCCATCCATCCATTATCTGCACTGCTTATCCTCCCCACTGCCCATCCCAGCTATCTTCGGGCAGTGGGGAGGCGACACCCTGAACTGGTTGCCAGCTAATCGCAGGGCACACAGGGACAGACTATTTGCTCGCTCTTTCACACCTAGGGACAATTTGGACAGGTCAATTAACCTGTCATGCATGTTTTTTGAATGCAAGGACGACGAGGACATGCTAACTCCACACAGGAGGTTTAATCTCATGACCTCAGAATTGTGCCGCACACGCGCTAACCACTGCGCCGCCGTGCTGCCCACTGAAAAGTCAATTTTCTTAATTGGCATTTTGTTGTGAGTTTTTTAGAGACTCTGAGTTGCTTGACTTTTGAGGTGCTCAAGATGAGTCAGTTTTGTTTTCCTTTTTTCCTCTTTTTCTCTCCTTTTCCTTATTTTATTTTTTCTTCCTTTGTTATTGTTCCTTCTTTTCTTTTTTTTTACTTTATTTCCCCCCTTTTTAAACCATTCAGTTGATATTATTGATTTGAATAAGGAACAAAAATACATTAACTCTGATATAAAACAATCTGAAATTCACATATGGGACCTCAATGTCAGAACCCGAACAGACGGTGGACCCAGACGCGTATCGTTTTCACACAAGCTTTATTTTATGGGAATGGGGCAGTCATGTGCGTGAACACAAACACTAGTGATTCAGCGATCGCTGGGCGAAAGAAGTGAGGCAGAGAAGTCAGGCGCGGGAATACAGGAAGCCAGAGGCAGACGAGATTGAAACAGGACAGACGGGATCGATACTGGATACAGCAGCAAGATACCCGACAGGACGGGACAGATACTGGTTACACGAGCAAAATACTGGACAGGAAGGCACAGACAGAATAGATACCGGATACACGAGCAGGATACCGGACAGGGCCGGACAGACGGGTTCGATACTGGATACTGGAGTAAGATACTGAACAGGATGAGACAGACGGGTTCGATTCCGGATACTGGAGACTGGAGCAAGACACCGGACAAGACGAAACAGACGTGATCAATACTGGATAGTGGAACAAGACACCAGACAGGACGAGAAATATGGGTTCAATACCGGATACTGGAGACTGAAGCAAGATACTGGACAGGACGAGACAGACGGGATCGATACCAGATACTGGAACAAGATACTGGACGGGACGAAACAGACCGGATCGATACCAGATACTGGATACACAAGCAGGATACCGGACGGAGTCAAAATACACGTCTTGCAAGTGCAAACGTGCGTTGACGGACTGACAAGGAGTGAATGAGAGCACTGAGTTTAAATAGGAGGGAAGCCAATCAGGCAACGAGACGCAGACAAACAGGCGGACCCAAGTGAGGGCATTGGGCAACCATGACACTCATGGCCTTAAATGAATTGAATTCCTAGACAAATGTTACATGTTTGATTTTATGCTAAGCTGAGAGCCATCTTGATGATTGTCTTAAATATTTTCTGTGAAAACATTCACCGTGGTAACTTGTCTGTTTTCAAAAGTTTACTCTATCTCTATTTCTTAAAGGCTACTTTTTTTGTAGCGGTTCTACTATCTCCTATGTTTCAGATACCAGGGTGTGTTCTTCTGTATTGAGTGAATCAATAATGCCCTATGAATGATAATCATTGCTTAAAAAGGGCTATCCGAATACATTTTGATCAGTTGATTGATTGATATTGTTGCGTAATAATTGGTACTATACTTATTGAAGCAACAAAATCTGAAGAGCCGTCTAAGAGTCTCTTGTTACTGAGCCGAGCTAAAAGAGCCGTTTCCCAGTAGTGGGGGGAGGACAAAAGTGTTGCATCATTATTGCATTTGTGACTTTGTAGTTGAAATGATTATTCCTCAAACGGTACTCGGGGAGCATTTCCAAGTGGCGCTTGTACCTTGCATCTGTTCCGTGTTCCGTGCAGCAAGATGAGGCAACGCTTAATTGGACTGCACTCCAAAAACACTCTGATGAAAATTACAAATTGCTGAAAAGAGTACTGAAAATATTTTTGGAGAGATTCCAGTTCGCTCGAATGAATCAATGGTCCGCAACCATTCGGTTGCGATCAGGTACTGGGCGATGGTTCGTTTGGTACCAGTACGCAAAGAATGAAAACAGCTTTGACAACATACTGTATTTATTCGTGAAAACACATATTTCTTTTACCCTATAAACTCAAATATGGAGTACGCCTTGTACTGAGATATTACATTAATATACAACCGTAATTGAGCAGTGACTCATTAGTCAACAAATATCGCGGAAGCATTTGCTCAGCGTTGGATGCAATGGGAATCGAACCTGGATCGCGGTGGTTAGAACGCTGAATCACAACCACTAGGCCATTAGGATCGTAGATGACATTAGGGGTGGACAGATCGATCCAAATATCGATGCCATCGATACCAAGCAAGTACAAGGATTGGATCGATACTTTTGTCCTGGAATCGGTACTTCACTTCTCCCCTGATTTTCTCAAAGCGCCGCTTCTCTATGTAAAAGCCTTTTTCTCTTAGACTCAGCACGCTCAGCCACTTTCTAAGTCAGGGGTCTCAAATTTAATGTACCTGGGGAACGCCGCTGCTAGGGTCTGGGTGACGTTGGGCCATATCGGGTTTTCTACAAGAAGTGTGGATAGTGAAACATTACCCTATTTAAAAAATAGTTAAAAAAAAATATATATATATATATATATATATATTTGACAATCCATCATCTAGTAATACATTCACCTATAATACTCTACGACTGCACTTAAACGGACAGTGTTTTATTCAGTGCCTCCTCGGGGTAAAAATGTCAGACATTAAAAAAATACAATAAAATAAACCCTTGAACAAAACTCTGTTGTGTTGATGTATCGCCATTTATTGTCATGGTTGCCATGGCGCCCAATTAGTCCCCTCCATGTGGCGCCAGGTTCTGTCACGGTTGCCACAGCACCCAATTGGCCCCGCCCATTGACACCAGCTGAAACGCATTGACAGATTGCTGCCAGACTATTTAAACGCGGTCTTGTGAGTCGCCTGGTGTCAGAGCGTCTACGAAACTCCTGCTAGACTCTGTGTGATATGCCAAGTCCTGTGAATCTCCATTTTTGCCCGTGTTTGATCCTGTTTTATTTTCTGTGCGATCTGTTTGATTCTGACCACTCCTTAGTTCTGATTTCAAGCTACTTCCGAGACCATCGATCCCCGGATCGAATGTGCGCTCATTCCTCCTCTCCCCAATAAACTGTGAGTAACGTTACGCGATTAGGTTCTCATTCCTGTTTCCTGTCCTGGTTCGTGACATTAATTTTATATAACACAAGGCTCACCTGTAGAGAGCTGACGTAATTGTCCGCCATCTAGCTGCTAATGGTTATCCAATACAAATCTGGTGAGATGCTCGGCAAAAAAAATACAAGAAAAATGTTTTTTTTGAGTCTCTGTAATTTTCATTACATTCACGATTTTAGGTTGCACAACAGAATACTAAAAAATGTAGTGGTCAAATAATACACACTGTCCCTTTAACTTTCTCATTGAATTAGCATTCTGAGGGCCGCAATTAGCCCCCCGGGCCACGAGATCGAGACCCCTGCTTTCGGTGTATGCCTGAGTGTGTAACTGACAGGCACACTTTTAGCACCTCTTCCTACCTGGCCTGCTGTTGCATCCTGTCTGCCAGGTAGAAGAGAGGGTTAAATCTATGAGCCCCCTCGTATCAGGAGTTTGAAATTACAGACGCAATCGGGAATCGTAAGGTGGACTTTTTTCAAGGGAGAACAAAAAGAAAGAGTAAACATGTTGCTGTTCCTGAACAAAAACTTGTAAATGTATTGTTATTGTGGCAACAATGAGGAACAAGTGATATTGTTTAAACCCTTGGTCTACGGCAAACAGTAGGTAGGGTTTATAAAGTTTTTAACAGTATAAATTACAAATGACAATAGTATTCAATACTCATACCATCTGTTAATGATCGATTAATGAAAACACTGTATTAAATGAGAGTGACCTAAATCAAATCTAGAACCCCAAAGCGCCGAGCCAAGCCCTGCAGGAAGAGCCATCAATTCCCTAGCCGTGTTAATGCATCGTTTCAATATTTCATGTTGTTATATAGAGTGCTGACAATTGAAGGCAGAAATGGAAAGCGCATTTCACGGCGCTGCTTGAGTGACTCTGCAGCCGTCTGCCCGAGGGAGGCCACTTGTTCAAACAGAGAGGTAAACTCGCTTCTTTTGGTATACCACGTTTGTATTGTGTTGTCTTACGTACTACTCAGTCTCAGGCGTGTTCAAGAAAAACTGTTATCAGTTACAGTTTCTTCTTTTAAACCATATTTTTTGTACTTTAAAGCTGTGTGCGGATTTTAAGAAACCATCTATTTATTTTTCATGCATTAGGCGCACCACACTATAGGGCGCATACAATCGAGACTACAGTGAGAGCAACTGTGTTTATTAGTGTATAATTGTTCGGCTTTTCATACATCTTGTCATGATTGCCGATTCAGAGGACCTGTGACTGCTCAATTGGCGCCAACAGCCTTGAGAGCTGATTGGCTGTTGAACTCCTTTTAAACCCCTGGCTTCCAAGAGATCCCTGTCAGATCGTTGTGCTAACCGTTGCTCCCAGCTCGGCAAGCTCTTACGCTCAGACTCTGTTCCTGCCCTGTTTTTCTCTGCCTGATACCCGTTGCCAACCTGTTTACGGACCTGACTCTGCCCCGTTCTGCTTTCCCGATCTCTGACCTGTTTTGCCCCGCTACCTGCCTGACACCTGTTGCCGACCTTGTTTCCGAACTTGACACCACCCTTGCTCTCCCATCACGGCTAACGATTAGCATTTCCTGCCAATCTTCGACTATCCTTGCTCGACACAGAAGTGCCACTTCCGCGTCTCATGCCACCTGCTTCCCTTGACTGTCAATCCTTGGATCGTGGAAGCAAGCCCTTCTCTCCCTCTTATGAATAAAACTGAGTAAACGAACGCTACTGGTTCCCGTCTCCGTATCTGGTCCGTGACACATCTAGCAATATAGAGTAAACTTTTACCTTATTTGAACTTTGACATTCTTTATACTAAGCAAACCACACAGAGATTACACCACTCGTATCAAAATCACAAACTACTGATTTGCATAGTGCATTCTAAAGCCTCAATATGCTCTTAGTTTAGTATAAGGGAGGTTGTATGGTATTTTGTTGAATGACTTTCTGTTTCCGTCTTTCGCAACGTTATTGACACACAGGTTTGAGGTAATAATCCACCCGCTATGTGTTTTATGTTTTTTTCCCTCGCAAATGAGCTGCACAGCATGCACGCTATATATACCCTGACGACCGGGGAAGAGTGATTTTTGCTGTCTTTGACAATCCGTTCGTTGTCGGAAATGGCAACTTTGATGCCGAGGCGTGAACTTAGGCGGCAGGCTGTTCGGGCTGGTTCTGGCTTTTATACCCTCGGGTCGGGTTAGGCTGGATTTTTAGGCCAGATCTTACCTCTAAGAGAAGTGAAGAAGCAGAGTGTTTAACCTAGCAGAGTGCACTATGCAAATGAGTGTTTCTGGCACAGAGAGAAAAAAATAAAGTAATAATGAGATAAGCTCTAATGCCTTTGTCTTCTAAACTTTAAACATATCAATTCTCCAATTAAAAAAAAAACGGAATCCATCCATCCATTACCTGCACTGCTTATCCTCATTAGGGTCCCAGGGGCGCTAGGGCCCATCCCAGGCATCTTGGGGCAGTGGGCAGGAGACACCCTGAACTGGTTGCCAGCCAGTTACAGGGAAAAAAGAATAAAACTAATTGAAATTATCTGCTTATGATGTTTTTGCAATGGGATGCCTATTTTTGTCAGAGCCAGAACAGATGGTAGACCCAAACGCGTAACGTTTCACAACAAACGTTATTGCTGAAGCTTTGAACTCAGATATGGGAAAGCAAGCGCCAGCAATCCGGCGATCGCTGGGCAGGAAGAGCAGGGAGCTCACGGGATCGGAGCGTGGTCGGAAGGCGGGAACGAGTTGAGTAGCCGGGGCAGAAGATCAAAGCGTGGTCGAAGGGAGGAAAAAGTCAGGGAGCTGGAGACGATTGGGAAGCCAGGGGCAGACGAGCCGGATACATGTAAGTACGGGACAGACGGAAGCCAGAGTCAAATCGTGCTTGCCTTGCGTGTGCAGAGGTTCGCTGACGGACTGACAAGGAGTAAATGGAAGCGTTGTGTTTAAATAGGAGAGGAACCAATCAGGCAACAAGCAACACTTGGCAATGGGGAATTGTGACAATTACTTTTTAAAAATTTTTAAGGACTTTCATTTCTAATTGCAGTGTTTACTTAGTATGCTATATACCTTAATAAAAAAGCCACGATGTTCAATAGGTAAAATGCAAAGTAACAAGAAACTACTGGAATTCTTCATCATCTCAATGATTTTTTTTATTTCTTTGCGTCAGCCTTGACCCTCGAAAGGTGAACTCACTTAGCGGTGTCATCAAGTGTCCGAGTTCCCGCTCTTGGCCTTTGTGAGTAAATTAAAAGAAATCAATTAGGTGACTCAATGCTGAACATTAAAACTGCCGCCAGCCTTGTTGAGGCTTTGCAAAGGGACAAAAATCAATTTTTGGATATAACAGTAACATTATGTTTTTTTAGGAGTATTCAAGTATTTAGAGGGGACTAATTTGAACGGGTTACAAATGACTGTATGTACTAGCATAGAAGCCAAATCCCCAACTGCTTTCAAATAGCCCCACAAAAAATAAATAGAAGAAAATGTGTAGAACAACCTGAGGAAGTGGTGGAGCTTGAGAGCTTGCACACATAGCTGGGACACTCCACATCCATTTTGGCTATGGGCTTTGAACCACTCAAACATCTTCTTTCTTTCTGGTCAAGGATTTTATACATTTTACTATAAAGGATTTTATACATTTTACTATGAATACAAGTTACATTTATCAAGTGCAATGAAGATTTTCACTGAGTGGGCTGAAGTTCAATGACAGGTCACTCTGATCCAAATTCGGAATGTTTTGGCTAGGGATTTTGATAACAGAACTCTGATGCAAAACGGCAGGCATTGTTTGGAGAAGTTATTTTGATAAGCACTCTGCTGTTATGAGTTTTTCAGACATCGAGGCGAGGTGGTGGAGCCGTGGAGCCCACGTGGGGGACTTTCCTGGCGCGCCCATGGGAGGAGCCGGCGCGCTGGCTTGCTAAGAGACGTGGATCGAGAGAAGTACTTCAAAAGATTGAGAGGGAAGATCGAGAGAGGAGGAATATGAATAGGCCCACTCATTAGAGGACCTTGGTGGCTGACTAAAGGTTATATGTGACACTGTAAATTATGATCTGCATTATCTAATGCTGAAATAACACAGTAATACCGGTAGACAATTTTATATGTCAGAACAAGAACAGGCAGTAGACCCAAACGTGAAACATTTCGCAAAAAAGCTTTATTGGTGAATCGGGGAAACAAACAGCAGCGATCCAGTGCTCTCTGGGCAGGAGGAGCAGAAAGTCCTCGAGAACGGAACGTGGTAGGAGAACAGAAGCAAGTCGGGCAGCCGGGACGAGAGATCGGAGCGTGGTCAAAGGATGGAAGCAAGTTGGGCAGGCGGGACAGGAGATCAGAGCGTGGTCGGAGATCGGGACAAATCGGGTAACCGGAGACGATCGGGAAGCCGGGGACGGACGAGCAGAAAACATGACAGGACAGGACAGATGGGATCCAGAGTCGAAAAGTGTTGGCCTAGCATGTGCGTAGGTTCGCTGACAGACTGACAAGGAGTGAATAAGAATGATGTGTTTATATAGGGGGAGAACTAATTAGTGAACAAGTGGCAGCTAGGGCTAAATGAGTGAGCGCAGGTAAGAGCAATTGGCAAATCATGACAGTACATATAATTTGTGTCGCTTTGTAATGTGTTACTCCCTACACCGGTGAAAGCTGATAGCAGACAGTACATTTGGACATTAAAATGCAAAATACTATGTTGTTTCTGCAGTTTTTTTCAAATGCATTCAAAGAAACTTGGACTACTCCAGAATAACGTTCACCACAATTTGACCTCTCAATGGCAGATGCACTCACAAAGCGGCGGTATCGACCTTCCAAGTATGAAGGGCTGGTTATCTCCTCGAGATCAATATTCCACCCCTGACCTGCAATAATTCTGTTAATATGCTTGGGCCTTCACTGGCCAAAGCTCAATAAGAGTAATTAAAGGTATTGATCAGTTATTTGACATTTGAAAAGGTTTTGACCTGATGACAGAAGATTTCTTCATCCAAATATGCATGTAACCGCATGTCGCAACTTTGACTGTTGTGGATTGAGGTTTTTTTAAATTTGGTCGCATATTCCACACTTTATATTGCTCCTTATTCTGGGTTACTTGTCAGGATCTGACACGCCCCCCCGAAAAGGGCTCAACCGGGTGTAGAACCGGACACACCTCTGCTCAATCGATGCAACCTTGATTGTGATTTCCCTGACCCTTTTTAAGGACTGCCTGGACAGTAGACTGGGTTGGGTCGTTGCGACATCCATGCCACTTTCGTTCGATCTTCTGTACCATGTCAGGGTTGTTTTAGTTGTTTTAAGACCTGGTTTGTTTTTGTTTGTTGTTCCTGATTTTTGTTAATTAATCACAAACTTTGTTGAGTACACCTGCATCTGTTCTGGCTTTTCTGCATTTAGGTCTACCTTCGCCAAAGTGACAGAATGATCCGACTACCAAAGGACATCACAGAAGCTTCCACATCCCCCTCGAAGTGAGGAGGAGAAAGTCCCTCGGCCGCTTCCGTTCCCTGTCCTGGGACAATAGCTTTTTGATGTGGAGGCAAAAGACAAATCTTCTTAGATAAGTTTTTTTTTTCTCCAAAAGACCTTTAGAATTTATAGCTTTTCTAGTCCTGCTAAATGGGTAAAATAGAGTGATGAGTGAAAACTACAACAGGTAAAATAAGGGCGGTAAAAAATGTGTTTATTTAAAGTTACTTGGATGTTAAGTCAAATAAAGTTGTGTTTATTTGTATAGTCCTTATTCACATGAAGACTTAAAATGCTGAACAAACAACAGATTATTGCATACCACAAACTATTATTCACCATCCCCTGATCTAAAACCTCCATGAGGGCAAGAAAAACCTCAAAAACCTAAACAGTTCCATTAAGGTTGTAGACGGAATCTCAGTTAAGTGCATACATATAATCAAAAGTCATTGGCCATTACTTCTCTTGTACACGCCCTTTCTACTCCCGCACCCCCGCAAAACGCATACATCTTCGTTATTGCAAGTCAAAATAAACTCACATTTTATTATGTTAAAATCATCATATTTATCCTATTACTGTATTTTTTATGCATACTTGTTATTTGAATATGTCAGAGACCAGGACCCAATTACGTTTCTCACAAGTTTTATAAAAAGGAAAGAGGAAGGGCTGGGCCCACGTTAGCTAGGCACGGGAAACAAGTCGCTCTCGTACTCGGATTGTAATCCGAACATGGAAATGGATCTTCCGTAGCAAGCGATGGCGGTGTCAAGGACGGAAAAACAGGTCGATAGTGGGGAACGGAGAGCAAAAACGTGGTCGGGTCAGAAACGGGTCGTAAGCCGGGACGGGATAGCAGAAGTGGTCGAGATCAAAAACGGGTCGTAAGACGGGACGGGAGAGCAGACATGGTCAGGATGAAAACGGGTCGTAGCCGGAGACAGACAGGAGCAAAAATGGGACCGGTGGGAGTCGGGGTCGAAAAAGGCTTGCCTAGTATTCACTGACGTTCGCAGACGGACTGACAAAAGGGGATTGACAGGACAGGGTTCAAATAGTGACAGGGGGCCAATCAGAATCCCATGGTGGTTGGCACCAAATGAGCGGGAACTGTTGCTTCACATCAGTAATTATGACAGAATATGTTTTAAGTCATCAGTAAAATGTGTTTTGTATCTATTTAGAGTTCATTGATGCTTTTGAGGGGGCGGGAATGGGTCAATTATTTTTTGCCTATTTCATATCAGGAAAATGTGCTAGTTTCGCGAGCAATTCGAGCTATGAGCATGATCCTTGAACGAATCAATCACCCTTGTAGCGGTACTAACAACAGCAACTTATTTATACATACACATAAATATTATAGAAGGCGTCTATTTTCCAAACGGCTCAAGGGAGGCTTGTCTGTGATTGGGGGAGATTGGTGAAAAGGGGGGTGGCGATGATGTTGCGCCAAGGACGTGTCAGGCTGGCAGTCTATCACCCAGATAACGCTTGTAGTCACCCACATTCACACTCAGGTTCGCACCTTGAAGCCATTTCAAGGTCTAAAGTAGACGATCGTGCGGTGAAGAGGCCAAGGAGGCCTGAGACCATCGCGCTTGTCAGCTGTCTCCAGCCGGCTTATCTACAGCTTTAACATAAAAATGCGCTGACGTGCCAGACAAGCCTGAGAGGCGTTGGGCGCATTTAGTGGAAGCTTACTGTAATTACATGTAGCAACAGTGTAATACTCCTACTTATCTAAATATGCTCGTTTTGGTGTTTTAAAAAATCCTTGGTTACCATTGTTCTTATAGTTATCACAGTAGTTTCTGGTTTTTAATGGGGTCATGTTCCAGAAAGGACTTGTTATATTAAAAACCCGCAAAGTAGAAATCTTTTTAATACTCTATTATACAGCCGTGCTAAAAATGCATGCAAGGCATCGGGCACATTTAGTGGAATTCATACAAGAAGCTTGCTGTAATTACCCTTAGCAACAATGTCATACCCCTAATTATTCTTTTTGGTTTTAAAAATACCCTGATTACCCTTGTCCTTATACTGATTACAGTAATTCCTGGTTCTTCGCGGATCGCCTTCCTTAGTAGAAATCTATTAAATACTCCATTATACATTGAAATCAAACTAAAAGCACTATTTACAGGCTCAAGAATTTGTTTAAAAAATAAAAAAATTGTACTTTTTTTTTTACAAATAACATCTCTAATGTCAAATTATAATTTTACAAATAATCTTGCTGCTATACTCCACTATTGATTCAAGACACAATCCTTTTTTATTTCAGATGATATTTTATTGCTATCATGTTGACGTTATTGGAAAACAATAATGTTTCGTGTAAATGCTTTAAACCTTCCATCAGCCTCTTGAAAAGTCCAACTTTGTCTGCAATACAAAGCGTCTTCCTTTGCCTTTTGGCTTTTTGTTGGTCTGGAGCCTTTTTGTTTTGAGGGTGGACCCATGTGAGGAAAGCAGGAACTGAGGCAGAGGTGCTCAAAAAAGAGGGATTTGATTTATTAACAAAAAAGGTACAAAGTAATAAACACAGAAATGTCCTAACAAACCAGAAGCAAAGACCAATCCAGAAATGCAGATGCAATAAACAAAGTAACAAACAGGCACTAAACTACTAACAAAATGTGTAAACTATAAACAGGAATCAAAAACCAATCTTAAGTATCAATCACAGTGGAAATGAAATGAAAATGACCTGACGATGTGTGCTGTCCAAGAGGTCAATATCAAGGGTGAGAAAAATTGGGGAAAGGTTTCTGGTGAGTAGATACATCAGTGCCCAATTCCAGACCCAGTTGGCTCCCCCCAGTGGAAGGAGATGTACCAAACCCTAATTGTTTTGTTGACGTGATGACTTTTAGAAAACTTGAAATTGAAAAAAAAAATCTGCATACGTAAAGCAGGTTCGTCAGGTTTTACATACATGTACAACTTAGACCGCAACGTTATTGACGTAGAAGCAGACACAGGGAGAAATGGTGCAGGGCGACTGTCAAGCCAGCAAGAATGCAGAACACATTGCACGATGAAAATCCACAAAGTAGTGAAACCGCAAAAAGTAAACCATGATACATCGAATGATTACTGTATTTAGTGTAATGAATGCAAATAGTTTATTTTTAACTTCCGTATTTGCCTGTCATGGTTGCCATGGCGCCCAATTCGTCCCCGCCGTGTGGCGCCAGGTTCTGTCACGGTTGCCACGGCGCCCAAATGGCCCCACCCACTGACACCAGCTGAAGCGCATTGACAGATTGCTGTCAGACTATTTAAATGCGGTCTTGTGAGTCGCCTGGCGTCAGAGCGTCTGCGAAACTCTTGCTAGACTCTGTGTGATATGCCAAGTCCTGTGAATTTGCCTGTGTTTTGATCCAGTTTTATTTTCGGCCCGATCTGTTTGATTTTGACAATTCCCTCGTTCTGATTTCAATCTACTTCCGCGACCATCGATCCCCGGATCGAGTGAGCGTGCATTCCTCTTCTCCCCAATAAATTGTGAGTAACGTTACGCGATTGGGTTCTCATTCCTGTTTCCTGTCCTGGTTGCCAGGCTAAACAAAATATATATACAGTGAAGAAAATAAGTATTTGAACAACCTGCGTTTTGGCCATTTCTCCCACTTAGAAATCACGGAGGGGTCTGCAGTTTTGATCATAGGTGCATGTCCATAGTGAGAGTGATAAACTAAAAAGAAAATTTCAGAAATCACAATGCATGCCTTTTTTATTGATTTATTTGTGTGATGCAGCTGCAAATAAGTATTTGAGCACCTGTGTATCATCTAGAATTCTGACCTTGAAAGACCTGTTAGTCCGCCCATTAGAAGTCCACCTGCACTCCATGTATTATTCTGAATCAGATGCATCTGCTTCTTCCCGCCGCATAGCGCTGTGATAGGTCACCCAGCATCCACCCCGAAGACGAAATCCGGCTTCTACTTCTTAGTCCATGTGTAAACATACTGTATCTCCAGCGCAAAAAGAACTTTGAAATTTTTATTGTTTAATATCTCGTGCATCCATTCAGTATGGTTGGTGTGAAGTGTAAAGAAGAGGCGAGCTGTTTCTTTTGAAATGAAAGTGGAATAAGAAAGCTTGATGCGGTTGGGAAAATCACTTTTTCTGCCCTTTTTCTACTACAAAAGGAAGGAAGTAGCCTAACTTTTGAAGCCCATCTTGCACAAGTAGGTTACATTTTACTTTATTTATCTTTATAGAGCATATTATTTTATTAAATTTGCATTTTTTAGGACACAACAATACAGGTTCCTTATTTAACACCTTAAACATACAAAATATGGCACCAAAGCAACTTACGAACAAATTCAACTTACGAACGATCGTACGGAACGTAAGTAGGGCAGCCTCTGTTTGTTTTTTTAGTTTTCAAAATGGGGTGGCACGGCGGCCGAGATACCAGCCTTCCTGTGCGGAGTTTGCATGTTCTCACCCTGCTTGTGTGGGTTTCCTCCAGGCACTCCAGTTTCCTCCCAAATTCCAAAAACATGCATATCAGGTTAATTGTTTTTTTTCAAATTGTCCCTAGGTGTTACTGAGCGATTAAGTTGTCTGTCTTAATCGCTGTGTCTGTGTGCCATGAAACTGGCAGGCAACCAGTTCAGGGTGTCCCCTGCCCACTGCATGAAGATGGCTGGGATGGGCTCCAGCACCCCCGGGACCCGACTGAGGATAAGTGTTACAGATGAAAAAACAGAACTTGCTTTACTGTATAAGCCTTTATTTGTAAAAAGTCTGTTATTTGAATGATAACCCTTTTTTTTCACCACATACTCCAACACCTTTGTATTTGTAAGAAAAACAAAATACACTTTGTTTAAACACCTCAAAAAAGCGGATCGACACACCATAAACATTAATTTGCACCGACAAAATAAATAAATACAATATCATAACCACACAATTGTTGATTCCCATGGGTACCAATACTCCAAATGAAATCAAACACTTCATCGAACGACCCAAATAAGGGCTCCAGTGTGAACAGAAACAACGAAAAAAAATGCGGATTTTCCAGTGCCAGTAATATCTGATGAATTACATTTACCCTCTCGTGGTTAAACAACAAGGATAACAATCCATGACAAAATGTCACAAACACAACCGATAATTCATGAAAGCAGGGTTGGGGAGGAGGGATGTGGTTTTGCTTGATTGTGTGTGTTTTAAGTTTTGCTACCTGATGTGGTCTACAACTTAGGCTTTAATCATCACAGTCCATATTTCCCTATTTCGATAGCCAAAAATAGGTTTTAAGGTCTACATTATCCCTCGCTGTTTCACAGTTTACTTTTCGCGGATGCTATCATGGTTTCAGGTGGCAGAGGGCTGTGTGAATGTTGGGTGGGTGTGAGTGTCTGTGTGGAGGATTATAATAGGCTGGTGTATGCTGTCAGTCAAACAGCCGGGCAGGCGCACAGGTCAATGTGTCCACCCAAAACAAAGTGTGAAACACGGCGACACGGCTTGTTACTTTGAAAATAATTTCAACAATGAAATCCGACTCTGAAGAAATTCAAACCCGCGCTGCGTGGATTTCATTTCATTTCATTGTTATTGGGTCCGGGAAGAGATTGAGGCGGTGTCGGGAGATAAAGCAAAAGCGGGATTCCAGGTCCGGCCTATTGCTGTGGCTAAGTAACCACTCTCACAAGCCACCCTTTGACCCTGTATCTCACCAACGCCAGATCCATTAACCATAAAACAAATGAGGGTAAACTGCCACATTCGGGACAGTTGTATTTTAATAATCATGGAGACCTGGCTCACTCCGAGGATCCTAATGCTAGCAGGCCGATACCCGGACACTTTCTACATTCTGTGTTCTGTGTTTTTATTTGTCGATCTATAGTTGTTATTTTGTCACCTTCATATATATCATATAATACTGATATCTTATAAATAAATACATGTTTCCAATTCACGAGTTTTGATTATTGTAGGAAATCAATTGTGATGCCTAAAGTTAGCGTAAAGGGCTAGAAAATGCAAGCTTTCGGCAAGCACCACCATTCAAATCAATAACAGATCCTATTAATTGTCGGCTGGCTGTAAACAAAGTGCAATTTGAGCATATAAATGCCGGATCTTTCCCGACCCGGCTACGGTGAAGAATCTTACGACGTCAAGTGAACAAATTTAAGGAAATAAAACGTTATGGAGGTCAGGACATGCAAAAACTAAATTACATTGCAAACAAAATAATGAATTCAACAACTGAAGTTCTTCCAACAGTGAGTGGTCTTAACACCAGGTTTGGTGAAATTTACCAACTTATTTTAGTTTTCTCAGTTGCTTTGGGAGTTTTTTTTCACGTCTCAGGGTTTGTACGTGTGATTAAAATGTTAGAATTTGGATATTATGTATTCAAGGATGGAAAAGTGCTTGAATTTTGAGTGAAGTGCTTGTAAATGCTTAAATTTGTTGCCATGTCCTTCAACAAGACTGCTCAAAAAATGAAGATATCACTGCTCTCTGATGGCTTCGCTTTGTCATTGCATTTCTTCTTCCCTCGTGATTAATGACAGCTGACATTCGTTTTTATGAATTTGTCACATGAAGCGTCATCGCCACCTACGGGTGCGCCCAAGAGGACGGATACATGCCACACCTAGACAGGGCACTATAAAAGGTGCAATGATTACAAAGATTTATTATGAATCATGTAAAAAAATTAGATAGTGTTTCCCAGCATTGATTTGTTATAGGATGAACTTCCTGCAACTGAAAATAAAAGCTACATTACTGTCATTTTTATGCAACAACTATGTGGGGAGAGATTTGTCTCAAAAATATTTACTCAGGTATTCTCCAGATCCACAAATATATCTGTGAGTTACTCAAGATCTAAAAATCTGTGTTTTAATAAATGTACAAATATATTTGTTGATCTGTAAAACACATGAATTTCTTCTTTTACGGTATGGAGGAATTGGAAAATTGGCGTCGAAAGACCTTAAAAAGTGCTTTCATTTGGCCATTAAAAAGGTGTGTGAACCCTGAGATCTGAAATCAATTTCTCAAAAGATCAAATTTAACTTTCGTACCACACAATTTTTAAATTCCTAAAGAAATAAGTCCGGTCGTTTTTATTCAATGTGTTGATGGTTGGACAAATATAAACTTCGATTCTGTTAAAAACGTCCTCTAAATGCTCGACATGTTTATATTTACCTACAGACTACATGTCAAGTAATGAGTACGAGGATGCTGAATTTCTACTCATTAGGATATTCTCCCTACTGTATAACCTCGCATCCAAGACGAATTTACAGCAGCAGAATAAAATACTTCGAATAATGGGGTCAGCTTATTCTCGCATATTTGGTTGTGTATACACAGTAGTAAACAGTAGGCAGCTTTAAGGGAAGGGCACGTGGCTTTTACAGGTACACCAAACCAATAGGAAATTAGTGGGGAAAACGTAAGCACAGAATTTACAGAAAAAGTGTACTGAATATTGGCCATTTTTTTCCCTGTAAAATTATTTTAACAATACATCATGCCTGGAGAAAATAAAACTTGCACAGTACCCAGAAATGAAGGAGTTCTTGGAAGGGTTTGTAGCCCAGAGACAAAATGGATATGGAGTGTCTCATCCGAGTGTTTGTTTGCAAGCTCACAGGATTGCGCAAGCCAAGAATTAGGAAGGGTTCACTGCCTTCACTGGTTGGTGTACAAGTTGTTTTGTATTTCGTTTATTATCTCATCTCATTAGCTACACCGCTTATCCTCAGTAGGGTCGCGGGGGTGCTGGAGCCCATCCCAGCAATCATCGGGCAGTGGGCAGGGAACACCCTGAACTGGTTGCCAGCCAATCGCAGGGCTTCGTTTATTATGTGACTATTTAAAAGCAGTTTTAGGGGGTTGGTTCCATAATAGACTGGATAACTAATTTCGGATATAAGGTAATTACTAACTAGATAATTGCTACTGGAGTAACACGCTTTGGTGTCTTTAATCTTGGGGGTAACGGAATTACTAGTTACTGTAACTATTTACTTTTTATCAGTAAAGCGCCCAACACTGTTAGTGAGAGATAAGCTGCACAAGGACTTGGCTTTGTGCCTTGCTTAAGGGCACAGCATGTATTTTTCTTTTCTTCTGAGGAAATCTCCGACTTGACCATAACGCCCTTATTTTTGCCGAACAATAACCGTGAAAATTACAAAAGGTGATAAGCGATTGGCTTGGATTAACTCCGCGGGAAATTCGCTGACTATGCAGAAAAAACGCAACTTGCACCCGCAAACTCCATCACTGTGGTAGGACTTGTTGAATCCTCCATTATTTTGTCGACGTTTGATTTATCCTCCCTTGCGATTCGGTTTGCTGAAGTGCGCCGACGCGAGAGAAGCCGACCATGCCGTTAGCGGTGAGGCTAGGTGGTATTTCCGAACTGCCGTGTTGTCGTTTTTTTTCAGTTTTTTGTTCATGCAAAGAAGTATTAAGTGAAAGACATCTTATTTACAGTACAATTCACATGTAATTACACATATACACTAGAGGCAAGAAAACAAAATCAAATAGAACTCTGATCGAAACCCCCCCTCACCCCTCTTTCACACTTCAAGCATGTGTTGATTGAACATAAGCGCCGACCTGTGTAAACTCGTACAAATTGGTGACGAAGAAAATCCCAGAATGCAATGCATGCCAAGGCAACTTTTGTTCGTGCAAAGGAAAGTGAATCGTGAGTGAGTTAGTCGTCGATGACGCGAATCAAACACATTTCTTCAAAATGATTCTCAACAAAAATAATTCACGTTGCTTTTGTTCATAAATTATATCAAAAAACGATATATGTTCTTTTACCATCCTTAGCATTTTTTCCATAGACAGAAAACAATTCCAGTGTTAATTTAACACTCTGTAGAGGACCATAAGGTCAATGAAGTCGAGTTTAAAATTTACTCCTTAAGTGGTTATTGAACAGTATTACTAAGTACTTCAAAATAAACAGTGTTAATTTAACACCTAAAGAGGAAACTTTTAATGCTACTTAGGCCTTATCTACAGATTTCTAAATGTTTACTCTTAAAGTGTTAAATTGACACGGTACTTGAGTACCTTAAAGGTACATGGTGTGATATTTGACCACTAGATGGCACTAAACGTCCAGAGCAAACCAAAACCAGTGCAAAATGAGGTCAGATAGCAGCAAGATACCAGACAAACATGGCGGCGACTACTAGGTATGGATTTAGCTATGTAAAATAAATCAACATTTCTCGCAATATGAATCTTTATACAAATTAACATTTATACAATAGTTCATTTATGTGTGCCTATTGTTCAAATCATCGTTTTTTACTGAACAGAGGTTTTTTGTACCACTAGGAGGCACTAAATATTAAACACTGAACCTTTAAAACAAATTGTGTTAATTCAACACTTAAAGAGGAACATTTTAACCCTGGCTAAGTCAACATATGGTCCTTATCTATGCACTGTTAAATTCACACTGTTACTCGCTACGTGAAAACCAACAATTTTTAATTAACACTTAAAGAGTAACATTTTAACGATACCTAGCTCAACATATCTAGAGTGTTAAAAGGTAACTATTTAAGTGTTCAATTAACACTCTTACTGATAACCTTAAAACAGTGTTGATTTAAAACTGTTTTTAGCGAATCGGTAATAGTGTTAATTTAACACTGTATTAGTTAAATTTTACTGCTACCCTGGTGAACATACAGTCCATAACTACACAGTGTTAAATTAACATTATTACTAAAAATGATTACCTAAAATCAAACAGTAATACATTAATACTTAAATAGTAAACTTTTAACAATACCTCAGTGGACATATGGTCCTTTTTTTAGTGATAAAAGTTAACTCTTTAAGTGTTAAATAAACACACTAAGGTACTCAGTAATGGTTGGTTGGATCCCTTAACCACTAGGGTCATAGGGGCATCATTTCCTGTGGGGTGTCCTGGGCAAGGACAGCTTGTTGGCGCCCATCCCTCCCCAAGCCAACATATGTTTCCACCTGGTTTCGAACCGGTGGCCTTTCGAGTGTCAGGCGAATGTATACCTGTCAACCTGTACGTTTATTATGCATTTTAAGACGTGTACGACGTACAAGAAAATCTGTACGAAAAAACGCAAATTTGTCAATTATGGGTACCGTCCGGTATACACCGCCTATCACGAAACGGCAAATCAATCAAGTCAAACGAGTTCGCCGTGGTAGCCTCTATCTCGGTATGGTTTTTTTCCTTGCAAACGAAGCGAGCGGTTTGATGCTACTGTGCGCATGCGTCTGCCGCCTGGGGATTTCCCATCATGCATCATTACGAAAAAAAAAAATATGGTGTGAGATTATTTTGTATTTTGTAAGGGAAAATACGACAGTTTGTACGGGCATGGAGCCGTGGAGGTTGACAGGTATGCGAATGTGCTAACCATAGGGTTAAATTAACACTTAAAAGGTAAACTGTTCGGACTATTAAGACCCTTGATTTCAGAGTGTTAAGTTAACTTGCTTAAAGAGTAAACTCAGAGTGATAAAAGTTTCCTGTTCAAGTGTTAAATTAACACTATTTATTTTAAGGTACTCTGTAACGGTTGGTTTCTTGGTTGGTTGGATCCCTTAACCATTAAGTGTCTTGGGCAAGTCCAGCCTGGTGGCGCCCATCCCACTCCAGGCAAACACATGTATCCACCCGGTCTCAAACCGGGGACCTTCCGTGTGTCTGGCTAATGTGCTAGGGTTAAATAAACACTTAAAAAGTAAACTGTTAGGACTATTAAGACCTTTGATTTAAAAGTGTTACGTTAACTCACTTAAAGAATAAACTCAGAGTGATAAAGTTTCCTCTTCAGGTGTTAAATTAACACCGGTTATTTTAAAAGTACTCAGCAATAGTGTTTAAAAACACTTAAAGTGTACGGTAAACCTTTAGCATTACCCCAGTAAACATATTGTCCATTTTTTACAGAGTTTTAAATTAACACTGGTTATTTTATTGTCTATGACCAACGGTTCTACGATGGCCGTGGATACCAGAAATAACAAAAACAATACTTACTTCATTTGAAGTGTTTTTTAACAAAAAATAGAAAAATAAAATCATCTATTCAGCTACAAGGTATATGTATACACGGATATGTGTTCTAAAGGGGATATCGACACCCCCATGTTCTACGACAATGATTTTTGACCTCTCAAATCTTCTGGATGAAACAACATATAGCAGTCATAAATCTATATGATATGCGATTCTTTGATATGCAATTGAAAACGATGCCTTGACCTCAAGATATGCAACACATAAAGTTCTGTCGGCTACGAGGTTTTGGGCGGGGGTACGAACCAGGCAGAATGACAGTTCTTTTTAGGGTGTTAAAAAGCAAAGCGAAACGATGCCGACTCTTTTAATCAATCCCATTTGACGTTTTTTGCTAAACTTCGAAGGTTTGTACGATTTTAGTGCATTTGTATGTTTTTGTTCAAAGTATTTTACCCATCCTTTCTTTCCAGTACCTATACAGTAATGGCAACAAGAAATGTTCAACGTACAATTCAATGATAAAATTACATTTAAAAAAGATGGTTAAGGGCTGGACCATACGGAGCACTGCTAAGAAATGATCATTTTAATCCACAGCCGAACTGCTGGAAATTTAGAGCATGGGTGTAGAAATGCAGCCCGCGGGCTGGACAAGGCTCGCCAAAGGTTTAATTCCGGCCCGCGAGATAATGTTGAGAGAAGCGCAAGAGTAAAATGAGCAGCAGGTCACTTTTCTACTTTTCTTATTCTCTCTCTCTCTTTTACACTCTTACTTTTTTTCTCTCTTTCTCTTGGTTTCGCTTTGACTCTTTCTCTTTATGTCTTGTTTTCTTCTGTTTTTTGGATCTTTATTTTCTGTTTCTCTCTCTCTGTCTCTCTGTCTCTCACCTTTTCGCTTTGTTTCTTTCCCTTTTCTCTCGCATAATTTTCTCTCTTTCTATCTACCTTTCTTTCTTTTCCTCTTTTTGTATTCCCTGTCTTTTTTTCTCTTCCTCTCTCTTTCTTTATTTCTTTCATTATCTCTTCATTTGTTCTCTCTCTTTCTTTCCCTCTTCTTATTTCTATCTCTATTCTTCTTTCCTCCTCTCTGTGTTTTCTTTCTTCTTTCTCTCATTGTCTCTTTATTTTACATCTCCCTCTTTTTCTTTCTCTCTCCTTTTTTTCTCTCTCCATTCTTTTTTTTCCTCCTCTCTGTCTCTCTGTTTTTCTTTTTCTTTCTTTCTTTCTTTCTTTCTTTCTTTCTTTCTTTCTTTCTTTCTTTATTTCTTTCTTTCTTTCTTTCTTTCTTTCTTTCTTTCTTTCTTGCTTTCTTGCGTTCTTGCTTTCTTGCTTTCTTTCTTTCTTACTTTCTTTCTATTTCCCTCTCCCTCTATCCAACTTTCTCTCTCTCTCTCGTTAATCTATTTGTCCGGCCCCCAAGAGAAAACGTTTTTTTCTAATGTGTGGCCCCCAAGATAAAACGGGTTTGACACCCATGATTCAGAGCAACCGTTTTTATTATTTTATTTAGTGTCATTTATGAATAAATAGGTCAATATTCAATACTATGCAGACATTTAATTGAGCAAATCAATATCAGTGGTGGCCACGTCCTAATTTCGTTGTTTTTTTTTGTGCCAGTCCAGCCCCAAACGCACAATTGTCACATTTTTCTTTTACTGTGGATCAGTTCCAAAAGATCACAAAACAAACAAAAAATAAGCCACACCTACTAAAAAAAGAAAGAAAATATCGCTCCCTTTTTCGGCTCCCCTTTTTTTTTCATTTTTTTTTACAAAAGTCCGAGAACGCTGCATCAAAAAGCGCATGGCACTCAAGCAACAAGAAGTAATAAACGTTACAAATAGAATTCCATGAGAATACGTCATGAGAAAATACACACAACATACAACCCCCTCTCCCTATAAACCAGGGGTGTCAAGCATGCGGCTCGCGGGCCGGACGGGGCTCGCCAAAATTTGTATCCAGAGCCGAAAGAGAACGCAATGAGCTGCAGTTTTTAATACGTCCACTGGATGTCGCCAAAGCCAGGCACCACTCGCAAACCAACTGTGGCTGTATTCTTAATTATCTTTTTTCTTCTCTTTCTCTCATTTTTTTCTCTCTCACTTTCTCTCTCTCATTATCTTATTCTGTGTCCCCTCTCTCTCTCTCTTGAACTGTCTTTCATTCTCTCTGTGTCTCTTCTCTCTTTCTTTCTCTTGTTCTTTCTCTTTTTTCTCTTTCTTTCCTTCTTCTTCTCTCCCACTCATTTTCCTGTTATTTCTCTCTTTGACCATTTTTCTTTTTCTTTCAGTCTTTATTTGAGTCTTTTTTTATTTTGTCTTTCTCCTTTTGTCTCTATCTTTCTTATTTCATTCTCTCGCTATTAATCTTTTTTATATCCTCCTCTCTCTTTCTTTGTCTTTCAATCTCTTTTTTCCTCTTTCATTTGATGTTATATTTCTCTTTCGCCCTTTCTCTTTTTCCTTATGTCTTTCTTTCTTTCTTTCTTTATCTCTCCCTTTATTTCTGTATATCTATTTTCATCTCTGACCTTATGTTTCCCTTTATCTCATTTTTTTCTCTCTCTCTATCCCTTCCTCCATCTTTCTCTCTCTATATATATGTCTCTCACACTCTCTGTCCTTTTTTCTCTTTTTATTTTTCTCTTTCTTTCTTCTCTCTCTTTTTCTTCTTTAATATACCAGTTTGGCCCCGTGAGTATGTTTTTTCCCCCCACCACGTGGCCCCCGGGCTCAAATAAGTCTGACACCCCTGTTTTAAACCATCAAAACGAACAATGTAAAGTTTGACCATTTATGCCATAATGCCCTACTCGGAACATTTCCCGTATTTTGAAATCACAGTTTTCTTTTTTTCAAGACGTAATCATATTCACAATAATCAGCACTCAAAGAAAAAGAAAAACGCCCGTCCTTCCCCAATTCAACGATCCACGTCAGATCAATCGAACGCTTTCAAGTTCTGTTTAAAATGTCCCCCCAAAAAATGAAGAATTAAGAACACAAATTCCAAACAAAGTCGCTGTACACGGCGGAACAGCAGAGATCCGTGCATTTCTGTTTCCCAGGGCTACGCGGTGCTTCGGGCGGGGTCGAAGGGGCGTTCAAGGACCCGCAGTCGGGAATTTCCGATTACGACGAGAATCGATAAAAAGTCGATGAAAGGGAATGGGGCCGGCGCTTCTACGCTTCTCCTTTTCCCCTTCCCTTTTTTTCGTAGCAAAAATATCATGCAGTCTTGAAGTTTGGCCCTGCTGGGGAGGGATTTCCACTTTCATTGTTTTTTCTTCCAGGAAGTGGGGAAAAAACAACTCAAAGCCTTGAAATTCTTCTTCTTTTGTTGTTGTTGGAACATTCAAGTAGTCCTATTAATACTTTGTACAGCAAGAAAAGTGATTTGTGTTTTGTGAGCGAGTGAGTGTGTGTCTGTATGTGTGCGTGTGTCTGTGCGTGTGTACATATATATGTATATATATAAATATAATATACTGTATAGAAATATGCATATACATATGTCCAACCTGTATATGTATACCGTATTTTTCACAATATAAAACGCGCCTAAAACCCCAATTTGGCCTTTTAAATGGCAGAATACGGCGGATGAGATTCAAACTGCATACTGCAATCAAAGGTATGCTTTGCCATGCAAAGTTTTACGGTGATACCTATAACTATTGTGCAACGATTGATCGAATCGATAATCATCGTTGTTCTTAATTGCATAGTATGCAATGGAAATCGAACCAGGGTAGCGATGGTGAGACTGGGGAGACTTTACCATCAGATCACTGATGCTATAAATGACATCATGATATCTCATGATCACACTATTTTTACTCAGTCGCAGAAACACTGATTTGTCTAGTGCATTCTGGTTGAATAGTCTCTTCACTTCTTCAGCAACAAATGTTAAAGAACGGAAAAAAACAGAAAGTATTTCAACAAAATACTAGATAAGCTATTTTATGTACGCAGAGAAGTTATTGATGCAGAGCTGAGGAAGTCATCTGTTTAGCCTTTTACATACTTGTCAAGCTGTACGTTTTTGCCGTACAAAGTACGTTTATTATGCATTTTAAGACGTGAACGACGTACGAGAAAATCTGTACGGAAAAACGCAAATTTGACAATTATTGGTACCATCCGATATACACTGACTATCACGAAACGGCAAATCAATCAAGTCAAACGAGTTTGCCGCGGTAGCCTCTATCTCGGCATCGTTTTTTTCCGTTGCAAACGAAGCGAGCGGTTTGATGTAGTGAAAGGAAGTCCGTGTATTTTTAGAGAACCGGCTTTTTCGGCTCAACTCATTAAAGAGAGCACTCACTTGCTTGGATGCATTATATTACGAATGATTATGTTGTATAAAGAAGTTAAGAAAAAAAGGACATATATAAGGAGAAAATGAAAACAGACAGGTTTGTGGTTATCCCTTTAATCAGGATATTAATAATTTAATGCAGAAAATAAATTCATAATTTGAATTAAAAAATTTATTATTTTACTTCATTATATTTGTATGTATTTTTTTTCTTCTACGGTGAATGTCCAAGCTACTTCATTTTTGAACTTATTTTTAATATAAACCTCATTCATGTCGAGCAACTCAGTATCTCACAACAAAATGTTAATTAACAATATATATGATATAACGAAACACATGTACAATATAAGATGTTAAACTACATAAATAAACACGTTTGAAAAAAATGGTGTAAGATTATTTTGTATTTTGTACGGGAAAATACAAGAGTTTGTACGGGCATGGAGCCGTGGAGGTTGACAGGTATGCTTTTAGAATGCACTATGCAAATCACTTAAAGAGTTGAATTTCAACGCTACATCAATGAGCATAGAGTGTTAAAGGGTACACTGTTTGATTCACATTATTTAAACGCTAACTGAGCAAACATATGGTCCTTATTTACAGAGTTTGTAAAGTTTACTCTTTCAGTGTTAAAACAGCACTATCACTGAGTACCTTAAAAAAATCTGTTAAATCAATACTTAAAAACTGAACTTTTAACTCTATTTCAGTGAACATATCGTCCTTCTCGACAGAATGTTAAAAGTTTACTCTTCAGTGTTTAGTGTTAAAATTACAATTGTTTAGTTTAAGGTACTTAAAGAGTGAACTAAGTGTTTATCCGATCAGAATGCACAATGGAAATAAGTACTGTGGTACTTTAAAATAGTATTAATAATGGGATCAGCTTTCATACCATTTTATATGACATTCGTACAACTGGTGGTCTAGTGGCAAGGTCTTGGCCCTTTTGCCGCCACTACTCAGGTTCGATTCCCATAGCATACAATGGTAAGTGACTTTGTGCGGCGGTACATGGAAATGCATTGCATTATTTTACGCACCTTATTCTACTCATGTTTGAAAGATTTATGACAGATGACTATTTTTTGGGGGTGCGCCTTATATTCCAGTACGCCTTACCATGCGAAAAATACGGTACATATTTTGGATCAGTATCAAAGCCAATTGAATGTGCTCTCAAAATATGGCCCATGATTCCTAGCAGGGTGCACGTCAATTCACATAGTACAACCAGTAGATTAGGTTGAAGAATCCAAAAGTGATGGGGAATATGACCCGGGACCACTTGTCAATGGTGCTGACGTCGGACAGGTTGGGGATTTTCAACTTGAGCTTGGACGAACGCCGCCGTAGCCGACAGTTGGCTCGGCTGCGGGCGGCAGTGCCCCGGTCCAGGGAGCGGTGCCCAAAGCCGTCCCGGGGGGCCGAAGGGGCTTTCCTGAACTGGACCCCGGAACTGTCGAAAGACATGACCGAGTTGCGAGAGTCACTGACGCTGCTCCCCACGTCCGTAGGCATCACCTCGTTGTTCATCTCCAGGGTTGTGAGCAGGATGTTGCCGTATGCGTCCACCTAAAAGGATGGGGCGAGACATCAGTGATGGCACCCTAGACCCCCTTTCCAGCCTACGTCATCACTGGAACACCCCAGGATTGTTGACCCAAAACAGCCGGAGTTTCCGTACGAGTTTGAATAGAGCGAGGTAAGATTTGCATGTTGAGTTGCGTTTTGAGAGTCGCAATTTACAAAACTAGCATGCCCAGCTGTGGTGTGAACCGTTGCACGACGAATCTAAATTTTTTTGCAATTCTCAGAGGAAACAGACCTTTCAAACAGCACCATAGGAGCCTTTAGCTGTAACCCATTAAAGCAGTCCAGGGCATTTTGGTCCTCGAGGGCCTTGTGTCCTGCAGGATTCTGGTTGTTTTTCCTCTTCAACTCAGGTGATACGAATTATCAGCCTGTTAGCAAGCTAGCAGGGGCTTGTTAACGACCCTGATAAATTGGAATCCCCTGTATTGGAGCAGAGAAACCCCCAAAATCATGCAGGACATGAGACCCTCGAGGACCAGAGTGCCCAGGTCTGCATTTTGAGAACAGACTGGATATCTTTAGGAATGTGTTGTGATGTCCATTTGATATCTGGGAAATTATTGTGCCTATCTGGTTTATAAATACTTGAATGCCGAATGCTTTAGTAAGTGTAAATTAAGTGTCGGGTATTATAGGTGTTTGCTACCAATACCTACTATGTACTGTAAGTTTGCTACTACGGGTGCTAGCTAGTAGATATTTTATACTATTATAAAGATAGCAACAATCTTACTGTTTTTTTGTCAATGTATATTTAATATATAAAAAAAAAAATGATACCCTTTGATTATTTATGATTATTTATGATGATAAATATATGTATTTCCCTGTACTAACTCACGAGCAGATCATTTGTACATAAAAAGACATCTGGTGGAAACTGTTACCCGAGGTATGCTTCATTTGTAAAATTGTTCACTTAATCCATGTGCTTTTGAATTTCTCATTCAGATTTGGAAGAAAATATGTTAGGTACTTCAAAATGAATACTTTTTAATTGCATTTGCCTGAATCATGTACTTTCTGTGGTATTTACATCACAGAGGATATGAAAGTTTTTGAAACACCCTTTATATTTAATAATAATGTGACATACTTATAATGGTAATAATCATGACTTGTTTATTATTATTATTATTGTTATTGCACTAATGATGTATTTAAGGTGCGTAAAAGCCAATTAAAGTAAATTCTTCTGAAGTTTAACTTATCTGTGAAATAGAGGTAAGATCTTTAGCCCAGAATTGCAGGTCAGATCAGGCCTTAAATGGAAATCATTATATCTGAGTTCGGGACGGGCTTCTCTCTTGCAATTATTCTGTTAAATGATCCACCCATCATTGTTCTTTGTTTCTTTTTCTTTGTAAAATATCTGCTCAAGGCACTCGTCCGTGCGCTCCGAGGTGAAACCCTCCTATTACACCCAAATATACTGGGAACATTAACGTTCGGGTCCGGGCTGGTTCAGGTTTTAATACCTGTGGGCTGGGTCTGGCTGGATTTTTTTTAGGCCCGATCTTACGTCTAGTGTGAACGAAGCTACTCTAAATATGAACTTGTTCTCGGGGCCACTATTTTTGTCGATTAAAATAGCTTTGGTAGGGAAGTATTTTACTCGGTACTTATGGACAGAAACCTCGCACTATCTAACAATGTGTTTTAATGTTCTGGTTGACTTGGATTACTTAAATAAAGTCGGTATCTTGCTGCTAACACATAAGTTATGCTTATTGAGATGTCACAATCCACGATTCTTTTTCTGTTAACCCGCAAGTGTAAAGAGACATGAATGTCACCGTTCTGACTCAACAATGCAGCTCGGCTACGTCACCTTTGTTTACTAACACGGAAAGGGTTCTAAATTGTACGTTTATTCAACTCAACTCCATCTATATTTGTTTTTAAACTAAGCATGAATGGTAGAGGTGGTATGGACTGGTTTGATCTTGTGTGCCAAAAAACAGAGCAAAACAAAAAACAATTAGTAATTGCATTAAGGCAAGTGTCGGG
Source organism: Urocampus carinirostris (assembly GCF_059441175.1). Classification (NCBI taxonomy): domain Eukaryota; kingdom Metazoa; phylum Chordata; class Actinopteri; order Syngnathiformes; family Syngnathidae; genus Urocampus; species Urocampus carinirostris. The sequence continues at coordinate 21,202,438 of NC_142365.1, forward strand.
AACCTATGTGACTCAAGAAGCCATGAAACCAAATATATAGGGTTTTTTTTTCAGTGAGAGCAACACCATATTTTTTAGACAAAAATTGAACTAAGCTGCCAAACTAGATCTCCAGGCAAAAGCTATTTTTTCAATATAATTGAATGTGTCACTTTAATGTTTTCATAAAATATTTTAAATACTTAGTTTATTCATGTATAACATGCACTTGTGTATAACACGCAGTGATCAGTTTTGTTCCACGTTTTCTCAGCTTAAATTTTGTGGTTGGATGCATTGGGTATTGAACCTGGGCCTCGGCAGTGAGCGCACCAAAGTCTAATCACTGGACTACCACTTACATGAAAAGGCTGTACATTTGATCTCATTTTACACTATTTTTAGTCACGGATCTGTCCAGATCTGGTACGCCACCTTCCCCCAGGGGGCGCCAACTTGGTGTGGAACTGGACACACCTGAGCTCAATCTACACACACCTGTCCCTGATTATCCCAAGACTTTCTATTGACTGCTCGAACAGCACACAGCGTCAGGTCATTTCATTTCCTATTCTGGTTTGGATATTATCAGGTTCTTTTTCATTTGGACATGTTATCTGTTTTGTAACCCATTGTTTGTTTGTTACATTATTCCCGTTTTATTTTTATTTTTATTAAGTACCATCCTTATTTCAGTTCCTGTTTCCCTTCACTTGGGTCTACCAGCACAATGTAACATGCGTTTCACATGTTGCAATGACATAAACTTCTATTCTTCTCTATTCTTCTATTCTATTCAAAGCACTGTGACAAATTAATTGTTCTTGAAAGATGTGGAATTCACAAATTTAGAATCTGGTGCAGTGATTGAAGATAGTGTGATAATGAAATATAACCCAATCATGTGTATCACTGGTAGTCCAGTGGTTACAATTTAGCGCTCTCGATGCCACAACCCAGGTTCAATTCTTGCTTCCACCAATAATGTACAATAATATGCTAAAAACTCGTGTACAACCTGCACCTAAATTTTAAGTTATTTTGTTAGGTAAAAAAACAATGCGAGTTATACTTGAATAAATACAGTATATTAAATAATATTATTCCCAGACCATGCATTCCATACCAAGCAAAATTCCCCTTAACATGTTATTCCTACTGCAGTTACTTAAGAAGGTTGAGGCTAATTTGACTGTCATTTTTCTTGCAAATAATAATTCCCAAACAATGTGCGAGCAGAGTTCTTTTGTAAAAATGTACCCAAATACTACAAATGAGAAGGAAGTATTTACAATCAGCAATATAACGTGGTCAGATTTCTAACCTTGGAATCAAGTGGTCATTATTCGTCCTCCCTTGTTTATAGATGTGAATCTTCAATATCCTTGATATATACAACAAATCGTCCTAAAAGTCCTCTTAAACATTACTTGTCATTTTTCATTTTTTATTCTATACTTCTACAATTATATGCTTGAAATAATAGGAAATAGTAGAAGGCCCACGGCGCCCCTCTTGGGCATTTACAACTACCGCCTCACCCGCAGAGCCACCAGGATTGCAAGTGACCCACCCACCCATCTCACACGCTCTTCAACCTGCTGCCATCGGAACAACGAGAGCCAGAACCAGCAGGCTCAAGGATAACTTTTTCCATCAGGCTGTCAGGACTCTGAACTATCTTACTGCCCTACGCCCTTCCAGCACTCTGTCTTCTGCCAAATCAATGCAAACTGCTATTTTAGATTCCAGATTTCATACTTTGCACATTTTTAGTCTAAATTCATATTTCTATATTTTTGTATGCATAATTTTCCGTTCTTTACCCTGCTGCTTTTTTGTTATTTGTATAGTGTCTTATTTATTGCATGTTTGCATGTGGGAAGGAGCAAGTTACTTCATGTATGCTGTATGTTGTGCATATTGCATATTTGACGATAAAGTTAAAGTTGAAGGCAGATGTCACACTTGCATGTGTGTTCTGATACGATGTTGCTAGTGCTGCTGGTGGTAGAAATACGGTATTGCACTCCAGGCTGGGATGCGGTAAAACTGTAAATTTTTCCTGAGCCAGATTTACAATACCTGGCTCGCAAGCCATAAGTTCCCGACAGTGCATCAAGGCGTAGATGAGGGAAGTGCAAACTCTGGTTCCTAAACAGTTAAAATATTCTAAAGTAAGGCGAGTTCTAAAAATACTAGGGTCAAAAAATGACCCAACTTGGGTAAAAGTAGACCGATTCCCAACTTGATCTCCTTTTGTCGGTTCATTCGTCAAATATGAGCAAATCAATTGGCTTAAATCAGGGGTGTCAAACTAAGCTAAGGCCATGGTAGAAAAAGCACTTTGTTGCTCATAGTAGTTTTTGAGTAACGTGTTGGAAAGGTTTTAGTCTTCTTATTATGTAAAAATAAGAACTATTTAGGAACCAGTTTAGCACGCGAATCAAAGTGGAGGATGGCCTACAGCGTATATGATTTCTAAATAACTGTACCCCAACTTTTCTTTGCTCCTCGAGATACAGATTTCTTCGCTGTGTAAATGACCTGAAGGTGTTGCTTTGAAACGGCACGGAAATTGAGTCCTTGCAATGTGAAAGAAAAATGAAGAGAACATTAAAAACGATTATTTTTATCACACAGACAGCAAAGCTCAGCATTCGGATCTTACGCTGGAGAAATGCGGGCGTCATTCATTCTGACAGTTCTACCGAAAAACTTCCAAATAAGGCATTTTGCATCAAATGTGTCAAATTTGGGATTTAGCGCAAGGCACGGAAAGCTAGCTAGCTAGCAACAGATTTGGGCGAAAGGCAAAAAAAAAGGTTAAATTAATATTGCTATTACTGGCTGGGATTGCATTCAATAGTGACTGTCCAATAATGAAAAATAAAATAGAAAATAAACAATTTTAAAAAAACGCGTCTACACAGTAAATTAACCAGTGTTAATTTAAAATTGTTCACTGAGGTATTGCATCTTCAAGTGCTAAATTATCACTATTACCGATACCTTATAATTAAAAGTGTCAACTTTACACTTTACCAGTAGACCTTTAAAACTACCCACGTGAAATTATATTTTTTTGTTCATATAGTGTTAAATGAACACTGGTAACATTGGTCATACTTGTGTTAAATGAACACTGGTAACATTGGTCCTACTTGTGTTCATTTAACACGTGGATTATATGTCTACGGAGGTATTTTTAAAAGTTATCTCCTTAAGTGTTAAATGAACACTTTAACTGCTGACCTAAAATAAAAAAAGGTTACTCTTTAAGTGTTAAACTAGAATTATTACTGAAACCTTAAAATAAACAAAACAGTGTTACTCTATAAATTAAATATTACACGATCACCTTGATTTAAACAGTGTTAAATGAACACTTAAACAGCAAACATTTACCATTACCTAAGTGAAAATATGGTCCTTCTCTACCGGGTGTTAAATCAATCCTGGTAACACTGGTGTTACCTCAGTGAACATATGACCCTTAAATACAGAAAGTTACATTAAACTAGTAACACTGGTGTTAATTTAACACTCTTTAGACGTGGATCATATGTCTACGGAGGTATTTTTAAAAGTTATCTCCTTAAGTGTTAAATGAACACTTTAACTGTTGATCTGAAATAAAACAAGTTACTCTTTAAGTGTTAACTAGAATTATTACTGACACCTTAAAATAAACAAAACAGTGTTACTCTGTAAATTAAATATTACACAATCACCTTGAATTAAACAGTGTTAAATTAATACTTAAACAGTAAACATTTACCATTACCTCAGTGCAAATATGGTCCTTCTCTACCGGGTGTTAAATCAACCCTGGTAACACTGGTGTTACCTCAGTGAACATATGACCCTTAAATACTGAAAGTTACATTAAAACTGGTAACACTGGTGTTGATTTAACACTCTGTAGACAAGGAATATGTTCACCGAGGTGTCGTTAAAACAATTACTGATACCTTAAATAAACAGTGTTACTGTTTAAGTGTTAAATTAACATTATTGCAGATTCCCTAAAATAAACAGTGTAAACACTTAAACAGTAAACTTTTAACACTACCTCAGTCAACATTTGGTCCTTATAGGGGTGGGTGGGCAGCAATTCCTGTGGTGTGTCTTTGGCAAGTACAGCCTGGTGGCACCCGCATACAAAGTTTTAAATTAACACCAGTGTGACCAGTTTTAGTTTAACACTCTGTAGTGTTAAATTACCAGTGAAACCATTGTTAATATAACAATCCATGAATAAGGACTATATGTGTACTGCGATAGTGTTAGAGAGGTTAAAAGTTAAGTGTTAAATTAACACTTTTACTGATACTTTGAAAAAACACACATTATTACTGAAGCCTTAACCTAAACAGCTATTACTGATAAATCAAAATAAACAGTGTCAAATTAACACTATAACAGTAACATTTAAAACGTCCTCAGTGAACATATAGACCTTATCATAAGAGTGTTAAACTAACACTGGTGATTTTACTGTGTACTGTACCTGCTAAACGAACCAGGAATTTAATTACTTGAAGCTATGCTCCACAGTGAGTATTTACATCAATATATTTAGCACATTGTGAATCTTGTTCACCTAATATTGCCATTTTATTTGTGTTTAACCAAATTTACTATCGTGTATTAGATAGTTAATTTGCAAAGTTGAGCAAAAAAATGATAATAATCGAGGCTCACAAAACTCAATTTTGTAAATCTGAGGTAGCTGCCTGAGAATGAATGAAGTCCACAGTGACAAGCACCTAAAAAGGAAATGAAAATGTTCAAACCACTGTTGTTCGAGAGAGTATTTCTGCCAACTTTTGAATAATTACAGAACGAAAAAAGAGAAACACACAATGGCCATGTCAGATTTTGACGTTTTAATATATTTATAGTTTGCCATTTGAATTAGCATTTTAAAAAGTGAGTGTGACAATAGAAAGTGAAAATGCTCATGTAAAATGTAAAACTGACCATCTAAAAATGTGAAGTTTCATGCTTTGATGTTCTAATAATCATGAAAAACCTGAATGTGAAGAATATCATGTAAAAAACATGAAAATTACATTGTAAAATGAAAAATTATCATGTGCAAAAGGTCAAACTTGAGTTTCATGCATTAACGTAATTATTAACATGAATAAATGTGAAACTGAATAGCTAAAGATGTGAAAATTAGCATACGGGAATGTCAAACAGGTCATGTAAAAGCGAATATAAATATCCTGTAAAAATATGAAAATGAAAACGTCAGTTCTATGCATTTATACATTAATTTTCATTATTATTAAAAATACAGATACAGAGGCCCCTCTATATACAAGATTCATTTGGCTCCAGATCAATCTCGTAATTAGGAATTCTCTATGTCCCTAATAAGATAACTAAAAACCAAATACAGCAATCCCTCAATGTACTGCGGTATTTTAGCAGCTCATTACATTGAAGCAAAATTCCTTTATTAAATCAGACTGTGAGGAGAGTCAGAAGAGCTCAGAGAAAAACTGATCATAGGTGCTCCAGAAAGAGAGTGAGGCGGCTTGGGGAGATGAAGCAAAAGCGGGCTGTATGTCCGGCCTTCTGCGGCTAGGTTACCTTAAAACTCTTACAAACCACCTTTTCCATGCCGTACCAACTCTAGATTCATTACCAATGAAACTAGAGCTGTAACTTGTCGGAAATCGCTACCTATGTGATTTTTCCGTCATCATGGAGACCTGGCTCGCACCGAGGACCCTCGATGCTAACGGATGCCCTCTTATTTCATTGATAAAAATCTGTGTTCTGTGTTTTATTTTCAGATCTATAGTTGTTATTTTGTTATATATATAGTGTTACTGTTACCTAAAAAATATAAAATGTGTTTCTACTTTGCTGGCTTTGACAATCACAGGACCTCTTTGGACCCCCTCAAAAAACAAGAGATAATTGTAATCTGTCCTGGCCTTCACAAATAGTTCAAATTAACCATAAACAGCTTTAAAAAACATCTCTCCTCATCAATGAAAATAACTTTTGATTGTAATTGAGCATAAGAATACAGTAATGAAATAAGCAAGCGAAGTAAAATGTGAGTTTGTTAGGACTACTTACCATGGACTAAGTTGGCGGTTGCTAATAGAGAGTGGTGTTGGAGGAGTGAGGGAGCACGAGAGAGTATTATAGAATGAACAAAACAAGAGCATGGGATCAGGTTTGTATGCCGTGAAAGGCACGTGCTAGCTGTAGCTGGGAAGAGCTGATGTAGCCTCGAGCACTCAGTCCTCTAGACCAGACCAGGGCACTCTGCTCCTCGAGGGCTGCATGTCCTGCATCATTTTGGAGTTTTCATTTCTTCAATTCGGGTTATAGAAACTATCGGCTTATTAGTTTTCCTTACTGATAATGGTCAATTGGAATCACCTGATTTGAGCGGAAAACCCTCAAAACCATGCAGGACATGTGGCCCTCGAAAACCAGAGTGCCCAAGTCTGCTCCAGCGGTCGGGTCTGGAAATTCTCGTAACTTTCTGCTTGATAGACATTTCTTATGTTAAATTTCTCCTATATATTTCGCCTATATGTCATGATAGCCGAAGTGAAGACACCTGTGGCAATTGTTTGGCACGCTTTAATTTCTCTGATTGGCTGACGTTCTCTTCTTAGGCGGTCAGCGTCCAGAGAAGGACGTCAGACCGTACTTCTGTGTTCCTGTGTGTTTCGCCAGATTACCAATTACCAAAGACTACTCTCCTGTTTTGATTCCTGCCTTCGGTTACAACCTGTTTCTGCCCCACGTTTACGATCTACTCCCCTGCCCTGGCCATCGACCTGCCCGCTAAGACATATTGATTCCGCCTACCTGTCACGAAACTGGCGTTCCGTCCAACGCTCCTAGCGACCGACAACAATCGGCTTCCAAAACTAGCTCTGTAAACTCAATCCAATAAAGATTCCTTTAAAACGAACGCAATTGAGTCCGAGATTCCATTCTGGGTCGTGACACTATATGTAGAAGGGCCACTGTAAATTTTATTACATTTGTAAGGTTTATTTTTTGTAATGTGGCAGCAACACTCTTCCGTACTGTCGGGCTCAATGAAAGGGAGAGGTTACGCTCGCTCCAAAAACATTCCGTGCTTGAGAAAAAAGCAATGATTGATGGTTTGTGATTCGGCAACATTCCTCCAGTAAGTAAACAATAGAAAATTGCAAAACAATCAACCTGTTTTCATCATGCACGCAGCAGTCATTGCAAAAGGAAACCTGACAGCGGTGCAAACCTGTTCCCTCAGGCGCTTCTCTTCGTATCGTGTGCGCTCGTTGTTGACTTTATTCAGCCGTTCGTTGATCCTCTTTTGCTGGGCCGGGCCTCGGCCGAAGAACACGTAATTGACAAAGGCATATTCCAGCAGGGCCAGGAACACAAAGACAAAACAGCCCATGAGGTAGACGTCGATGGCTTTCACGTAGGGGATTTTGGGGAGCGTTTCCCTAAGGTGGGTGTTAATTGTAGTCATGGTGAGCACCGTTGTCACACCTGTGTAAAGAAGGACACATGGACACAGACAGGTAAATCTTAATAACAAGTCTAGAAAGCAGGGGTGGAGTAGTGGGACTAACACAAAGGAGTTACAAAGGAGTGTGTTACTGTAACACAATTTCTTTTCTCGGTAATGACTGTTGTTATGAGTGCACTGCAGGAAAGAGGTCTAAATCTAGTGGAAGCTAGAGCTCTTGTTGGTGATAGGAATGAGTGGAGAGGTGTTGTAAAAGGATAGTGGGATGTTTGGACGCATTCTAAGGGATGTGCAGGACACCTGTATGATGCAGCAGGGGTAAACCAGTGAAAGCTGTCGGGCCCTGCTGTTGAACAGAAGAGTGTGTAATGTCACCCTGACCCGAGTGACATGACCGCTTTCTTGTGTCCCGTTTCATCCGGAAGGACGAAAGCATGACCAACTTGGGTGCCGAGGAACTTTTTTGGGTGTTTGGGCATTTGGGTTGGCCATGGTCCAAAAATGTTTGTGTGTTTTTTTTTGCTATTTTCTTCCCTTTTTCATTTTCTGTGTTATTGTATGTGTTTGTCTTTCTGTCGGTCATTCCTCTTGAGGGATATGACCAAGGTAGATAGATAGATGTCTAGATAGATAGATTGATGTCTAGATAGATAGATGTCTAGATAGATGTCTAGATAGATGTCTAGATAGATGTCTAGATAGATGTCTAGATAGATGTCTAGATAGATAGATAGATAGATCGATAGATCGATAGATAGATAGATAGATAGATAGATAGATAGATAGATAGATAGATAGATAGATAGATAGATAGATAGATAGATAGATAGATAGATAGATAGATAGATAGATAGATAGATAGATAGATAGATAGATAGATAGATAGATAGATAGATAGATAGATAGATAGGAGGAGAGTGTTTCCCAGTAGAGTAGTATACGCGAAAGACAATAGTTGTAGGTGTGTGACAGCATAGTATGTGTGTATAAGAGTATAGTGATACATGTGACAGGGTAGTTAGGTCATTCTCTTTTCCACTGTCATTGCCAACTCTGATTTTGTGTTTCTTTCTCTTGTTTGGACACTTGTTAGTAGTTTATTGCTCACTTGTTTTGGTTGTTACATTAATCCTTGCATCTTGGTTTTTGGTTTGGATCATACCAGATTTGGTTTAGTTTGGGCATTTTGTTGTTTTGTGAACCCTTGTTTGTTTGTCACTTTGTACATCTTTTGGTTCTTATATACCAAGCTTTTGTTTTTCCTGCTTCCCCAACTTGGGTCAACCTCACAAAATCTAACATAGTATTTGAATTGAGATATTGTCCATGGCTATTCCAAAAACATGCATGTCAGGTTAATTGACCGGTCCAAATTGTCCCTAAGTGTGAATGAGCGAGCGGATAGTCTGTCTCTCTGTGCTCTGCGACTGGCTGCTGACCAGTTCAGGGTGTCCCCTGCCCACTGCCCGAGGATAGCTAGGTTGGGCTCCAGTACCCACGCGACCCTACTGAGGGGTATGCGGTGCTGACAATGGATGGATGGATATTGTCCATAGCTGCTCGGCCATAACTCACCCAGGGCCACCCGAGCTGCGGAGGCATCGTAATTGATCCAGAAGGAGACCCAGGATAAAATGGTGATCAGGATGGAGGGCATATACGTCTGTAGGATGAAATATCCGATGTTCCTCTTGATCCTGAAACTCAGCGAAAGCCTTGGATAAGAACCTGCAGGCAAAAAACAAACAAGGGACAAAGATAAAGATTAGGGACGATGCAGAAAAAGGTGGTGGGGGGTGGAAGGTAGGACGACCGTTAGTTGCTTTCACTTGACAGGACGCAGGGTCGTCATTTCTCCGTTTGTACCAACGGAGCTCTTAATTTCCCCAAAGCGATGGATTCCTTCCCGGGAACGAGTTCGATTCCAATTAAACACGCCGCAAAGTCGCAAACAGGGCAGATTTTTCTGCAAGCGCCTATCTCAGCAGGCCGCTCCAGCGTCCCTCAGAGACTTGTCACGGGGAAGTGCTTTGCTGACATTACCCCACCTAGCCCCCCCCAACAACGTTCCGGAATAGGCCATTTTCAAAGGTGGTTACGATGCACGGCTGCATGCCAGAGGACAAAATAAATGAATATGTTCAGTTTTTGTGCAAATATTTTGCTGATAAATGTTTTTTGTCTTTTTTTTTGTTTTATTACACTTCAATTTTAACGACAATGTGTATGAAATACGGATGCACAAACAATAAAAGCAAACTGTCAAGATCCCACCACTTTATCTCCATCAACTTATTTCTAGTTTAAGCTCAAAGATGATGCCATCAGTGGTGGGCTGTCAGGGTCTGCAAGGCCTTCCCTGCCGGCCTGAAAAATATCTGATTAATGTGATGCAATTATATTTTGTCCATGAATACTTATTAAATCATACCTAATTGTCTTTCAGCTTCCTTTCATTGTTTTCCCCCAGGCTGTGCTGCTTCCAGATGTGTGCTTTGATATTAATGCATTTAATTATTCAGATTTCAGTCATTTTATGAAGTATTTATTTGCTGCGTGTATTCTTCCCCAGAAATTGTCTTATCATACAACTTGAAGGTTCAGCTGTGTGCTAATTTCTTGTAATGTGAATACTAAGTGTCTGTTTGTGCTGTATGTGTCACAACCGGAACAAGCAGTGGACCCAAATGCGTAACGTTTTACACAATGCTTTGTTAGGGGAACGGGAAGTCAGGGCGAGAGGAAAAAACAACAGCGATCCGGTGCTCGCTGGGCTGGAGGAGCAGGAAGCCCTCGCGAACAAAGCACGGTCAGGGATCGAAAGCAAGTTGGGCAGCCTGGACGGGAGAACAGAGCGTGGTTGGAGATCGGAACAAGTCGGGTAGCCGGGACGGGAGAAGGAAGAGTGATCGGAAATCGGAACAGGCAACAGAGGACGGAATCAAGCAGGATACAGGAACAGGTCGGGACATACCGGAGCCAGAGTCAAAAAGTGCTTGCCTTTCATGTGGCGAGGTTTGCTGATGGACTGACAAGGAGTGAACGAGAATGACGTGCTTGAATAGGAGAAGGGCTAATTAGGGAACGAGTGGCATCTGGGGCTGAAAGAGTGAGTACAAGTGAGGGCAATTGACAAATTGTGACAGTATGTTCCCTTTTTCCAATTATTCCTCATTAAAAGAGAGGGGCAGAAACATTCTTGCTTGCCTTTGGTAGGAGAACGAATCTCCATAAATTACTGTAGTACGGAGTGCACTCTGATTTTATCTTTGTTTTGAAACTTTGTAATAAATGTCCTCAAATGCATTGCTTTATTTTTTCAAAGTCCTAATACTCGGTCTGGTCCCGGAAAATAACAAGCGGCAAGACATCGGAATGTCCTTCACGGGCTATATTTGTGTGGACTTTTTAGCGCCACGTCCACCATCTTTTATTGATTCACAGCCATAACGGACACTTAAGTGTGGTCATTTTATGAAATTGTCAAGGGGCTTACCTGTTGTAAACCTTACTTCCTTGGAGACCAAGCGGATGTCCACGATGGAGAACTGAGGTAACTCTAACTTGTCCACCCCTGTCACGGCACTGTTGCCTCCTTGCCAGAAGAACACGATGTCATCCGTGGTATATCCATCTGTCATGCCGCGGTAAAAAAAAAAGGTACGGTCAAGCAATAACAAGGAAAAAAAAATATATTTTATCAGTGATGTGAGGTCAGGGCCACGAGCCCAAATAGCCCAAATCACTCCTTAGATCAATTGAATGTACTGTATTTTTCGGACTATAAGCCACACCCAAAAACCTCAAATTCCAATTTCGGGATGCAACTAATTCAACAGGTGAAGAAGGCTTAACTGTTTACTAGTGATAGCCGAATCAAGTACAAGTAAGTAAAGTGATTAAAATGAGTATAGAAATGCGTTTCACTCTTTCTAATCTCAAACCAAGCAGTGTAAGTGACAAACACTGTTTAATACCTGTGAGCATGAGTATATATAATAATCTTTCAGGATGACCAAATTGCTTCCTACAATATCTTTGTCTTGATTTAGTTTTAAATCAATTGCGCTTCGCAAAGACTTTGCGAGCCAGCGATACAATACTGTATTTCAATGGTCCCCAAACTTTTCTGTACCATTGACCGGTGTAATGCCTGATAATATCCTTACTGCCCAGTCTAATAATAGCATCATAGGTACATAGATACCGTGACTAAAAAACTAACCTAAAAATGCCTTTTTATGTTTTGTCTGTATCCCAAGTTGTTTTTTCGGGTAGAATTCAGTTCTTTCCCTATCACTGCCTAGGTTCGATTCCTGGTGTATCCAATTTTTCCAATTGCGATCAGCGATATGTTTCGGCTGATCAATAAACAAATATGGTACTTAATTATTTTTGGAGCAATCAAAGCCTTCACTTTTTAATTAATCCTTTGCCCTTATCCGCTGTGCCTTACTTGTGAAAATAAAAATCGAAAAAGTCAATGTTTTGGGGTGCGCTTTATAGTGCAGAAAATATGTTAACTGTCTTGGTTGTTTGGTATAGAATAGCCCAGATTGTTGAGATTTTCCAAATTAAAAAACTTCACATGCTACGTGACAAATGTCACAATTAATTAAGGTTTTGTAAAATACAACCCCATGTTGTGTTTGTAGAAATTCAATATTATAGTTTTAAACCAAATAACTAAAGTTTTGAGTTTGTTTTTTTAATAGCAAACAGGTAATTATATTCGGTCCAATGAGAGGGCGTTACTAAAATTCTGATTTGGCACACACCTTAGCCTCAGGCAACAGAATTAGTCATAGTATTCGCAAGGTAACAGCAAGTGAAGCCATCCATTAATATTTGTTATCGTTGCATGTACTTTTTAACTCAATACAGTTACGGTGTCATCCTCTTAAGCACATATTTCAAGAATTACTCCCCACTGATATTCTCCCTACCATATAGGCTCAGCTCTTAACTAAATTTACAACTATGAAATGAAATAATGAAATAGGTCAGCTCGCGAGATATAAACTTCACTGCACACTTTGGATCACAAAAACTCTTAATGGGGCTTAAAAAAGTCATAACACCCATCCGAGCAATACAGCCAGCCCCCCACCCAACCCCAATTCATGAATATTCATTAACATGTGTCGTTTGGCCAGTATGCTGATTGTCTGCGGGCGGGCGATGCAATCGAAATATATCGCGTAAGAGAGGCCGTTTGAAAGGTCCAGATATAGTCATGCACGATGCACACACACACTACTGTACTCTCTCATAAATATTACTTTTTTCCGAAACATAGACTACTTTTCTCTCTCAGTTATACTTCTATACTCTCATACACACACTATTATGCTCTTTTACACGTACTATTATACTCTCATTCACTCACTATTCGACTCTTACTTAAATATTACCATACACTCATAATCACACACACGACCATTCTGTCACATAAATACTACTTTACTCTCTCACATGTACTACCATACTCTTTCATACATACTACTATACTAGGATCAACTCCTGTTTGACGTTATACTGTACAACATATACTCACTCATATACACACCGGTCAGTGTGCATTGCCATGGTTACGAAAAGTACACAAAATAAAACGACACGGATAGGTAAGGTGATGTTCCACGAGGTGTGAAAAACCCTGATAAATATTGTCATTTTAATGGTATGTGAGAAACAATAGTAGTGTGTGTGCAAGAGTATAGTGGAGTATGTAAGAGTCCATAATGGTGTGTGTGGGGGGGACTATAGTAGTGTAAGTGTGTATAATAGTGTGTGAGAGAGTCTGTTGTTCGTTCGTGGAAGTATATAATAATAATAATAATAATTTCCTTTGTATTGTCATTCTTTGTAACAATGTACACAGAACGAAATGTCGATACACCTGACCCGTTGTAGCGAGCCGATGCAGCCGCAGCCAACAGAGGGCGCCGCCATTTTACCAATGTTATAAGTCTTAGGTATGCGTATGAGAGTTTAGTAGTATGTGGGGGAAAGCATTGTGTGTGAGAGAGTGTAGTAGTGGGTATGAGAGAGTACAGTGGAACCTCAGTTTTTGAACGCCTCTCAGTTCGAACAAATCGGAGTCCGACCAAAAATTTCGAGAAATTCTTGCTTCGCTGTTCTGTCAAAAAATCGGAGTTCGAACGCCGGGGTGGATGTTTTCACATCCTTTTAATTTTCTCAGGTGAAATTGTACATCCAATACACTAGGGGACGTCCGAGATTAAACAAGTGTGTAGCAAATGGGCCGAGTTACAGAATTACACCACACCGATGAAGCTGCAGCCACCAGAGTCATCATGACTTTAATGGCACTGTCATGAACCACTTCTGAAAAGTGCTAAAAAGAAGGCAGAAGCAAGTGTCGTTGGATAGATATTTTAAGAGAAAAGAACATCCTGTAGCCAGTCATCTGTAGCAAAGAGATTTGAACGTGTGAGCACCCCTCAGACAGAAGAGCTCCCCAAAGTTTTTATGGAAGGGGACTGTCCTTCCAAACAATCATTTTCCTTCCTCCTCCATCCCTCTCACCGTCCATCTGCGCCTTCTGCTGACCACCACAAAGGTAAAAAATCCTATTCATAATTCTTTATCCTTTTTTTAATTTTTACACGTTCATGTTAGCGTAATATTTCGTACGGAAGATTACGCTAACGCGAACGTACGATTAGCCTGGGTTTCATTTATGTGTCTTAAAAGTAAACAAAGGTAAATATTCAGGGTGTTGGAACGGATTAAAACTATTTACATTATTTGTAATGGGAAAAATGATGTCTGTGTTCGAACAAATCGCTTTTCGAACAGGGTTCTGGAACGGATTATGGTCGAGAACCGAGGTTGCACTGTATAGTCGTGTTTGCGCATGGGTACGACTTGTCTGTATAGGAGTGTAGTTATGCATCTGTGAGAGTGTGATGTTGAACGTGAGAGCAAGTTTGATTTACTTCTCAAACGGCCTCTCACAATCACGGATTTATGCCAACGGACCGTCGCGACTTCTCGCAGCGCCGAAGGTTTCACTACATTTCACCATCTACTGGCGTCACTTCCACACTTTTGACATTAAATCCACTTAGGGATGGTAGTCATTAGCACCCAGGCTCTCCAGAGGCTTCTGGTGCCTAACTCATTCTCCACCATTGACGGCTATAGACGTCAAAAATCCATTTTAACAGGGCTGGCAGGGAATGAGCTCATCAATCAAACCGATAAGACTGCGTCGTTCCTGCTGGCAGCAAAAACCCAATAAGCATACATAGAAAAAAATCCCTGATGTATTGATTCGTGGAATATTCGATTAGAAAAAGTATGGGCAGATCGATCCAAAAATTGATACGGAGCGAGTACTTGGATCAAATCAATATTATTGTCTTAAGATCGATACTGTCTTCCCATTTTAACTATTACTAAAATACTGTTAGTCATACATTATACATACATTATAACTTTCAAATTTGATGCGGTTGTGGTTCCAGTTCATTTGCACTAGTGATTTTCTTATCAAATTTTGTGCAATGAAAGGTACCGTATTTTCTGGACTATAAGGCGCACCTGAATATAAGACGTACCTTAAAAATACCCCCTTGTGAAATATTTTTTTCATAAATAGGGAGCATCAAACTATAAAGGCACATGCGGTTAAAGCAATATAAATAACATATTTCATAAACCATAAATATTGGGTAATCTGAGTTTACAACAAAGAATATATCGATTCATTCATAAATGGTTGCCATACGTAGAAGTGTTTTGTAAAAATTATTCTTTGCCGAATTTATTTACCGTATTTCTGGCTCTATAAAAGCACACTAGATTATGAAGTGCATTTTTAAATCTCTTCCAAATTTGGGGTTGTTGGGCCTTGTAGTCCGGACAATTTGGTATTTTAGTTATCTTGTTAAAGTTGTTAAACAGTATTTGCATGTTTGTTGCATTGCTGCTTTTCTGGTTGAATTTTTCTTGACTTTTGTAATTTAATTTTGATACTGTTAAAAGTTTATACATGACAATTTTTGTAATATTAACACTGAATTAATCATTAAAATATTGCAATAAAACTTATTATAGTTGTTATGTTGACTTTTTTTATGTTTGTATTTTCATTAAATTGCTGCTTTTTTGTTAGACCCACTTGACTATTGTTCTGAAACAGTTGTGATAGAAGCATGAGTCTAAGCTAAGAGGGAGTTGACATAAGTTCCCGCAATCCTGCGGCAACACGAACCTGTAAAAAACAAAAAAGCTTACAAAAGGCTAACAGAAGGTTTGGGAAAAAATATGACAAAAAATAGTATGGTTTGGTCACTTTTGAGTCCCAGTACTTGGTATTCTCCTTTGTGCTTTTCAGGACACGTTTTGGTTGATGAAACAATACAGCGATGTGTAGCTGGCAAATAACACACTGCCCCTTTCATACAGAATAAAAATTAACTCTTCAACTGCTGGTGTTGTCCTTAACCATCATGGAGTGAGTGGTTAGATACTAACAATGTCTATAGCCATCAGTGGCAGTGGAATTATATTGATATGTGTATATTATGTCAGTCACACTATAAAATAACCTCACTATTATCTTATCTGGTTTTTCGAGCCAGAAACCAGGTTTGCTCCGATTAACTCTTTCAATGGGTTACATCGCAGTTAAGTGGCAGTGAATGGGTTAAATATATCTGTCAGTCACACTACAAGATAACTTCACTATTAATTTTAACTGGTCTTTTCGAGCCGGAAACCAGGTCTGCCCGGATTATTTCCTTCATTGCTGATGACGTCCTTAACTATAACGTATATAGCTGTTAGTGGCAGTGAATGGGTTAAATGGCAGCTGTCAGTCACACTCTAAAATAAATTCACGATTAACGTATCTGGTCTGGAAACCGGGTCTGCTCCGATTAACTCTTTCGCTGTTGGGGGCGTCCTTAACTATCATCCTTCAATTAATAATTAGTTGTCAATGACGTCGATAGCTATCAGTGGCAGTAAATGAGTTGAGGACAGCACAGATTGCTGTCTTTCGAGTTATGATCACTGCTTATGTTACTCCCATCGTACTTTTTTTTTATTCCCAGTTCATTAAAAATCGAACTTGTTTTGGTTGAGGGGTGAGAGTAGCGGGCAGACTGCGGTAAATTCTCAAGTACTTTATACTTGTATTTGTTTTGACAGTTAAGTGGAGACTGACTAGGTTCTATTCCGTATTTGCTTACTTTGCTTTCGTAACCTGCAAACAGGCAACAAATAAGATCCCATATCGGCTCAGTCCACCACAAAAAAAATCTACTTGACACAGCATGCCGTAATTCATCATTTGAAGGCGAGGGCATCAGCAGCTATCGTGTTTATTTTTTGGAAGGTGTTGGCATTTACTTACAGCTTTCAATTTCCAGGGTGCAGTTCTGCTCATCCAAGGGGTATCTCCTCAGGTCCATCATACAAGCAGCAGTAGTTGTTATTCTGTGGGAGGAATGGGTGGGTAGGGATGGTGGGTGCGTGGATGGGGATAAGACGTATTATTGACCCACAAATTGCAAGGCGTATATAATAATCCCTCACTGTATCGTGGTTTACTTTTTGTGGTGCCTGTGCGTAAAAACTTTACTGTCTAAGATGTTCACGGTTCACGGAACCCTTAACCACCAGGCTCGTCAGAGCACCACTTATTGTGGTGTGTCTAGGGCAAGTACAGCCTGGCGGTGCCAATCCCCCTCCTGTCAGTTTTTTGGGTAGGGGTTGGCTCTCCCATTTAAAATATACTGGTTTTCATGGATACCAGTAGCAGGATGAGACTTCTGACGGGCATCTGACACAGCACCTTCATCATCTGGTCACTGTTGTTTTTCGGTGTACAGCGACATCCCACTCTATAATCTGATTCACTGATGAAAAACTATTTTGTTCCAAAATTCTGAATGTCATATCGTACATTACACATGTGTAAAACAGCTTGATGAACATACATTAGGTACGCACAAATCTTTTTCAATTTCCAGTTTCTTCAAAAACCATCATGTCAAAAAATCGCTCTTGACCCACAAAAGCAGCAAAAGGCAGAAGAAGATGCTTACTATCACTGACAAACTCTTATTTCTCCACATGCTGAAGGAAGATAAAAGCAGTTTTATGTCACATTTATGTTTCCCAATACTGTCCACATGACAACGACAAAATAGCATGCGAAGTAGAACAATGGATAGTGTCCTGAATCAATGGTGCAATATAGCAGCAAGATGATTTTTAAGATTTAATTTTGACAGTCCACAAGTTATTCGGAAAAAAAAAAGTTTATAAAGTTCACGGTTGACAGATCCCTTAACCACCTGGGTCATAGGGCACTTCCTGTAGTAGGTCTTGAGGAAGTACAGCCTGACGGTGCCCATCTCAAGTTAAAAACACATAAATAAATAATTCATTAAAACGTTTCCATTAAAGATACGTAAGTAAATGCCTAAGGATGTAAAAGGAAGACGTATTCACTGACCGACTATGAAAAAAATCTCAAAGGGATATTTTGAGGGTGCGCCTTATAAACAGGCGCGCCTTATAGTAAATGGTAGGGAGAATATCTGCATGAGGATAAATTCGGCGTTCTTGTACTCTTTGTCTTAGACGGTGCCCCCATAAGTGCCTACTTTGTAGTTAGATATAAAGTCCACCCATTGCCATTGCAGTTTGAGGTTTGGATGTAAAAATGCAAGTGAGGCAGAATTATTCCGTGTAGTAATGACATTATAGTTGCAAAATTTTTATATAATGGTTGCAGTACTTGTTCCTGAGGAACATGCTCTTTTGTAACGTCAAGTATCATCATGACAAATGTGTTGGTATTCAGGCATACGTCTTCTCATGACAAATGTGTTGGTATTTAGGCATATGTCTTCTCAGTATGATACAAAGCCATATCATTTGCTTCAGTAGAACGCAGTCTTTGTCACAAAACGTACCAAATTGAACCAATATTATTAATGGCTACGTTGCTTGTTTGCAACTTTTCACACGCTAAGTCTAATTGCCAAGTGACCTTTCCGATTAATGTAATTAAGAGCTGATGTTATCTCCTCTCGGAGTGTATCAGCGGTGCGTAGCCCCGCTGTACAGCAAGGACTGCTGTGAAGTCGACGGGGAGATGTCGCACAGCAGAACGGTAACAAATGCAGCCTGAGCAGCAGAACGCTTGTGCAGCAAAATGCAGCTCAGTGTCATTGTGAATAATAGATATCACACGCCGGTCACACACATTTCATTTACTAGGATTCTTCTCCTGACTCACGGTGTTATTAGAGTTGGGCCGAGACACAGAAAAGTTTTGGTTGGAAGTAACTGTTTAAAATGTGCTTAGGGGAGCTCTGATCTGGGTATCACAGTTCAGGGATGCTTTAACCGCAAGGGTCGTTGAGGCACCCCTGAGGATGCAACTCTGCAGCTTTCTCCAGTACTGAGAGTTCCTGGCCTGTATTTGGGTAATGGCAAAGTTGGCACCAGTCTATGCTAATGTTAAGCTAACGTTGAGATTGTCTGTGTAGACAAAGGTCTTTGTAAGGTTGGAGAAGGTTTTGAGTGGGGTTAATTTGTTTCAGTTTAACATTTTTAATCTTTGTAAAAGTGCACAGCTAATGCTAAGTTTACCCTAAGCCAGGAGTCTCCAAACTTTTTGAGTTGAGGCCACGGTGGTCTGAACAAATGTGTCTATTTATCTATGAAGGGACCATTTCATCCAATTGGTTTTGAAACATACAAAATATACAATTAATAATATCAATTTACAAATATAAACTTTAATTAAGTAATATCTGCCTTTTTAAGCACTAAATTTAATCCTTCGTATTGAAAACTCTGTGGGACCTCGCTACTTCGCGGTTCGACGTTCGCGGCTTCAGAGCTTCGCGGTCTGTAATGGTTAAGAAAAAAAAAATATTTATATATATTTTTTTACTCCCGGGCCGCGCGACGGAGCGAGTTCGGCACACGCGGTGTCACACGGCGCGACGCGAGAAAAGGCGGCGGGCGTGATCGGGCTACCCCCGTAACTGGGGGGAAGCCCTCTCCTCCGACGACCCCAGTAGCGCGGCGCGAGACAGGCGGCCGTCCGCGCGCGGCGGGCGAAAGGCGGCGGACGTGCGCGGGACCCCGTAACTGTGTCGGTGTCGTGCGTATCGCGCCCGAAAGTACCCGCGCCGCGGGTTAGGGGCTCGCTCACGGGAGCGACCGAACGGCACCCGCGGTGCGGCGCAAGTAAAAACCCTGTCGTGAATTTGTCTCCGATCGTCCCGGGCGGACGTAAAATCGCCCAGCTGTACGACTCTTAGCGGTGGATCACTCGGCTCGTGCGTCGATGAAGAACGCAGCAAGCTGCGAAAACTAATGATTGACTTGCTGCTGCGATTGGCTGGCAACCAGTTCAGGGTGTCCCCTTCCCACTGCCCGGAGATGGCTGGGATGGGCTTCAGCCCCTCCGCGACCCTAATAAGGATAAGCGGTGCAGATAATGACATGAGATGAGATTTTTTTTTTTTTTTTTTTTGAAGGGGCGTCGCTAATTTGCAGATTTTCACTTTTAGCGGGTGGTTTTGGTCCCCATTAACCGGGTCTAAAAAATAATAATTAAAAAAAAAAAATGTTTTTTTTTTTTGTTTTTTTAGGTGTGCCGCTACTTCGCGAATTTTCACTTATCGCGGGAGGTTTTGGTCCCCATTGACCGCGATAACCAAGGTCTTACTGTACTTCAAAAGTGTTTTTTGAGTACAATTTATTATTTTGATAAATTAAATTGATATAAAATTGTGGGCCTTGAAAGGAAAAATATAGTTTTTATGGGGATATACAGGGACACCGGCTAAGAAATCCAGGTAAGTCCAATCGTAGTGCCTTAAACAAAGACTTCTTATTCAAATCAAACAACACCCGAATGGGCTGTAGCACAAATGTCTGTTCTAAAAACGGTAGCCAGCATATACAGCTACAATCGGTGGAGTGGCGCTTGGCTGTGGACATAATAAAACCGCAGGTCGTTTGACCAGAAGAAGCTTGTTTTTTTCTTATACTTCTCTAAGAATTATCTCATGGGCCGGATTTAATCCGTTAATTGGCTGGATATGGCCTGTGGACTGTAGTTTGGTGACGCCTGCCCTAAACTAATGATGACCTGACACTAACGCTAAGCTAGTGTTAAGTTCCTGCTGAGGTTTACAACCATTCTGGTAAGTCTAGAAAACGTTTTTGTGGTTTCAGTTTGTCTAGGTTTGATATGTTTAAGGTACTCAAATATTTTCTAAGTATGAAGAATGTTTGTGTAGTGTTGGGTTGGGTTATCTCTGTATGTTTGAAGTATGCAAAGTCAGATCTGGAGGCTTCTTCTGCTACACGTAACCATAAAACCAGTGCAATCAACAAACCCCTACCCAAAAAAATGGTCTGCAGAGGGAAGAGCACTGCCAGGCTGCGCTTGCCCAAAACACACCACATGATAATTTAAGTATGTCTGGCTTAAAAAAACATGCACAATATCAATTTTGTTGTATGTCAGGGGTCTCAAACTCAATTTACTTGAGAGCCACTGGAGCTAGGGTCATGCTGAGGTTGGGCCTCAGATTTTTAACAAGAAAGGCTCTGATACTGTAAGTACTCGGTTGGCTGTGTAGCTAATGCTATCAATGTTTGGGAGGCACTAGCAATAATTATGCGTACACAAATATGCCTACAACGTTTGATAGAAGTCAGTAGATGTTAAGGCAGAAAATGGTCCTGATAGAGATGGATGACATTCTTACGGGGAATCCGACATGAATGTATTGCCGTTGTTGTAAACATGAGCAGGATTTCTAATACACGTCGGCATTCTGAGGTAAGATATGCGGATGGCAAAAATAAACCAGCTGGCTAGCCTGTGTTTGTTGTAACTCTGTTGCGGGGGTGGACTCCAGACAGTGAAATACACCAGTACCACTTCTGACACCTACACAGTCTACCAATGTGTTTTGATCGCCTGGGCAATAGCAGAACATATACAAGGGCTGTTTACGAAATCAGGGAGTCCTCTGCTCAATCCATTAGCTTGTGATTTGGTGGTTTAAAAAAAATGCTTCCAATGCCACAGCCAACATTGTGATGCACCACCTGGGAAAGGCCAACCCCGGAACCCATATCAACGAGATTCTAGTTTGTGGCGGCGTACAATCAGCGGATGTACTAGTGCAGGTGTAATCCTATTTTCTTTTGGCTCGGATCCAATTTTCGCAGCTCATGATAGTATTTTTGTGGGGCCGATGGAATCCGGTGCCCCTAAGTGCCGCAGCTAGGGACAGTAATCCAGATGACAAACCCTTTGGATTTTTATGCCATTTTGCGAAGATCATGTCTGATTTTTTGCTTGCTTTGTTTTTTGCAAAGTATGAAACTGGAATGAAGATTCAGAGAGGTTGTCTCTGTTATGGAAAGTCACATATCGTAATTTTGTGATGGACTCACATTGAATGCATTCTATGGATTACAACGCACGCTCCTGGGTCTTTTTTTGCATCTCATTGGATCAGGCCTATTCCAGCATTCTTTTTTGTCTGTGTTAAACAAGCATGCGTACCATCCATTTCTCACATTAAGGCTCACATACTGTGAGATGCGAGAAGACAAACACCAAGTCCGGTTGCATTAGATCCAGGGCCAGGATAAAAAAAAAAGATAAACCATGTTTCCAATACTTCTGGGTCTAATATATATGGGTGCAAATCAGATCTGACTCCCTCCACCCAAATTTAGTTCTACACAATTTTTTAGAGACACCAAAATGACTATTTAGGCACAATGGGATCCAGGAGTCCATCGTATCAAACAGTGGTTGCATAAAAAGACCAAGAGATGCTATTGTTTCTCAGCAGTTTACAAGAAAAAAAGAATCAAGCAAAACAAATCAATCCTGCTTTAAAAATACCCGGTTCCTCACAGAACGTTTAAATCCAAACGCATTGAAGCAAGCAAGCAAACTAGAACACTGCACCAGTGAGTAGGAAAATGTTATTTAATAGATATAGTTCTTCCCCATGTTAGAAAAAGCCCTCAGAGCAGCATCAAAAGAAATGCTGAGTTCAATACCTTGCGCCAAAACACTTGGATGCGGTCACAATAGTTTAGGATTGCATTCACACCCTCTGGGTTGCAAGAAAACCATTATTCCAATGATCCAAACCTGAATTCCCCACAAACACAAATATTACAGCAAAACATTAATACTGATCACACAAGGCTTCCAAAATATTGGTCCTCAAAGATCCCACGGATTTGAGGTATTTCTTTCTTCAATAGATGTGAAATAAAGATTATGCTCATTAGCAGGCGTATTTTCAGAACCAGAACAAGAGGAGGACCCACAAGCTTTTTTTTTACGGGAATGGAGCAGTCATGCATGTTAACACAAATGGCAGTGATTCAGCAATCGCTGGGAGGAAGAAGTAAGGTAGAAGTCCGGCGGGGAACAACAGGAAGCCAGAGGTCGACAAGATCGATACCAGATACATGAGCAGATACAGGAGAGACGGGGTCGATACCGGACAGGACGGGATTGACACGATTGATACCAGCTACATGAGCAGATACCGGACGGACGGGATTGATACCGGACAAGACGGGACAGACGGGATCAATATCAGATACATGAGACTGGAGACAGATATCAGACAGGACGAGACAGATGGGATCGATACCGGAAACTGGAGATTGGCAAAAGATATCGGACAGGATAAGACAGGCGGGATCAATACCGGATACCGGAGATTGTAAAAAGGTATCAGACAGGACGAGATAGAGGGGAACAATAACCGATACTGGAGATTGTAGCAAGGTATCAGACAGACCGAGACAGACAGGATCGATACCAGACACTGGAGACTGGAGTTCGACATCAAACAGTACAAGATAGACGGGAACGATACCCGATACTGGAGATTGTAGCATGGTATCAGACAGGACGAGACAGACGGGATCGATACCAAACACTGGAGACTGGAGTCAGATCAGGTGTATTGAAGGGACGGATAGATGTCAAACCTATACGACTATGGCCTTCAAGGTCTGTAGTTGCCCAACTTAGGGCTAAGGACTAACACATACTGAACCTGAACTCAGACACAAAGCTATATTGGTTAAGCTTCACCTCCCTCTGACCCTGAAGAGAATAAATGGTCTGGACATAAGATTGATGGATGGTCCTGCAAGTATTAAGGGCTGTAAAATGCAAAAATACAGAGGGTGTAGGTCAAGATGACTTTTTGATGTCCTCGACAATATTTGCAACCGTCAGTGAAGTTGGCGCTGCCAAGTTGTCATTTGGGTCCTAGCCAACCCGTTCTTTTATGTTGGTACGATTATAGTGTCCAAAAAGGTCAGGGACGAAAAAAAAAGGTCTTAGTCCTTTTTTTCACTGTCAGAACAAATTAAGTCATGTAGAGAGTCCAAACACGGATCAAATATTCATACATGCATTTTCCATACCGCTTATCCTTACTAGGTTGCAGGAACTCATCCCAGCTTACTGGTTGCTAGACAGTCGTGAGCCACAAAGAGACAGACAATCTGCACAATCATATATTCATAAGGACCATTTTAACCCACCAACCAACCTGCAGTGTCCAGAGAACACAGAGACAGGCATGGGGATAACATGCAAACTCCACACAGGGAGGCTATAGTTGGACCCAGAACTTCAAAACTTTGATTTGGAAATGCTTACCTGTGCCGCCCATATTGAAAATAATTAGAATAAATTCAGTTTTTATGAAAAAAATAATAACCTTATGTCCCTAACAGATTCTGTACCACCGAAGGTGTCTCTCAGAATTTTTTTTCAGCCTTTCTTTTTCTTTTAGATGTCACTCTCAATTCTTCTTCGCTTAAAAGCTGTGTCTTAAAACAGTGCACGTGGTATAACTTGTATTTAAACGGACATTCAACACTCACTCAACCCCAGAGGTCTTAACTTTAAATCTGCTATTCTGCTTAATACTTACTCAAACAAGACAATGTTTAAAATCCCTTCCATGTTATAATTATTCACCACTATTTAACAACACCTAGCTAAACTGTCAGTAATTTTCAACAGGCACAAAATACTTTCTTGACAGGTAAATTCCCATCACATGAATATTCAACAAAAGAAGCCAGTGTTGCGTAGTAAGTAATCTATATTTTAGCAAAAGTGGGCAAAATATTTTTAGAGCAAAAAGTTTTAAAACCAAGGGATGGTTCGACCAAAAATTTGAAAGCCACAAGTGATGCTATTGTACAATGTAAATGTGAATAAAACAGGCCTACTCGAAATTTTCTGAACAGAATCGAGCTTCTTTTCCTTCCGTAATTGTCAAAAACCATCATCTCTGAGGAACAAGAGGATGCTTTACACTAGTAGTCCCCAAACTACGTCCAACTCCACTTTAAGTCCCACCCCCGAAACAATACCAGAGGCACTTTTTTTTTAACCCCAAAAAAGTTTGGGTTGAGGGCAGGGAACTCTTACTACTTGAATACCAGTGAAATAGATGACATATAAAAAGGCATTGAGTATCACACCATCTTTAGTCATGGTACCAGAATGTAAGTTTATTGTCCATGTCACATCATATGTTTGTCATTTACAATGCTCAGAATATGATTGAAGAATAGAATATCATTGTAACCAATGTACAACAAAACTAACATTCATCTGTGGTACCATGTCTAAACATAGTATGTTAATGAGATAAAATTCACTGCCTTTTCACATGTCATCTCTACCACTGGTGGTCCAGTGCATTGACAACTAAACTGAAGTTGGACCTATTAAGTCTGTGTACGGACAAACAGAAAGTTTGTATTGCATTGACTTATTTCCTGTGAAGGACCAACAGAGTCTTATTTGGTTATTATTTTTTTCAAAAACAATGTTATTATCTATTTTCTGACTTTTGGTGTGTAAAAAAAATCACAAGAGTTATTTGTATGTGGCTTTCTGTAAAACAATCTTTTGTACATTTAAGAATTTTTGCAATTTTCACACTTTTTCTGGAACAAATTGACCCCGGCCACTCATCAGAGAAGGGAAAAATCATGTGGCCCTCACAGGGAATAGTTTGGGGACCTCTGCTTTACACCAACAATAACGGTGATCAAATGATGAAGGCACTGTATCTGAGTTAGATAAAGAGGTTGTAATATCCTGGTCATCCTGGAAGGGGGATTACCTCATGGGCAGTCCCTTCTCAAGGTTTCTTCATTTTCCTCATGTTAAGGTTTTTGTGTTTTTCCTTGCCCTCATGTAGGTTTTAGATCAGGGAGGTGTAATACTAGTCTATAGTTTACAAGAATCTGTGGTCTGTGCATCCTGTTGAGACTCCTTGTGGTTAAGGGCTATACAAATAAACATGACTTGACTTGACTTGACTTCTCCTGCTACTGGTATCCATGGAAACCAGTACTATCTGTATCATGTGGGGAGCTAACCACTATCAAAAAAACAGCCTGGAAAGTGATGGGCGCTACCAAGCTGTACTTGCACAGACACACCAGAGGAAGTGGTGACCCAACACCCCAGGTGGGTTAAGGGATCCGTGAACAGTGAACCGTGAATCTAGTCTTAGCACAGCATTCTAATAACCTACGAAAAAAAAGCTTGAATTTTAAAAGTCTGTGGGGTGATTACCGCCACAATCGTCAACAGATGGTTTAATTTCCCCTTGGCGATGTCAAACATGAACGAGACCACGCCGTTCTCACCTTAGACCGTACAAGACGGTCCCGTCGGGGTGAAGTCGGATCATGCGGTTTTTCACCGTCACTCCATGAAGGAAGGACTTCTTGTCGTTAAGGAAGTACGTGTCCGGGAGCCAAAGCTGATCCGCGACACGGTTATCCAGAGTCAAGTTCAGGTTCAGTTCACCGTAGGCTAAGCGCTTATCTCGCCAACTTTGCTGGAAATACATCGTGATGGTATAGTCCTAGGAAAAAGGGATACATCGTTTTCAACACATTTGTCACACAAAAATGTCTTCTCCATTAAAAGTACACATAACGAGTTTTAGGTTCTAAAAAAATCCTAAATTTGGTGCCACTTACACAAAATCCTCTGAGGATTTATCAAGTGTCATTAAATGACTTCAGTTCAGTACAGATCCTTAATGTAAGCCAACTTATCATTGCCTGACCATGCTTTATGATAGCGTATGTGTAATTTGTTGAATTACCGCTGTCAGTATTATGTGTTAGAATTACTTGAAATATTAAGGGCCTAATAGTATTACACATATGTCACTAAATGCTCATAATGTGATAAAAAAATACAGTATTTTAAACACTATAAGGCATATTATTATGAGTAGGAACCCGCAAAAATAGTCTTGTGTCGTATACAGTATTTTTCATGCACAAGGTGCACCGGACTATAGGGCATGTAAATTGAGAAGATAGTAAGAGCTACAGTGTTTATTCATCTACAACCATTGGGCTCTTTACACAGATGGTGCATGATTAATAAGTACATAGGTGTCATGATTGCCGATTCAGAGCACCGGCAACTGCTTAATTGGCGCCAACAGCCCGGACCGCTGAGGAAGCAGTCGACGTTCCCATTGTAGCGCCTTATAATCCGGTGCGTCTTATGTATGTCAAATATAGGACCAAAAACTATTTTTTCGGGATGCGCCCTATAACCCGGTGCGCCTTACAGTGCAGAAAATACGGTAGTTTCCCTGGTAACTAGTTACCTTGCTATAGAGTAATTCAGTTACTTTCTTTTTGGAAACAGTAGGAAGTAACTATAACACATTTTTTTGAGGAAACGTGCCCAACACTGATAATAGGTGACTCACAATATGGGCCATTTGGTACACAACAACCCAGCAAGTAGTGGATTGGTCTATTTTGGACCTGGTTTGTTTTATTTTGATTGTTGAATGTACGTTTTAATGTCCTCATGTGACTGTAGCGCAATATAATTGCAAGGGTGTTGCATGTACTGAGTCCAAACAGCAGCTACACAAGTAGAAAAGATCACTTCTCTTCTGAGGATTTTTTTCTTGTTGCTCTCACTTTGAAATTCTGCTGCTATAAGAACGGTTTAGTCCTAGAATACATCTGAGACCTCAAAATCCGGTAGGATTCATGCAGATTTCTCTGGTCTTTTGATGCAGAATCAGTCCATTTCCGTCATTTGGATCTAATGGTGGCGACTCGCCTTCTACACTCAGATGTTTGGAATCCAAAATCCTGGTACTCACCATGTTTACTTCTGAGATGGAATCGATGCTCGCGATGTTGATGCTCATCCCGACTATGACCGGAGCACCTGAGGAAACAAAAAAAGAACACATGTCAAAGAACAGAACGTCATAGAGCTACTCTGTAGCTTCAAACTAGCGGAAAAGTCACCCGTGCTGATATGAATGCTAGAAATTCTTGTTACGCGGGAGCAAAAGCAAACCAGGGCCTCATTTACATGATTGCGGTACATCTTGTAAACAGTTATGTACAGCGAGTTGCTTACATGTACTATGAACACTTAAGACCTCTTAAATATTCAGAAGTTAGTTTACATGAAGAAGCCATTTGCCCTTAGCATGCAACCAACGCGTGAAAACAACACTTCTGTCTTAATGTAATCATCAGGACCAACTAAATGACGCCATGTCAATATGATACAATGTGCTTCAAACACAAACAACAATAAAAGCTTTGATTGATGTCAGTGAATATAAATATATGACCGGCTGTTTGAAAGCTAATTCATACTTGCTCTCACATAAACATCATGCTCTCACACGTGCACAATTTTACTCTCATGCAGCCACAATCATACCCATGCACAAACACTACTACAGTATATTCTCTGTAAAACATACTACTACAATCCCATGCACACTACTGTACTCTCTCATACACACTGCTATACTGTCTCTTACATATTACTATACTCTCTCACAAATACTGCTACACTCTCATATACACTTCTATAACCTAACTCATACTACTTATACACTCTACTTTCTCACACATATTCCTATACTTATACACACTCTACTATACTGGCACATACATACTACTATACCCTCAAACATACACGAGTATACTCTCTTACTTATACTACTATCCTCTCAAACACACAAAAACACACTTCTTATACATTTGCTATGGATTATATACTGTGAGTACTAATTTTATACATGAGATATATGTACATACATGATATATATATATATATATATATATATATATATATATATATATATATATATATATATATATATATATATATATATATATATATAGTATAGTAATGTCTGTGCATGGGTATGAATGTGTCTGTATGAGAGTGTTGTCACAACACAGGAACATAGACGGGACCCAATTGCGTTTGTTTTACTCGTTTTTTATTAAGAAGGTGAACAGGACTTGCATCCACAACCCAATGATTGTCGGTCACGGGTAGCAGATATCAGGAATGCGGAAGTGGCACTTCCATGTCAAGCGAAGGTAGTCGTTGACAGCGAAAAAACAAGTTGATGGCCGGAGCAAAGGAGCAAAAACATAATCAGGTCCAGAAAAGAGGTCGGCAACAGGTATCAGACAGAAAACAGGGCAGGATAGAGTTGGAGAGTACAAAAGCTTGCCTAGCTGGGAGCATAGGTTCGCAGACGATCTGATGGGTTCTTACTGGAAGACGAGAGTTTAAAAAGGGTCCGACAGCCAATCGGGGTTTGTGGCTGTTGGCGCCAACGGGGCAGCCACAGGTGCCCCGCATCAGTAATCATCACGAGTATAGTTGTGCATTGGTGAGAGTATGATGTTATATGTGAGAGCATGTATGATTTACTTCTCAAACGGCCTCTCTTCTAACTATACTAGTCCAGTGAAATATCAGCAGGGCCTCTTTTAATTTTAATTAGCGAGCAGTTGACAAATTCTGCCTTAATCACACAAGACATGTTGTCTCATGTCCTATAATCCTACTTTCACCAGCGGGCCCTTGTCTACCCGTTTCAAAATGCCCTGGAGCTTTGTCACATTCCCTGACCCATCTCTTTGCAAAACTGAAAGAAAGAAAAAACAGAAGGAGAAAGTAGGGCTATTTTCCTTTGCTTTGAGAAGGCAACCAGTAACGGTTTTCCTAGGAGACGTCAAACTAAATTTATTTGCGAGAGGAAGAGCAAGCGAGAACGACAAGTCCAGTGCCTTGCATATTTTGATCCCGTTCTTGCTTTGTTAGTTCAGCTCTATCCAAAATAAATCTGCCAGAACTTCATTTGATGACAAATTTCAAAAACAGTCTTATTAAATGCAAACAACAAAAGTACTGTTTTAGAGAATAAACGATGCAGTGGCAGGTTGTTCTACTTAAGTCAATCACTTGTCGTTAGCTCAGTGGTGGACCGTCAGGGCCTGCAACGCCCTTTCTGCTGGCCTAAAACAATATCACAGTCATGTGATGTCACATATATTTTGTAAATGAATACGTATTAATGTGCTAGTATATTCAAGAATTTTACCAATCATATATCCGCAATTACTTGCTGCTAGAGTCAAAAATGTCCCTGGAGGCCTTCTCAAATAACTATGAAGGCCCCCCTGTAGCATAACATAGATGTAAATAATGCTGTTGGTTTAGCTAATCAGATTTTGAGTTGGCAAAGTGGGAGCCTTCATAGAAGGCTTTAGGAAACATAAACTGGGGGAGTTAATGAACCAATGTCTAAATACCATTATTCTATTCAATTACTTGCAATTATTGTGTCACTCTACAGTGTACTTTGAACTCATTCAAACTTTAAACTGTTTTTATACTAATCAGCTTTATTGTAAAGAAACTCAGAATCTTTGAAAATCACACAGCAAAATGTTTATTAAGAACAATGACTTTTCAGTGCAACAACCAACAAGCTATGAAATACAATAATGTTATGTATAACACATGATCCTTGAAAAACACTGAAAACATAATTTAAGATATTCACAGATGTATACAAAAAGATAGATACAAAAAAAATGTAATCTTTTTTATACACAACAAATTTAAAGTCTCCAACACAGAATCCCTGAAACAAAAACGTCCATGTTGATCAATCACAAGAAAAAAAAATGTCTTGAAGGGACTGACTGGTGGGGAGCCGGCTCTTCTCGCTCTCACTTCCAAGATAGGCCAACTCATAGTTTGTGAATAACACATCATTAAATGCCATTACTGAAGGCCTATGTGTGAAATGTGCAGCCCCCTACTGATTTTTTTCATTGTATTGTTTACACTGTTTGCTTTATCTGAACTATTTTTTAAAATATGGTGCAATGCAAGGTATAATTGACATTGTTGTTTGTCTGCTTTATTTGGTTTGACTCTCTTGACTTTTATTCTGAAACAGTTGTAATAGAAATATCTATATTTGTTTTTTATACCGTTAAAATGTCTCTCATATCATCTCATTAGCTGCACCGCTTATCCTCAGTAGGGCCGCGGGGTGCTGGAGCCCATCCCAGCAATCATCGGGCAGTGGGCAGGGGACACCCTGAACTGGTTGCCAACCAATCGCAGGACACACAGGGACAGACAACTCGCTTGCTCATTCACACCTAGGGACAATTTGGACCGGCCAATCCACCTGAAATGCATGTCTTTGGAATGTGGAAGGAAACCGGAGTGCCCGGAGGAAACCCACGCAAGCACGGGGAGAACATACAAACTTTGCAGAGTAAGTCCGGTAGCTGGATTTGAACCCACACAGGAGGTTCCCAAGACCTTAGAACTGTGCCACACACGCGCTAACCACTGCACTGCCATGCTGCCCCTGTTAAAATTTGCATTGTCTTATTTAAAACAATCAATGTGCTGTGTTTATCGTAAACATAAACTAACTCAAGGGGGGTTTAAATTCGTTGATTAAATTTATCGGGATTGTATCGGTATTAATCGATACTGCCCTGTTTTAGGATTAAAGGATCCCAGTTCGAATCCTGGCTTGTCCGTGTTACATGCCGAAGTGTCCTTGGGTAAGACACTGAACCCCCAATACCCCCAATAAGCAGGTTAGCGCCTTACATGGCTGCACAGATCACGGCCGCTATTGGGAAATGTGAAGCACAATGTAAAGCGCTTTGGGAAGTCATTGACTTGAAAAGCGCTATAGAAATGCAGATAATTTCATTTCATTTCATTTCATTTCATTTCCCTGTATTTACTTGGATTTGAATTTCTGAATATCGCCCAGTTTTAATTGTATGAGAGGTCCCAATAGAATTCTTGTTGGAGCTTTACAATTCTACCACACCACAGCAGATCCACTACAGTTAAAATGGAATTGCACACCACATCGACGCTTTCGTAACGTTCCCTTATTATACTTTAAACACCTAAAATAGTCTGCCATGGGTTGTGCCCTTACACGGAAACTCCAGTGTACAAAACCGACGCAGAAACGCACAAAACGCACGAAACGCACAAAAAGCACAGAACGCACGAGACGCACAAATCGCACAAATCGCACAAAATGCATGAAACGGACAAAATGGGCAAAACTCACGAAACGCACGAAAAGAACGAAACGCAGTAAACGCAGGAAACGCAGGAAACGCACAAAATGCACAAAATGTACAAAACGCACAAAATGCACAAAATCCACAAAACGCACGAAACACATTAAACGCACGAAGCGCACGAAAGACACAAAACACCAGGAACGCAGAGAACGCACAAAACGCTCAAAAGACACACAAAAAACACAAAATGAACTAAAAGCACAAGATGCACAAAATGTACAAAACGCACGAAACCCAGAAAACACACGAAACGCACGAAAGGCACAAAACGGAGAAAACATACAAAACATACAAAACGCACAAAACGCACAAAACGCACAAAATGCACAAAATGCACAAAACGCACAAAACGCACAATACGCATACAAACCACAAAAGCACTAAAGGCACGAAACGCACGAAACGCACGAAAGGCAGGAAACGCAAAAAACACACAAAAACGCACTAAACGCACGAATTGCACAAAACGCACGAAATGCACAAAACGCACAATACGCATACAAAGCACAAAAGCACTAAAGGCACGAAACGCACGAAAGGCAGGGAACGCAAAAAACACACAAAAACGCACTAAACGCACTAAACGCACGGATTGCACAAAACGCACAAAACGCACACAAAGTACAAAAGCTCAAAAATGCACAGAAACGCACGAAACTCACAAAACTCCTACACTTGCAACGTCAGCCCGACTGTGATAAGATCTGTCGCCAGCTGTCGATTGACGCTAATGCGGTTGCCGTTTGTCCGTCAAATTGGAAATGTTACGAGTTTGGCTAAAAAAACTGGCGGTGCATATCTGACACCATTGATCATTAAAGGCATTACCAAATTCTTAAACGTGCACAATGTAAGGAAATAGTACAATGTTCTGTCATAACATCTATAAAATGACATCAGTGTATTCTAATTAGTTTCCAATATAATGTGTTTTGAAGAATGCATGTCTTGTCTTTGCAATCCTGAGGTGTGACATCAAAGGAGGAACACCAGCACCCTAGCAAGACAGTCGTCATATTGTTTTAAGTTTCAATTAGTTAAAGAGGTTACGAGTGTTTTTGTGGTGAATGCCTAGGCGTTGTGTCGTAGATGGATGCAATATTGATACGACACAATGAAAGGCAGTAATTTTATATTTGTCCTATTTTATGTTTGTATTATATTATATTTATATATGAAAAGCAGTACATTTTATATTTATATTTATGTTTATCTATTAAAGGCAGTATATTTAAAAACACATGGTAACACACGTTAACTGGGTTCTACAACGAAACGTGGCAAGCCAGGAATAAACAAACCAAGAAACACAGCAAAACCAGCAGGAGCAAACAAAACAAGAAAGACATCGGCAGCCCCACATCTTACAGGGAGCTAGCCTGGAATCAAATATATATAAGAAATTAAAATTATACCAACAGAGACATGCGCAGCAAAAAACACAAACAAAAATTCATTGCCTAACTTCAAGCAGAAATTAGCTCAATCTGTGTCTGGTTCAGAGGTGTCCTCTCATGTTGTGTTAATAGGATTTTCCATTTCAAAGTGTTGTATTATTTCAATAACATCGCTGCTTTACAGCAAACAAGCCAGATATTTTGCAACATATTCAAATAATTGTGGGGAGGAACACGACATGTTTTGTGCCAAATCGAACACAAAAAAATCTCTTTGGAAATACTTTTAAATCTCTGCAGACAGCCAGGACCTATTTTTAGTTTCATTTTTATTGTATTTTTCATCCAAGTAATTGCAATCGGATTTCCTTACAAAGCACGTCCGTGAATTATATTTCAAGTAAAATAACATTGGGATGGTTTGTTTCCTCAAATGTTCTCTGGTTGTTAAATGGTAGTGGCGCTTAGCCTTAGCGATATCGAGTGGCCGTATTCAAAAACTGACGGTCATTGTTTGACGTGATGCAGGTCTTTCATCTCTTATGCTCTTCTCAAAGCATCAGCTTGTCCAGTTTGTGCATGCAAACTACTAGACGGCAACCCCAAAAGTTGCTGTAATTTAAAAAAATGTTTATATTAATTTAAAGTAACAATAACTTCGAGAGCAAGTGTGCAGTAAGAGCTTACGCATCATCAACAGTCTCTTGATCTCATCTCTGCCAATTGCTTCCTTTATTAATGATTTCAAATCCTCCTTATAGAGACGTAATGAAATGAAATGATCTGCATTTATATAAGGCTTTTCAAGTCAATGACTTCCCAAAGCACTTTACATTGTGCTTCACATTTCCCAATAGCGGCCGTGATCTGTGCAGCCATGTAAGGCGCTAACCTGCTTATTGGGGGTATTAGGGGTTCAGTGTCTTACCCAAGGACACTTTGGCATGTAACACGGACAAGCCGGGATTCGAACTGGGATCCCTTAATCCTAAAACGATCGCTCTACCTCCTTTTCTAATAAACCTTACAAACACAAGGCGGCACCTATTTACCAACACCAAGACAGAATATGGAGAATACTGCGACAATATTAGCAATCTATGATGGTGTTGCTGTCTGCTACCAGATTGGAGCCAAAATGAGCAAGACGAGATACCGTAAGTCTTTCCTAATTAGTATACAATATATACAATGTTAAATGATCAAAACATTTTTAAAATATGGGGGATACATAAAGCAAGGGCACACACATTTTAATATCATATTATTTGTCTTATCGCTGTGTTTTGTATGTTTTTTATTGAGCAGGGAGATGGATTCACTGAATGGGGCAACTTTAAATTTCATTGACACTCTGTGTAATGACAATAAAGGTGTTTTATTCTATTCTATTCTATTCTATTCTATTCTATTCTATTCTATTATATTATATTATATTATATTATATTATATTATATTATATTATATTATATTGTGTTCTATTCTATTCTATTCTATTCTATTCTATTCTATTCTATTCTATTTAGGGATCATTTGTATGCATTTGGGAGGATGGGAATGGTCCAATTAGTTTTTAATTATTTCATAAGGGGAAAATTTGCTGGTTATTCAAGAGATTGAGCTACGAGCACAATCCTGGAACAAATTAAGCACCTATGTAGAGGTACCACAGTATTTTTTCATGTTTCATGCAACCTGATAAAATCGCCATTTGGCTAATTAAAGGCTCTATCGCTGTTCAAAGGGGCCGAGTGGAGTGCTTATATGCCAGCAAGAATTTGGACGGCGCGCCGCGTTGTGTGAATCCTTCATCACACGTCATGAAATGGGGGAAAAAAAGCCTTTGCCCCCCAGGGAAGAAGAAGAGGGAAAAAAGGACAGCTGGTGAGCCAAAAGCCCGGTAGAGTGAGACCACCCTGCTGTTAGCGTTTATTTTGTTTTTGATAAGACATGCAGAACTATCAGAGAGTAGTGTGTGCTGTGTCGTTTGGAAATCTGGCAAGGATTTGAAGCAGTGGAGGGAAAAATGAAACATGGGTCTTTATTTAAGTTAATCTTATCACTTTTGACTTCACTTATTGCTTTTTAATACTTGGATTAAATCAATACTATTGTCCTGGTATTCATGTTTCAAACCTAAAAGCGCAATTTTTCTATGTAAATAGTGCAGCCCTACTGTCTTGCACCCAGTGCTTTCAGCCACTCAAAGTTTATGCCTGTGTAGTGACTGACAGGCACAATTTTAGCAACCGTCCCTGTACCTGGCCTGCTGCTACATCTGCCTCAGACCTTGGAGGCGGTCAAAACGATGCAACCTCCTCTGGCAAAAGCTACAAATGAGGCAAACTAAGTGCAATGCAGTGTGGACTCTTTATTAACAACAACAAAAAACGACAATATTAGGTGTAATTTGTGTAAAGTTGTCTGCTTCTGTTGCAACACCACAAATTGTCATAAATACATGAAATATGCTCACCCTGTAGAGAACAAAAAGCTGCAACTTACAATGTAAACATGTTACTATTTCTGAGCAAAAACTTTTAAATATGCTGTCACTAAAACCAGTTCAGGGTGTCTCCTGCCTACTGCCCGTAGATAGGTGGGATAGGCTCCAGCATCCCCGCGACTCTACTGAGGACAGGCGGCACAGATATTGGATGGGTGGATGTTGTCACAATACCAATGGAGCCAATGAGAGACGATTGTTACTTTATTTGCATTAATGACTATTTTCAAATTATTGTGCAATGCAATACATTTTGTACAGCATTTGTATTTCCATTACAATTTCAATTTTTTGAATGTAGGACGAAACCAGAATGCCTGGAGGACACAGGGAGAACATGCAGACCCCACGCTGGGAGGTCAGCAGCTGGATTTGAACCTTGGACCTCGTACTGTGAGGCTGACGGGATAACCACTCATCCACTGTGTCGCCGAGGTTTGAAAAAATAAAAATGAAAATAAAAAAATAATGAATGTGGTAAAAAAAATAATACTGATATGAATAGACCAAAAATTTCTTTCAACACGCACTTTCATAGAAACATGGATTTTTAAAGAATACTTGAATGTGGAGAATTTTGCATTTATTCAATATATCATGAGTCTCACTAAGAGGGAGCTGCTACAGGAACAGCAAAAAAACATCAACCTTAGAACAGGCAAAAAAACTGATCATTTTGAGTGTCAGTATTCTATCTTGCGCTTTTTCTTTTACGCAGAACAATAGTGGCATTTAGTGGCCGTGTAAAAACCTGAATCTCATGTCTATCTAAATGTGTTTATCTTTTCTTTATTTAACATTTATTTATTTAAATATATATACATATAAACATATAAACATATATATATATATATATATATATATATATATATATATATATATATATATATATATATATATATATATATATATATGTATATATATATATATATATATATATATATATATGTATGCGGAACACCATCAGAACTGTTGTCAACTGTGCGCAGACTGAAACTTCAGTGGTATGGTCACAGCACAAGATCCAGAATTCTCCAGGGCATAGTCCAATTAGGCAGGAGAAGAGGAAGACCCAAAAATAACTGGGCAGACAACATCTAGGAATGGACTGGTGCTCACTTTGCCAAGAACCAAAACCAAACCAGGAACCATCAGCAGTGGAGAAAGTTGTCCAGAGTTGCGTCCTCATTGGTGCCATGCGCTTAAGCGATTCGTGAACCGTGATTTGTATTTGTGAGGGAACCATTTCATTTCTTATCCATATAAATATTATTTCATTTAACTACATACATAATTTAAATATAGATGCAAAAATAAACTAAACACAAAGTCCTTTACCGTACAAAGAGCCGTTGAGCCTTTAATATGTCACAAAAGCAGAAAAGGGTAACATCAACGCCACAAAGGTAGTTTTTAAAAGAATATAAAAGACACACATTATGCAATATTTATTGAGCAATGTGAATATGAACAAAACGGGCCTACACAAAATGTCAGAATTAAAGTTTTTCCCCAGTGATTTAGGATTTAGTATCAGTATTAACCCACACAGGCCGCTGTCTGTCAATGCCAAGATCCGGCTCATCTCTAAAGTCAATTTATGTTTATTTGTATAGCCCTTAATCACAAGAAGTCTCACAGGGCTGTACAGACTACATACTACTATTACACCATCCCCTGATCTAAAACCTACATGGGGGCAAGGGAAAACTCAAAAACCTCAGCATGAGGAAATATAGAAACCATGAGAACACGCATGAGCTAATCCCCTTTTCAGGATGACCAGGCTCCAATGGATGGTGCAATACACAGCCATCATCAACATGAAATATAGGTAACAGAATATCCGGTCGACAGCTTCCTGAGGTCAACATAATTCATATAAAATGACTAAATTTTGTGCAGCCTTGGGGAGTAACGGAATACATGGAACGGCAAAAATGATGTTGGCAAGCTGTTTGGATTTATTTTCATTTTGTTTCTGTCGCATTTTATGTTAGTTTTGCCGGAGATCAAAGAGATCAAAGCCAGGAGAGAAAGCTTACCACGTGTTGTGAGTCATAATTTTATTCATATTTAGTTTATTTTGTCTTTTATTAGCATATTTGGTATTGGAGTAATCCACAAGTAATTGAACGTAATCCAGTTAAAGTAACCCTACCCAACTCTGTTCATAAGGTATTGAATTCAAGAGCGGTATGACGCTTTACACCGAAAAACAGCAGCAACTAGATGATGAAGGTGCTGTAGCTGAGTCAAATCAGTAGGCTTCTCCTGCAACTGATTACTTTGGTAACCCATACCCAAAAAAATATCGGCCTAGAAAGGGATGGGCACTGCCAGGCTGTACTTGCCCAAGACACACGACAGTAAGTGGTGCCTCGACGGTCCAGGTGGTGAACCGTGAACCGCAATATGAGACCAGCTGTGCTCTCTTACTGAAAACATCCCCACAATGTATCACTCAAAGCTTTCCCAAGTATATCCCGCATGTCACAACGCTCACATTTCATGCAAATTCACGCCGGTTCGAATACGCAACGAGCAGTTTATTCTAATAAGCGTGTTTCAAATTAAGAATAGCGTCATTCCGCATATCCTGTTTCTTTGTTTGAAGCCCACCGAAGGCACCTTTCTGGACAGCAACAAAAACACCACTCTGCCTCTTATTAAAAAAAAAACGAAGGAAATAAAAAATAAAAACTCTGAAAATAAACCTATTGCCTAGCAACAGAGGGCTCCATGGCAACTGCGCAGCATTTTCCCTACAGTGTTGCAAGACGAGTACATATTTGCTTTTGTTTTCGACGGCGACTGCACTTACGAAAACCTTTCCTTGAGATTCACAGAAAAAAATAATAGAAAAAACAAGATGTTGAGCCAAATTCTTTCCCCCGCGGTTAATACAGTGTTTCACATCAATTATTTCTGCCCCGGGAGAGTGAAACGAAAGAAAAAAAGGGCAGGAAAGCAATCTCGGATGGCGCCGTGGAACGGTGTGATTCAGCAAAGACGACATCAACAGCTTTTCCAGTGGCGCAATTAGAGCTGTTGTGCAATAACACAAACGCTAAACGTGGCATTTATGCTAAGTCAGTCGGATTCATCGTGGAAAGAGATCGCCGTTAAACCCAAAAAGCTACCGCACTACGTTGCACACACGTGATTTAATTGTCCAATTCTCAACAAATAAAACGGGAGACCAACGTTCCGAAGGTAGCCTAAGACGTCATTTCGTCAAATTAATTTGTAAATTTCCTCAAAAATGATTTCTACAATGTATACAAAGTGCCAAATCTCCATGCTTTAGTATTCTATTGGTTGGTTGGTTGGTTGGATGCCTTAACCACTAGGGTCCTAGGGGTACCATTTCCTTTGGTGTGTCTTGGTAAAGTACAGCCTGGTGGCGCCCCTATATTCCCTCAAAAATAAATATGAAATGCGTTTGTCCACAGCAAATGTCTGGCATGCTAAGCTAGAGTAGCACAAGCTAAGTTATTGGTAGTGTCTTTAAAGAGACTCGTACAAGACAAGTCAAGTCACATTTATTTGTATAGCCCTTGATTACCAAAGGTCTCAAAGGACTGCACAGGCCATGTTTACACCTTCCGCGATCTGGGACCAACTTAACAAGGTGGGAGCGTGGAACCCTTAACCACTAGGTTCGTAGGGGCACCATTTCCTGTGGTGTGTCTTAAGCAAGTACAGCATAGAGGCGCCCATCCCGTTCCAGGCCAACGAATGTTTCTATCCAGTCTTGAACCGGGTAACTTTCAAGTGTTAGGTGATTGTGTTAACCACTGCACTACGGATAAATAAGTTGCTAGGAAATACATAAAACGCACCTCGTAAAAATACACGCTGTTAATCTTTGGGTACTTTAAAGCGTGCTGATTTATTTCCGATATCCATTGTCGTCTTCTGTCTTCGTCAAAAGGGATACGACTAAATGCCAAATCGGGCTTAGAACCTTGCCGGTTTGCACAGCCTATGGCGCAGCAAGAAATCACCTTTGTAAAAAGTTGTGGTTATATTCTTCTGTATTTGTGTGAACTCAACTGCTTATTCAACTGCCGTCCAGCCAAGTGCTTTTGCCTTCTGTCACGGTGTTCAGGCTTCGGTCACTAAATTTGATTTTCAGTTTGATAGTAATTTAGTAGTCGTAGTGTTTTTGTATTATAGTAATACTGTCATAATAATTTTGTAATATTTATTTTGTATTTTACTCTTATCTGTCATGATGACTGATTTGTTTCACCAGTGCCCTCTCGTTTGGCGCCAGGCGCTGCGGGCTTTCTGATTGGTTCCCCGTCCTACTTAAGGTCAGTCCGTCAGCCAACCTCTGTTTCTACAAGGTAAGCACTTTGACTCTGACTCCCGTCGGTCCCACTTTTTGTACTCGTTTTTCACCCGTCTGTTCCTGATTTTCCCGTTTGTCTCCAGCTACGACCTGTTTTTTGACCCTGGCCACATTTTGCTCTCCCGTCCCGGCTTACCAGTTTTGATCTCGACCACGTTTTTCTCTCCTGTCCCGGCTATCGACCTGTTTTTTCCGTCTTCGACACCTCGATTTCCCGCTCCGGAAGATGAACTTCTGCATTCGGAACACAATCCGATTCTGTGAGCGGCTTGCTTCCCGTGCCCAGCGAGGACCGGATCGCGGGCGCTGCCCTTCCTCTTTCTCTCAATAAATTTGTGGTTAACGTTACGCATCTGGGTCCTAATTTTCTGTTCTGGTCGTGACATTATCAGGATGAAATCAAAGTAATACATCAGGTATTTGTTTTTGAGCACTAAATATTCTATTTTATTTTGTAGTGTTTTTAGTAATATTTCTGTATTTTAGTTATAATGTAGTATGATTTTGAAAGAGGTTTTTTTCTCTTTTCAAAATGAAAGCAAGATAATATATAGGGTACCAGTTTTTAGTCACTAAATTTGAGATTGAACTTGGTAGTAATTGTGTAGTATTTCTTTAGTAGTATTTCTGTATTATAGTATAAATGTAGTATTATTTTGTAGTATTTGTAGTTTATCCACCACTTCCATCATCCTACACAAAACGAATTGTGGTCAAAGCCTTCCGACCTGCCCGCATGGAGAGTTCACCTTGCCCAGGATCCCATTTAATCACAAGACTAACATATTTGCAGACAGCATTCCACACCCACCGGCAAATTTCCACCTCACTTAACCTACATGTCCGTCCCGCCAGGAAAATGTATTAAGTGTATACTGGCTCCCATGTTACATGTAAAACGTCACATCAATTTCTGCAGACGTAGAATGGAGAGCCATGAAGCGCGGAAGGTCACCCTCCAGCATGTTTTGGAATTCGGCCTCCAAGATGAAGTCATCGGCTGAATATTACCATAAAAACGCGACCCACGAAAGACCGTTACTCTTCCCCGTGCCACTTTGTATGCATTGGCATCATTTCTGCATTAGGATAGATTGTCTTTGTATTTACATTAGGGAACTAGCAAAGTTCATTATTTTAAAATAAAAAAGATAAAAGTATTTTTGATGCATATAGAACTGCCGGCATGAACTATAAATAATAGATATAGCCTGTTTAACATCGCATGCGGCCATAAAATAATAAAATTTGACAGTCCATGCTTTTAACTTGATTAATATAGAACTTGACGGTGGTTCAGAAGAGGCAGTATAATATTGTGCCTCTTTTCATGACAAGTATTTAGAGTATGCAGAGCTGCCAAACGTTGGAAATCATATTTCAAAATGAACGGACAATTTTCAGATATTGAAAATGTTTTGGAAGTAGCGTTTAAGAATCCCAAGTCAAAAGTGGTTCTTAGACATTGTTAAAGGGACAATGTGTCAAATTTGCTACTGTATTTTCTAATGCAAGCAAAAACGTGTGCTGAAAAGCACAAGGAAGATTTTTGGTTCCTGTGAGTACCTGTAGCATAGAAGCGGGCGTAGAAGGAGGTGATCCCGCTAGGATTTAGTAGTTGGATATGGTAGTATTTGTTGAATAAGATTTTGGTAGTATTTTTGTCATATAATTATTGTTGTATTTTTGTAGTACTATTTTTAAGTATTTCTCCTGTAGGTTTTAATGTATCTGTAGTTGTATTTTCACATATTTTTATCACAGTATTTTTGCAGCAGTACTTCTAAATGATTGTATTACTGTGGTGATAAATATGTAGTTTTTATGTATTATTTTCAGAATAAAAACGAACTGGGATGGTAAATTAGATCTGGTTGTAAGCATTTAATTTAATATTTAGTTTTGCAGTAGTTCCTTAGTATTTCTGTAGGAGTATTATTTTGTAGAAGACAGAAAGGGACCATGGGGAAAATGCTGTCACCCAAAAGAAATGTAACATTTTTCTTTGGGAGTACTTTATTTACTATTTTACAGTACCTGGTGGTCTAGCACGGTCTCGTATCAATGACACTACAGTCATATTTGAATATTGTCGTTGGGAGGGCCGGATTCAAAAGCCTGCCGGGCCGCATGTGACCGGCGGGCCAGAGTTTACCCACCCTTGCTGTAAAATCACTACTTTCTACCATTGCAGTTCCAAAGCCGCATCATATCAGACAGCAGGGGATACTGCACTGCACCGCCAGTTTGGCCAAAGGAACTATGCTCAACAGATCCAAAACGTGAAAGCAGAACAGAGAACATCGGGAAAGAAGTCAAACAAAAAAAGCGGCAACCTCCCGCAAAGGTAAAGACAGAGGAGATGTAAAGGTGGCCTCATCTTAACATCCTTTGCTGTCACAAAGCTGATGAATGAAAGCTACTTCAGAGAAAAAACGCAAAAACGCGTCATTGTGTGAAGGTTCCTCGGTGTTTGCATACACTGATTGTGGCATTGAATTATGAAAGAGAGCTCATATTACCCGAGAGATTTGCAATTCATAAATCACCGTCCGACCGAGGGGCTTTAATGACGGATCCCCCGTGATTAAAAAAGTTTATATGGTTAGTGCGCTTATATTTTCATTCCAAAATGGAAATGTGTTACAGATGTATTTTGGTTAACAAAAAACATGTTAACAATGTTACACAGTAAAATAACCGGTGTTAATTAACAAATAAAAAAGGTATGTCAAATGTATGTCAGCCTGGTTTGGGGGCCAGATACAGACTTTGGGTTCTATGGGTGGGCCCGGTAGGTAAAAAAATTTCAACGCCAAGTATTCAGTTTTGTTTTTAAGTACTATGGTTTATCATTCATCTTACATTTGTAGCCTAAGCTACAAATTAAAATCATAGATGAAAAGGGATATTTTCTAAACACAACACATTTGTTCACAATGAAAACATGTTTTTCATGTTACGTATTGAATGTATTGACACTTTGTTTATGTTAACGGTTGAGTAAATGCAGATTTACATCCAAACCAACTCACCACCAACATAAACAAACTCAAGTGGGAGCAACGCGAAACGTTACGCATTTGGGTCCACTGCTTATTCCGGTCGTGGCATTATCATTTAATTGTAAGTATTTCAAATGATATCCTCTGCATTTTCCGGTATATAATGTGCATCTGATTATAAGGCCTACTTCCAAATTTCTAGACAATTTGTTACCAGCTCCAATAGTTTAGAAAATAAAGCATTATATCGATTTGGACTTCAGCAAATTGTACACATTAGTGTTAAAATAAAAAATAAATGTATTTTTATGTAAACAAAAAAAATTATGAAAAACTGTAAAACGGTAGGGTCCCACTTTGCACTATTTTTAATTGCACTATAAAAAAAATCCTAAATAATTTTCACGTTTCCAAGTAAAG
The DNA here is from genome assembly GCF_059441175.1 of Urocampus carinirostris. Classification (NCBI taxonomy): domain Eukaryota; kingdom Metazoa; phylum Chordata; class Actinopteri; order Syngnathiformes; family Syngnathidae; genus Urocampus; species Urocampus carinirostris. The sequence goes on from NC_142365.1 coordinate 21,246,170, forward strand.
TAAGCTAGGATCCAACTTACAACCGTAAACTGTTGTTTATACCATCCATTACAGTGGGACAATATCAGTGTAATTTGTATGATGACATTGTCTGCTACTGTAGCAACCTTACAAATTTAGATAAACATACAAAAAAGCTCACCATGTAGAGAGCAACAAACTAGAACCAAAAATATAACTATGTAGCTGTTTGTTACGAAACGAGCCGGGAAGCAGGAAGTCGGAACTCATTTGCGCAGACGATCTGTCACTTTAATTGAGAAAGAAAAGTTGTCCAACACACAAACGGACCAAAAACAAAACAAAGTATTCTCAAAGGCAGGCAAAATTACAAACTAGGCTTTACTCAGATCAAACGGGCATGAACATGGTTTCAATGAGGGTTAAACAATGATCTGGTAGCGGGCAGTTCCAAAAGGCGCGCTTAAGTACTCCAAGAGCAATCAGTCCAATGCGTCTCAGCCGGTGTCAAGGGGCGGGGCCAGCTGGGCGCCATGACAACCGTGCAGGACATGACACTGTTCCCATTGAGAAAAGCTGTATTACTGCATTACTGACTTTATGATCATGACAGGTATTGATCAATACTACCATGTACTGTATTTACTAGGATTGGATTGATACCAAAAACCCAGTAGTGTCCACCCCTATATGCACACTTTCTGCAAATCCTACGAAAGTAACTTTTTAAATATCACTTTGTTTGTCTACTATGGAACTGATATTGCTGAACTGAACAACCGTTTATTTATGAAGGAACACGAGCTTTGTGAACGACCTAGTAAATACAGCAGGTGTGAATCGCACCGCAGTGTTAAAGATTGATGCAGACAGGAATTAATTATAAATCTGGTTGTGAATTTATTTAAATATTGCCGTCGCGCTGAAGCTGTTGCGGGACAGTCATTTTGGAGTAAGGATCTTCCATTGCCAAACACTCTAGTTAAAATAGCAGAATGACCTCATTTCGCTTGAATGAATAATTCAGACAAGTCAAAACGTTTTATCAGAGGGACAATTAGAAACACAATTGATGTAAACAAACTGGTCATTAGGTTTGGGTTGATTACCATGAATTCATATTCCTACTGGAAATAACAGACGATCGTCACATTTGACTCAATATCCTGTATGGCATTTGGCTATTCCCGTCTATACAGGGTGTCCCAAAAAAAATTATACACATTTCAGGAGCTAATTAACTTAAATATTTATTTTTTCTTCATAGACCCATTGAACCAAGTGATGGCAGCCAGACTTGATTTTGAAGAAAGGAATTTATTTTAAAATGCTACCAGAATGATGAATATGCTGTGCAAAGATAATTTAGAGGGATATCTAACTAAAGACCACCAACACAACTTACCATCACCTCAATTAGAGATAAGTTTGAAGCTGATGGAGCTGTGATATGTTAATTCTGTTTTCAATATTGGAAAAATTTCATAGGATGCATGTTCTATATTTAACTATTATTAAATTGTTTCTGTTCTTTGATACCCACACCCCTTAGGGCTATTTGTTTTTCTGCAACCTTGACGATTTGATAAAAAGAGCAAGCTCGGGGGAGGGGGGCCGGCAGACACGGGTAATGGAATTCTCTTATTTGAAGGCCCCTTACCCTGTTCCTTCTTGCGGGTTCAAAACCACTGATGTCTTTTCTCTTTATTTTGAGTGTCTACTAAAGTTTAAACCTAACAAACCTGAAGAAGCGTACATACAACGAAAAGGCCCACAAAAGATTAGACATTACTAGAACCATCAAAGAGAGTCTTTCCCGCAAGCTAGTGGTGAGGTATCCATCCATTATCTGCACCACTTCTCCTCAGTAGGGTCGCAGGGGTGCTGGAGCCCATCCCAGCAATCTTCGGGCAGTGGGCAGGGAACACCCTGAACTGGTTGCCTGACAGTCGCCGGGCACACATAGAAAGACAACTCACTCGCTCACTCACACCTAGGGACAATTTGGACCGGCCAATTAACCTGACATGCATGTTTTTGGAATAGCCATGGGCAATATCTCAATTCAAATACTATGTTAGATTTTGTGAGGTTGACCCAAGTTGGGGAAGCCGGAAAAACAAAAGCTTGGTATCTAAGAACCAAAAGATGTACAAAGTGACAGACAAACAAGGGTTCACAAAACAACAAGCCAGGGCAGCTACACGCTAGCACGGGGAGAGCATGCAAACTCCACACAGGAAGGTTTGATCTCTGAACTGTCCCGCACTTACGCTAACCACTGTGCCGCCGTGTTGCCCCAGTGGTGAGGCATTTCTAAATTATCTGTCTATAGCATTATGAAGAGTAGTCAATAGAGAAGTTACATTCTAACAAGGGTAGGACATCAAGGCCTGCAAGTATTCTCTGCTGGCCTAAAAAATATCTGACCCATGTGATGTTGTTTATATTATGTCCATGAATACTCATTTTACAATTCCAAAGTGTCTGTCAGCTTCCTTTCAATGCTACTCCCTTTGTTGTGTTGCTTCCACGTGTGTGCTTTCATATTTAGGCAATTAACCAATCGCATTTCCGCCATCACGTGTTGCCAGGGTCAGAATCTACCCAGAGGACTTCAAAATCAGTTCTGCAGGCCCTGAGTTATAACGTCATTGTCGATGAAACTGTTGTTGGTGGAACAGGGCCTTCTTGAAGGCTTAACAAAATGTCAGCAATTTCACTTACAACAAAAAAGCGGGAAAAAAAACGCTTCAGTAGAACTGCCATTTCTAGCCGAAGCGGTGGTATGAAGGATGCAGCAGCAGGCAAGATAGGGAGAGGTGCTAAAAGTGTGCCTGTCAGTCACCCCTCAGGAATAAACTTTGAGAGTGACCGAGAACGCTGAGTGTGTGAGAAAAGGGCTGCGCAATCGAGATAAAAAAGCGACACTTTGAGGCAATTGGTGTAGGAGCAAAGGATTGGTCCCAGGACAATAATATTGATCCAATCCTAGTACTTGCTTAGTATCGATCATAACCCGTTTTGGAACAATATGCTTAACCTAGTTGTCATCACACCGTTCTATGGGTTCAGTCCATAAACAAAGAATACAATAATTACAAAAGTTCACTCCAACCCCTTTTTGTACTCCAAAAACGTGCAATAAAAATTTTACACAAGGCAGGATACCGTGATCATACCAATATTCTATTTCTGCAGTCCAAATTATAAAAACAGTTTGATCAAGTGTTTTTCACTTCCCAACTACTATTCAAAGTGAAAAAATATATACTGTCAAAGAACATACAAAAATTATTCACACAAAAAGAAGTAAGCTATAACATGAGGGGAAATCATAACTATAAGATCCAAGCGGGAAGAACCACCAGGAAGAGTATGTGTGTGTCTGTATGCGGAGTGAAACTTTGGAACAAATTACAGGATGAGCTCAAACAATGTCCAAATATTCACCTGTTCAAATCCACATTCAAAAAGAACAATATTGTCAAAGTACAGAAAGGAGAAAAATGGCGTCCGAATGATAAAGCAAATGGTAGATGTAAGCGAATCAACATTGTTATCGTTATTGTTATTAATGCTTTTCTATTAATATTTTAATCTTAATTTTATCATTATCATAACTGTCATTTATTGTTATTATTGTCATTTTTGGTGAATGAATGATATTGCTAGCATTATAGAGTTAATAGATGAGTAATGAAGAGACTGAGTATCCACAAGGCCAATGTAATTATGTATATTCGAGAGATGTTTGTTTGTATGCAAATACACAGAAAAGCTAACTGTGAGACACAATTATTGAGGAAGTCAAAGGGGTAGGAATTAATAAGCATATGCTTTTTCATACTCCTTTCGAACATGTATGTTAATATTGTTTGTGTCACGTCCAGAACAAAGGGTAGACCCAATCGCGTAACGTTTCTCTCAAGTGTATTGAGATAGAGAGAGGAAGGGCAGCGCCCGGGATCCGGTGCTCGCTAGACGCGGGAAACAGGTCGCACTCGGATTGTGATCTTGATACGGAAGTGGATCTTCCGTGGCGAGCAATGGCGGTGTCAGGGACGGAAAAACAGGTTGGTTGCCAGGACAGGGAGAGCAAAAATGTGATCGGAGTCGGAAACGAGTCGTAAGCCGGAATGGGGAAGCAGACGTGGTCGGGATCAAAAACAGGTCGTAGCCGGAGACAAACGGGAACAAATACGGAACAGGTGGGTGTCAGGGTCGAAAAAGGCTTGCCTAGTATACGCTGAGGTTCGCAGACTGACAACATGGGAGTGACAGAACAGGGCACAAATAGTGACAGGGAGCCAATCAGAACGAGCGGCTGTTGGCGTCAAATGAGCTGGCACAGGTGAGTCACAGTAATCATGACAGTTTGTGTATTTAGTGTTGTTGTTTGTTTCTGTTTTTGTTTTAATTTTTTGGTTTTGCTTTTGTCATGTTTGATATAAAAGTTGTATTCATTCAAATGATTAGGTTACCCAGATGCTAATAAGTATATACATTTTTGGGACAACCAATATGTAAAAAATACCTTCTGGGGTTAATTCAAATCCCCACTTGGGGTTAAAAAATAAATACAATATAACAGTCACAAAAAGAGCGGACAGCCAGGTTGCCGCACAGGTTGAGATTTAAGAACCTTGAACAAAGCATCGACTTTGAAAAAAAACTACAAAAAAACAACAAGCTGACAAGAACAAGTCTTAAGATAGCAGAGTCAAAGTAACAAAGAAAAATAATATCTAAAATGGGCAGCATAAATTTTACAAAAGCAACATGAGCTCCAGCTCAACATAGCAATGCAAGGGAAGTGTGACAGCTCTGTCAAACTTGTTTTACTTCCAGTACACAAAAGGAAAACGTCATACCCATCAAATGATATTATTAGGTGTACACTGTCGGTGTTATCTCAGACTGGACAGATTCTCGAAAAAGTGAAATAAAGACATTAGGTAGAAATACTTTCTGAATAGAATAAATGAAACAATTTCCTGTTTTTAAGTGACATTAGATATTGTTTACTGCTTCCTGGTGATGAAAAAACATTGATTTGAAGTGTAAGCAAAAATACATCAATTATCAAAGAAGACACATAGGTCGAGATATTTTTTTGTTTACATAACGTGATTTTCACCTAGAGGGAGCTGACATTATGGTTTGTCATCTTGCTGCAGATAGTAGCCAAAAAAATCCAAAACCTTGTAAAACGCTAGGCAAAACAATTTGAAGAAAAATGGTGCTGTTTGGTCACTTTGAGTCTCCATAGTTTGTATTCTCCCTAGTGTTTTGTAGCACTAGTCTACGGTTGCGCTACACAATACAGCGACATTGACGGGTAAATGCTAAACAGTGTCTTTTTAGGTTATTTTTTGGGAGATCAATCGTTATCTCATGACAAATAATCCCATCCCCATAATAATTTAAGAGCTGATTAAAGGGACATTGTGTATAATTTAGCACCTTCTAGTAAATAAGTGTCTGCGCCTCTTCTTTTGGTTATTTCTGATTTAAAAAAAAAGGTCTCAATGAACCTGACATTTAATTGGTCCTTTGAGCCGGATTCCAATATACCTAACATTTCCAGAATCTGACCGAACTTCCATGGCGACTGACACCCTTTCTGGGGACTGAAGGTTGAAGGAAATCCATTGAGGCAAGTGTCTTTGGCGAGTGGGAATGAATACTTATATTATTATATATCATTATATTGGTAGTGTGATTTGCACACCTGAGGTAAAATCCTGGGACATGTATCCGCAGAAATAGGCAGAGGAGCCTCCAAAACTAAAAGTGAGAATTGGACAGTCGAGTCCATAAAACTAAGGACAGAAAGTAGGGCGTGTCCCTGGCACAATAGGACGAGTAGGTCCCGTATACGTGTATGGGTATAATACTGTCCTGTATACGGTGGCGAGTAGGTCCTGTATATATGTTCCTAGGACAATAGGACGAGTAGGTCATGTATTCCTGGGGGTTCTTAGGAGGAACAACCTGGAACAAATGCTCCTGATTTTGCTTAAACAAAGCCACAGCGGAAAGCATTTTGGCATATGGCATCACCATGTGGTATGCTGGAAACATGGCAGAGAAGCGGAAAACAAACCAGAGAGTAATAAACACAGCCCATAACATTATCAGCTCCTTTCTGCCCAGTGTAGAAGACACTGCCGCTTTGTGATACTGTAGCAGAGCCATTCACATTATAACAGACAATTCCCAATGCAGTTACCACCTTTTTGACCTGTTGCCCTCTGGTAGGAGCTACAGGGCCCTAAAACTAGGACATCTAGGCTAAGATACAGCTTCTTTCACCGGGCTATCACTACCCTAAACAAACAGAAAAAAATGTGAAAACAACGTATTTAGGATGGGTTTTTTTTGGGTGCTAGATGAAACTGTGAAAATATATACTATAGCATGAAACTGTAAAAATACATCACGGTTCAGGGATCGCTTTACCACCTAATTCGAAGGGGCACCACTTTTTGTGGTGTGTCTTGGCTAAGTACAACCTGACAGTGCCCATCACTCTCCAGGCGTTTTTTTGGGTACGGGTTTGCTCCCCCCACATGAAACAGAGGTTTGTTTCATGTAGTCTTTGTTTCCATGTTTACCAGTATCAGGAGTAGCCTTCTGAACCGACTTAGATACAGCACCTTCATCATCTGGTTGCTGTTGTTTTTTTTGTTTTTTTTTCAGTGTAAGGCATCATTCCACTCTTCAGAGATAAGCCGGACTTCCGCATTAACAGGAAGCAACATGTGACGATATTAATACTAGATCATAAATCACTGGGGATAAACTTTTAAGTACCATATTCTACAATACGCTTTGCATGAATTGTGGCTTTCATATTTTTGTTAAAAAACAAACTTTGTGGCAATGAAGTTAATTCCTTTCCCATCCATTATCTCCAGCTGTTATCTTCAGTAGGGTCACAGGGGTGCTGGAGCCCATCCCAGTCATCTTTGTGCAGTGGGAAAGGGACACCTTGAACTGGTTGCCAGCCAGTCGCAAGGCAAACAGAGACAGACAACGCACTCACCGATTCACACCTAGAGGCAATTTGAAACAGCCGATTAACCTGACATGCTTGTTTTTTTGGACTGTGGAAGGAAATTGTAGTGCCCAGAGGAAACCCGCGCAAGCATGGGGAGAACATGCAAAGACCGCACAGGAAAGCTGATTGCTAGTTAGAACTGTCGCCCTTTTATTTTGCTTTTTTGGCATGGTAAAGGCACTTTGTTCTGTACTTTTTTGTATTTTATATCAATATGTAATGGCAGCACGGCGGCGCAGTGGTTAGCGCATGTGCGGCACAGTTCATGTCATGGGAACCTCCTGCGTGGGTTCAAATCCAGCTCCAGACTTCCTGTGCGGAGTTTGTTTGTTCTCCCCGTGCTTGCGTGGGTTTCCTCCGGGCACTCCGGTTTCTTCCCACATTCCAAAAACATGCATTTCAGGTGAATTGGCCGGTCCAAATTGTCCCTAGGTGTGAATGAGCGAGTGAGTTGTCTGTCCCCGTGTGCCCTGCGATTGGCTGGCAACCAGTTCAGGGTGTCCCCTGCCCACTGCCCGGAGATGGCTGGGATGGGCTCCAGGCCCCCTGCGACCCTAATGAGCATAAGCGGTACGGCTGATGAGATGAGATCAATATGTATTTAAATGATTAAATAATTACCTGGATCAATAAATAAATAAAATGAAAATAAAGGAATACATGTGAAATTAATGCCATAAATGCATAAAAAAATCATTCAACATACAGAAATAAATCAATAAATAAATATATAAATAGATATGAAATAGGTTACTGTAGTTGAATAAAGACTTAATACATAACCCTTTTTCTAATCTTGTAAATCTTTGCTTTTTGTAATCGTTTCTGCTTTGCAGTTCTTTTCATTGCAGTCTTGTTATGATGCAGTATTCCTTTTCATTGCATATTATTGTCAAGTCAAGTGAAGGTATGTTTATTTGTGACGCCCTTAATAACACGGAGTTTCAAAGGGCTGCACAGACCACAATTTACAGAATATTATTACACCATCCACTGATCTAAAACCTACATGAGGGCAAGGAAAACCGCAAAAACCTCAACATGAGGAAAATGAAGAAATCTTGAAGGCACATGAGGTAATCCCCTTCCACAATGACCAGGCTGCAACGGATGTTGCAATAACAAATGATACGAAGATATTGTCAGCTTGAAATATAAGTGTGTTTTAAGCCTAGATTTAAACAGTTCCACTGAGGTTGCAGATCAAATCTCAGAGGGCAAAGAATTCCACAGTCCTGGGGCCTGAATGGAGACAGCTCTCGAACCTGCGGATATCTTCTTGGCTCTTATAACCATACATCCAGTTTTCTAAACACTAAATAGTAAAGTATATAGTAAGTATTTTTTTCCCATTTATCCTGGTAGTTTTCAATCTCTTTCAAAGTCATTATTGCATGTTTTACACTGGAGTTCCATGTCTAATCTCATTGCATACAATGGTTCACAATGTTTAAATCAATAACATAAAAGACAATTCAATTCAATATTTATACATCTGTAAAACGGATCAATTGACCTTGGACCTGTCAAGGTCACACCTCACATCAATCAATGCACCCTGGTTGGTTGAATAGGAAACAGGGAGTATAGAAATGCGTACTAATGCAACTTCTCTCTCCAAAAATCTGACCCGGTACTTTTTTTTTGCAGTCTTGTGTAAACCATTCTATCAGCATTTTCCACCTCTATTCCAAAGTTGCTGAAAACAATTCTCCGAACGGGGGAGGATGAAGTATTCCCATTTTGCCCTCCGCTCCCTATCTGAACGCACCTCCCACCCCCCCAACGAGCACACCTCATTTAATTCAAATCGAAAATCTAAGTGAAGGGAAAAGCGCCCAGCTTGAGCATTTTCTCCCGTGTTTCCTTTGTAATAAATCACGGGGCCGTTCTCTTTTCATGAGAATAGCTATCGCTTGTACATGGGCCGACATCCATTCCAGGATTCTGACAACGCTCGCCTGTTTTGTGCTGAGCAGGCATTACTTTGCCGTTGAATTACGACCGGCTTCGCTATCAGCCCGTATGCAAATCGACAAACCCCCGCCCCGGACGTTTGACATAGCCCGATATGTCGCCCGGAGAGTTGTAAAAGTGTCCACTGGCCTCGAACCGGCCCCGGTATTTTATGAAGGAGCTGTGCTTGCTAGCACTAAGGCTGCAACTAGCGCCTATTCTAATAGTCGACTAGTCTCCGAATATAGAAATGATTCGTCAAATAATTATATTATTTTCATTTTCCTTTGATTAAGCATGAAGGTGATTTAATTATGTGGCTAATGATTAGTACATACTTTTAGATACTATTATGATTTCTAAATTTAAGGTGTACCACAGAGCTCTGTACTTGGACATTTCATGATTCGCATCCAAACTAATGCCATGTGTGTAAAGACGCTGCCCTACTTCGTTCGTAAGTTGAATTTGTTCATAAGTTGCTTCAGTGCTATATTTTGTATGTTTAAGGTTTATATGCTTTATATGCTAAAGGCTTGTAGAAGTAACCTGTATTGTTTTGTACTAAAAAATAAACATTTCATTAAATATTATGCTCTATAAAGATAAATAAAGCTCAACCTACTTTTGGAAGATGAGCTTCAACAGTTAAGCGACTTCTTCCTCCGTGGTACAAAGTGGCCGAAAAAAAGCGATGCGACCATTTTGTCAACTGCATCAAAATGTCTTATTCCACTTTTGTTTCAAAAGAAACGGCTCGCCTCTTCTTTACACTTTACACCAACCATATTGAAAGGATGCATTAGGTATTAAAAAATAAAATATCAAAGTTCTTAGCGCGCTGGAGATACAGTATAGAATGTTTACACACGAACTTGGAAGAGGAAGCGGATTTTTTTCTTCCTGGTGGACGCTGGGTTAGATCTCATGGAGCCACGCGGCGGGAAAAAGCACTACAGTACGGTCCTATACTCAGAAAAAGGTCCACACAATACAAAATCGAACTTACAGCAATTTTTCGGATATCTTTCGACAACCCCCAAATATTTTTCGTATCTACCGTTTTACGTAAGTCGAATGGTCGTAAGTAGGGGAGCGTCTGTATACTAAAAATAAATTATACTATTATGAATAAAACAACTGCATTTCAGTCAACATAGCAGTACAATAAATCATGTTTCATGCATAAAAGAAGCAACTGGCAGGACGAACGTGTTGAAAAGGCTTTGTGTCTGGGGCTGCAACAAATTACTATTTAAACAGTCGACTTGTCATGGTTAATTGAAATGATTATTCAAATAATCTGATAAATAATAATTTATTTCTTATATTTCATAATTAATTTGATTTAATTATGGGACAAATTATAATAAACAGAAGAAAAATGGCTACAATGAAAAATACTCTTTTTTTTTTTGAACATACTGCAAATTTGTAAAAATATAAAATTAAATTACCTTAGCCAAACCCAATTATGCACAATTCTCGGTCAGTACTGTAGGAGAAATTGTAGGTTCGATAATCTTTTAAGTCTTCTTTCGTGATTGAATTAAGTACATCGGGAACCAGCCATGAGGGGGAGCCTTTTATTTCGTCATCCCAAAAGAACTCAGAGAACTCCAAAAATAACAATGCTTTTATAGCTTCAGCCCAAAAGGCGGCCCTAGTCCTCAGTAATCAACCCGGACATGTTGTTCGTACCCTTATTAGGACATGTTGTTGCCTCAGTTTGCTCAGAGAGTCCTTGAAGAAAGGCCTTGTAGGTCTCATGCCCATTTTGGTAAACTCGACTATCTTGTCAAGGATCTTCTCGAATGATGTCAACATTCCCTCACTACTGTAAGCAACGTAAGCAGGTTTTTCTACATTTCTAATGTATGCAACTCTATTCTACAAATGCGAGTCTATTTTCCACAACATATCCCCCCTTTGGGAGTTTATACTCCCATTTTGAATGGAAATTAAAATTGAAAAATCAATACAGGGTATTGGTAAAGTATCTTAAATCATAGCTACACAGAATTATCGGAAAAAATAAAAATGAAAATAAGATCCTGGCGGTCAGCCTGCTGCGATTATCCCAACTCTTGTTATTCATGTTTCGATAAAAACCCCAACACTCCAAACATCTGACCCATGCACTAACCCCCCCTTCATTTATCTTTATCCGTACATACTGGATTATACACGTAGACCGTCGACGGTTGATCGGTACGTGATAAAGGTAAATGAATAATTGAACTGATAAGTGATAACAAATTTTGGTAACAGTCGTTGATACATTTCAAGATGAGTGCATGACTGGATAATGATACAGTATACACATTGGCCTTTGGCCTGACCCCCGTGAACAATTTGAAGACCATGCATTGTCGTATTCGTCAACGGGTGTCGTGAAGTCAGATGTTGGAGTGAGTGTTCATCCCAGCAGGCATCACGCGCAGTTTCCATGCAGCCCAAAACCCGGAAGCGACGATGCATCCTGACCATCCTAGACAGCAGCATACTCCCCGGCAGTGTGACATACCAACAAGAGAATCACAATTAGAAAACAACATATTTGTAGCTTTTATTCCTAGCGCTTTTGTGTGTTGTGTGTCAACCGAAATTACTATTAGATATTTCATTTAGTCCAGATCATTGTATGTGTCCATTCCCTCAGATGCTCCATCATCTAGTGTAGGTTTTCCCGACTGTTAATGCCACCAGATAAAAATCATGACGTTCTCCTATTTTACTAAAGGCCTTGTTAGTGTAATAAATAAAACGTCGTTGGTTGTAATAAACTAATAAATGTAATTAATCCAGTCTGCGGTCTCATCCGGAGTTATCCAGATAAATATTGAATATTGAATATTAGCACTTGCTTTTTAGCCCACTAGTCCAAATGGGAAATTGACATATAACCATCCCAATTAATTTTACCTTATTCTCATTTTATTTCTTTACCAAACCAACTAAATCTACTATTTTAGCTTCGCCTACTTAATGTGAAATTGACGTGCATTGATCTTATAACCATGCCTTCAACTCACATTAATCTATCCCAATTCACTCAATTGGATTATTTCCTCGTCTTTACTTCCTTAATTCTCCAATTTTTAACTGTAAAACGAAACATTTTTATTCGTTTTCTGTCACTATTCCATCTCTTCATGGTGTGGCCTAACGAGATGTGCTATCGTTTCCATCCAAAACAACACATTTCAAATCGTCATACTCTTTAAAAAACGTTTTTCTCGTTTCAATGAGCACTGTATTTCTTCCTTTTTCTTTTTCCTTCGATAGTTTTCTGTTATTTCTTTCAGTTACGTGGGCCGATCAAACGCCAGCGCTGGACAACCACATAAGACAAGAAAGATAAGAATACAGGAAAGAATACAAACACTTACAACATTGAACAAACATAAAACATAAGACAAGACAGATGGCCCACAAAATTTAATTTAATTAGTTTAATTAAGTCAGTGCACATTGAAGCCATGCGCCTACACAACTACCGAGTTTTGGTTATGGTTTTCCTTTTCTACACAATTTTCCTGAATTTTACGTACTGGCAGTGCACTCATTTTTGGCGTTGTAACCTCACTCTTCAGGGTTGTCGCCGTGGGTGTAGGTTTCTCTGATCTTTGGTGTGTCATTACCACTCTCGTCTGTATCGTCACTGTAGGTGCTGGAGTGGTCCACCAGCCGTTAAGGTTTGGCCTATTATCCGTCACTTTAGTCCGTACTGTCGTTAACATATTTGGTTTCTGGTAGTCAGTCGGCACTCCGACTGGTTGCACGTCTCTCTTTTGTCTGACTCATCCCATAATACTCGGAATTTCAGTAATTCAAATTTGTCTTTTATTGCGAATTGCACTATTTATACACGTCCTTCTATTCAATCAAGGAAGCAAGGCTTTGGGTGCTCTGAGGAGAGCGATGAACAACAAGAGAATGAGTATGGACGCCAAGAGTGGACTGAGAGTGGGATTGTGCCGACTGTGTTGTGTGGTGCAGACTCGGAGACGATTCAGTTTTATTAAGACGACGGCAGTGTGCGTGTGTGTGTTTCGTCGTATCGATATTAATAACTAAATGGAGTGGAATGGAACTATGACGACTATAACATGAGACCAAACGAGACGGCACGCTCTACAGAGAATATATTGACTTATTTCATCATCACCTATAAACAGCTCAAAACTTTGCTTCCATTCTGCTTTTTAGAAAGAACCTAAAAAAAAATCTGTCATTAAAAGTGCAATTAACCACCAGTCCATCGTCCCAAAAACAATGGTTCTAGGTCACGGGTGGGCAAACTTTTGTCGTCACGGCCTGGGGACACATCCAGTTTTCCTCATTTACAATTATGATGTTATATTTCATTATATTAATTCATGTTTATTTATTTTGTGTATATGTATGAACCCTTACTGAACACCAGCATACCTTCAGGGCAATTGCAGTTGATTCAACAAGGTTCGTTTGCTTTCGGAACGGACTAATCCCGTTTCAATCAATTTCAAATTGATAATGTGTTTTGATTTACAACAATTTCATTATTCCATATTAACTGCTAGAACCAATTAAACGTATAAGTAGAGGTACAACTGTGTTATTGAAGTTGTGCACGTATGTAGTATCCCTGTCATGTCCAGCATGGTCGCCGTGGCGACCATCTAATTTGCGTGTGTCCTTCTTAAGGGCTTGCCCGTTCTGAGTAAAAGCCAGTTTTGTGAGAATTCCTAGTCTGAGTTCCTGTTTGCCTGTAAGCCTGTTTTTGTTTTGTTTTGTCCCTGGGTGTTGGACAATTTTGCTAAATAAAGTAACTGGTCGTTACGCGATTGAATTCTGGTCCGGTCTGCACTTAACTCAACCATTCCTGCAGTGTAATCTTATAATATTTACAAAATAAGATTCTGTAATATTTTCGAAGTAGGTTGTAGTACACCTGAGGCTTTATGTTTGAAGGATTTCTTTAGTAGTGCTAGTATTAATGCTGTTTTAGTTTTGTAGCAGTATTCCTGCAGAACTTCTGTAGTTGGTCTTTTTAGAATTATAGCAACACCATATACTATGTCCCTGTTTGTAAGCTCCATATTTCTTTTCCTAGTAATTCCATTTATATTATTGTAATACTTTGCCATCTCATTTCTTGTTCCATTTTGGTTAACTGCAAACGAATAGCTGGATTAAACCCTAGAGGTTTAATTCTGACCCAATTGTAGAAAAATGTGTTCGATTAACTTGTTTACCCCCGTGCTCAGCACATTTCTTTTTATAATACCATTTTTATGTATTGTGTGGTATGTATTTCTGTTTTTTTGTTTTTTGTAAATACTGTATTAAACCTTATCTTTTCCGTTCCTTTACCTCACTTTGATGATGGAGCGTCATGCCAAATTTAATTGTCAGTTAAGATATGTTAACCCGTTCAGTAACTATGTAGTATATCACTAGTGGCATTTCTGCATTACCGTATTACTGTCGTAGTACTTCTACGGTGTTTTTCTTTCAGCGAATTTAATTTCACTGTGTGACGTTTGAGTGTTCCATATCAATAGAGGTGTAGGACTTAAAATTCGACTCCCTCCCGCCGTCACTTATGAGTGCTGAGGCTCATTTTGTCTGTCGTTTTGTCTCAAAGTTAATTTTGTGAAAATGTCAAAAATTCCTAAAACTGAAGATATTTAGTATTTACTTTTAGCACAGGCGCTGGGCAATGGAGTAAAATGCGCATGTCCTGTTTATAGTTCCTAACACCCACCCAATCAAAATTGTTTGAGTTTTGGGTTAAAGTTTTTTCCTGTGAGTTTCTATCAAAAATGTCTCGATAGTGAACCTAAGTCGTTTAATCAGCTTTCTTATAAAGTATTTTTAGTAATTTACATCCAAAACAGGGACTGCTGGTGTGACAACGTGACTGTAAACTGGAGTTACTAGAGTTTCCATAACATGAGCATCACCTAGGGGCAGTGGATATGACACAATAATTAGAAGAAAATAGTGCTTCTTTGGGCACTGTGACTCTCCTCTTTTATCCTGTTAAGCACTTTTATTTCGGTTGCACTACACAATGCAGAGACATCTTGGGGTCAATTTATACACACTGTCCCTTTAAAAGATTTTGAGTGCATGTTTCTCATGACACCATATTTTACAAATTATATTTTACACGTTTTCGTCTCATCTCAATTTTTTTTTTTTTTTTTTTTTTTTTTTTTTTTTTTTTTTTTTTTTTTTTTTTTCCGTAATAATTTAATTTTTGTACTTTCGAGTTTCCATACCTCAGGGCCAATGAGCCCTTCATGAGGTAAAATGTACTTGTACTTTCCAAATTCTCAACCGTTTTGGCATGTTGTACAGTAGTGTCACACTTAACCGGGCTGCTGTCTTTTTGATGCGTCAAGGTCTGCACTTCCGGACCCGCGATTTCCATTCGCCGTTGTGATTTCTCGAGCTCTGCTCCTAGTAACAACCATATCAAACAACTTATTACCACACACCACTTTATCATACACATCTTGTTTTCCTAATTTAACATTACTGCCCTGTTGATCTTGGTTGATCCCATTGACGGTGGCAGCGTGAGCCTTGGTACAGTGGTTCAGATGGTACCAGGTTGAGCTGCCCTCGACCTGGACTGCGGTCGGCGTTGCCCTCACGACGGTGTACGGTCCCTTACGCCTCGGCTGGTTCCACTCTCGACGAAACCTTGATGTAGACGAGATCCCCTGGGACCACCGTCTTCTCAAACGGTCGTTCGACCTTGGACTCTCGTCTCTCAACCAGCCGGTAGATGACAGCCGTCAATTGTCTCATACAGTCTCTCAGTTCAGTTTGTAGTTGCTCAAGTGGCGGTCCCTTGTAGGGACCTCCCAGATGCGGCACTGGTCTGCCTGTTAGCATTTCATGCGGTGTTAAATGCGTGATCCAATGAGTTTGCATGCGATAACTCATCAGCGCTAACTGTAGCGCATCCCCTCAGTTGAGCCTAGTACTCACACAGATCTTGTTTATCTTTGATTTTAATATTCCATTTACTCTTTCCACGACCTTTTGAACTAATGCTTATTACGACCATCTGAGCTTATTTCAGACGGTATACCAAATCGCGGAATAACTTCTCTGATCAAAAACTTTATTACTGTTTCCGCACCTAGATCTTTTGATGGAACTGCTCCTGATATTGTTCTCTGCACAGATTTCATATACTGGTTGAGCACTCCGTCTACCGTGGCCTGTAAATACGGAGACCTGTAACCTTATTTCTCCAGCTATTTTACAAAGGTATTCCCCTGTTACCTATTCTCCTTAATAATCCTCCTGATGCTCCTGCATCTGGAGACACATCACCGTTTTCCTGGAAAGCAGATTCAAAATACAATTTTAGCAGTATTCCTGTGTTAAAAATAAAATAATTTACAATCCAAACGTATCAATATTCCTCAGATTTGTAAACACCACGTCAATCAACAAGATCCTAACGTGATTCAATGCAGACTCGTGTTGTTCGTTATCACCGCCTCGTCGACGGCCTTGGCTGTCTGGCTCAGTCCATTGTGACGTTCCACCGCAATCTGCAGCAGGAATGTGTCCATGAGCCTTATCACTGACCTTGGTCGTGCCCAGTTTTCCTCCTCTTTCTCCTCGAAACTGGCTGCAATCAGTTCAGATTGCCCCCTGCTCATTGTTTGAGGACAGCCTGGATGTGCTCCAGTGTCCCCACGACCCTGCTGTAGACAAGCGGCGCAGACAACGGATGAGTGAACGTCTTTGTTTGTTCTTTGTTTGTTTTTCTGTCCATCTTCAGCCCTTTTCAACAGTCCGTTTGACTTCAGAATCCTGTTAAATCGGTCATGTTTACAAACTCGGATGTTTAGTCTAGGTTAAATGACCATGAAGACATCACCTTAGCAATTAAATTCTTAAATTTTTCATGGTCTTCCTCAAGATCGAGTAATCTGCTCCTTATTGTCTTTTGAAAATGCTTGACAAATCGTTTTCTTAATTTACCCAAACTATACCTTTAACGGAACAAGATCTCACAAATCAGAGGCCACACGCAGACGAAGCGCTGGACGAATCATTCATCCCAATGTATTCCCCAGTAACGTAAGTATCTTACACTTATCTCACACACCAATCGCGCGATATTTTCTCATCCCGGTTTCACTGCTTTCCAAAACCCCTCATGCCGTTAAACCACTCTCTACTACCACTGTGTCCTCGCCCGCGAGAATAAGCAGTCACTCCATCTTTCATCCAGACGTCCTTAACTCCCCTCCCAACGCCAAACAAACCGAAAAACAAAACAGACAAAAAGAAACAAAGGTTCTCCTCCGCACAACGTCGTCCCAGCCCTTAAACAGTTAAGAAATCATCCGCACACACTCACTCCGGCGGGCGGGGTCGAGCGAGCGGAGGAGAAACCGAACCGAACAGAACACACATCCACATACAGAGAGACACACGCACAATTATCGCCAGCTGGCACACACCCCCACACACAAAGTTCGATTACAACTGTCTCAAACACACTCCCATCCCTAACACGCATTCAGACGCGCGAAAGATACACACAAGACCGCAAAAGGCAAAGACGCACACCAAACAACTCACGCACACACCAATAGCCAACATTCCCGAGCGAGATAACGCTCAGAGCGAAAAAAAAAACGTCAGTACACACACAGCTCCTCAGACGCTGTTTATACGCAAGGTCATCTCAATAATACAACATCTGAACATCTGCTCATTAACCTCTGCCGGTATAATTCTTCACATAAAAAAACACACCTCCGTAGGACCATTAATAGATCGTCTACTTTCCGTCACTGAAAACATCAGCAACTGATGACGTGTTATCATCGCCCTCTAGACTGACCTCCCCTAACATCGCCACGGAGCGGCAGATTATCACAAGAAAATTCCTGAGCGAGATATCGCTCAGAACGAAAAAAAAAATGTCAGTACACACACAGCTCCTCAGACGCTGTTTATACGCGAAGTCATCTCAATAATACAACATCTAAACATCTGCTCATTAACCTCTGCCGGTATAACTCTTCACATAAAAAACACATCCCCGTAGGACCATTAATAGATCGTCTACTTTCCGTCACTGAAAACATCAGCAACTGATGACCCGTTATCATCGCCTTCTAGACTGACCTCCCCTAACATCACCACGGAGAACCGAACCGTCACCAAATGCACAAACACCGACACTTAGTTCACTGTTACTTCATCTAGACTCCCCGGAGCCCGACCAAAAACATCACAACAGTCCCTGAGCACAAGATTGTCTCCGGACATAAACCTCATATCAACTCATACAATCCGTCCAACTTGTTGCCGGACTACAGACGGATTACCCACGTGCACGCATTTTCATAATTTAGCCCTCACGTCACAGGCCCCAATGTACTTCACTTACCCCGACAAGCCAACCGAAATAAGGAAAGAAAAACCTTGTCCTTACCTCAACCGCTTCTCGGGGCAGCGTTCACGACGAGAAGTCAATTTGAGCCAAAAAAAACACGTCTGGGCGCCATTTGTAGGAGAAATTGTAGGTTCGATAATCTTTTAAGTCTTCTTTCGTGATTGAATTAAGTACATCGGGAACCAGCCATGAGGGGGAGCCTTTTATTTCGTCATCCCAAAAGAACTCAGAGAACTCCAAAAATAACAATGCTTTTATAGCTTCAGCCCAAAAGGCGGCCCTAGTCCTCAGTAATCAACCCGGACATGTTGTTCGTACCCTTATTAGGACATGTTGTTGCCTCAGTTTGCTCAGAGAGTCCTTGAAGAAAGGCCTTGTAGGTCTCATGCCCATTTTGGTAAACTCGACTATCTTGTCAAGGATCTTCTCGAATGATGTCAACATTCCCTCACTACTGTAAGCAACGTAAGCAGGTTTTTCTACATTTCTAATGTATGCAACTCTATTCTACAAATGCGAGTCTATTTTCCACAACAGTACCTACATAAATACATGAATAAACTATTGTCCGTTTTAAGGGACAGGTAAATAAATGACCTAAATAAACCAAATAAACACTTTTTATCCCTGTAAACCAGGGTCAGGCTCATAAGCAGCAGTAGAACAGAAAATAAATATGAGGCTTTCAAGGTGTACATTAAGTGGTTTACTTCATAGTCTGTAACAAAAAGTACTTAAAATCCCCTTCAGTTTGAAATCAAACAGTTATAACGATTGATATATGTCGTTTTTAACATTTTCGAACTTCATGCGTTTAATTTTTAATTGGTACCTCAGGCATAGCTCAAGCTCTCTTTTATAGCAAAATATACCGGGATAAAACGTAAAGTGCATGTCATCAAAATTGTATTGGCTTCAATGTTACTTCAATTTTACCGAGCCAATTCAGACTCTGTTTTATTTACCGTATTTTCCGCACTATAAGGCGCACCGGGTTATAGGGCGCACCCCCAAAAAATAGTTTTTGGTCCTATATCTTCCATACATAAGGCGCACCGCATTATAAGGCGCTACAATGGGAACGTGGACCAAACAGTCAGATAGTTCAGTCAAACTTATTACCCCCTTAACATTCCGAAAGCTTGCAAAGAAGCAAATACGTGTCGTAGACACGCGCGGATGCGGCGTCCGTACGATGTCACTCAAATGCATCGTTCCAAATATCGATCGCAAGGTTAAAGTCTTGGGATTCAAGAAATGCCAACCATTCCTTAGTTTCTATTTTCTTTTTTGCTCGCAACTTTACTGTGAATATGACAATAAACACTTGGAATTGAGTTTAATTTAAAAATAGACTCATCACAGAAACATCGAGATCAGTCTGAAACAAGATACTGGGAAAATATATAGCCAGAGTAGCTCACCGAAGTCGTTGCGTTCAATAATAATGTGCAACCATGGTCCTCTTATATCCGTGAGTGTAGTAAATCCAGAAAAGTAAAATATTTACAAATACAAAATAATAAAACATATTTTCTTTATGCCGTGGTTCAAGCAAACTTGCTATTCACATTCATCTTTTTCGGCCAATTGCAGGCTTTGTTTTGCCCCTTTAGCCTATGCGAGCCTGCAAATGATAAAAAGGATCCGCCCCCTTTACCTCCGAATAAGTTTAGCCAATACTGATCGATTCAAATGATGATTGACACAATGGCTGGGAAATGAAACGCCGGCATATGTATCCCAGCATACACCACGGACATCGCCTACGAGGAAAAATCTAGTCGGCGGCTGCTTGCCTTTGTTGCGAGACCTTGCGACTTAATATTGATCCATAGATAAGGCGCACTGTATTATAAGGCGCATGGTCAGCTTTTGAAAAAAATAAAGGCTTTTTGGTGCGCCTTATAGTGCGGAAAATACGGTAATTGCCTGACTGTTGTCTATCAATGTTGGTGCATCGTGGAGTTCCTGCCATGTTAAGAAAGTCTGCTTTGCAAACTTTACAAGAAGTACTATTATTGGCCGTATTCAGGCTAAAACGAGACGGAGACGCTATTGCGCATGAGCTGCTCTCTGCAGAGATCCTATGCATGTAGAAATGCTTAACTCTGTTGGAAAATTGGGTCTTTTTGACAATGGAATTCATTGTCGACTATTTCTATTAACGACAACAACGTTCACTTATTGTTGTAGTCCTAGCTAGCACAACAGTCGCTGCTAATTTAAGTGTCTGCTAGAGGTCATAACGACAGTCAGGCTTCAAAGCGCAACGGTCCCAATATCCCCACTCGGAATGTGGGCCAAAATGTGTCTTCAAAATTTAAACCGCCTGAAATTTTAACACATTCAGTGCCATTGCCAATTATTGACGTCAAACCATCGTTTTTCATTTAAGAAGACCTGGTAATGAAAGAATTAGTGTTAAATGAATAGTTCATGCTCCATGAATGTTCCACGTAAAAGCCTTGACTTTTGAATTATTATTAACTGCAATTACCAACTTGGCTACCGGTAAAAGTTATGAGGTAATACTAACTGTGGCGAGTTCCACAATGCACCTTAAAGTATAAACCGTAAATTCTGGACTACAGAGCCTACCTGATTAAAAGCCGCATGCACACACTTTGGGAAGATCTGCAACCTGAGTGGAACTGTTTAAAACTAGGCTTAAAACACACTTCTACTCTCTAACTTATGAGTGACCTATATTTCACGTTGGCAATATCTGTGTATTATTTGTTATTGCAACATCCGTCTCAGCCTGGTCATCCTGGAAGGGGTATACCCCATGTGCGGTCCCTTTTAAAGGTTTCTTCATTTTCCTCATGTTGAGGTTTTTTTAATTATTACTTTCCCTCTTGTTGGTTTTAGATCAGGGGATAGTGTCATAATAGTCTGTAGTTTGCAATCTGCATCTGTGGTCTGTGCAGCCCTTTGAGACGGACTCCTTGTGATTAAGGGCTATACAAATAAATTTGACTTAAAGATTTTATTCACGTCCACTTCTTCTATTTTAAAGAATCAGCGGGGAAATGTCTAGTACAGAAAAGTAACACATTGTTCCGCGGTTAACAAACACTGCAATTTTAATCAACAAGTGCAGCAGTCAATATTAATTCAATTGCCATTAGCATGTACACAAGAGTATGACAAAAACATTCTCAAAACGATATTCAATGTTCTGTATATACAAAAATTCAGAAGCCCATACAATCACAACAGTACACAGCTATTCTACATTTGACTGATCTTAAGAGCTCCATAAAGAAGTTATTAAACATAAATGCTTGGAATCTTTTCTAACAAGAAGTGTCAGCTAATAGATTATTTTAGTATAGCAGCAGGTGACTATTGTTCTGTTCATTAGTTCATAAATTAATAGATAAACCATCAATTTTCCTACATTTTGTATATTTAGATTTTTAACTGTTTTTCTCATTACCTTTTTTAATTGGACTTTTGGCACTGTGGTTCTGCAAGCAATGAATAAGACAATGTAGTACAACTATGAAAAAATAGAAAATATCGTAGGAAAAAAATTGAAGGATTAAATCAAACAAGCAGCATTTAGCGCCCCGTAGTGGTTGAAAAAGAAAATATAATACGTTGAGAACAAGAAAAGTGCTTGAACTAACATGTTGGTATATATATTTTAAAATGCTCGTAGGTTGAAAACCTTGCTTTTTGTACATAACATAAGCCTCCCCTGAAGGCAACTGACATAATTGAGTAAAATGGTGCATTTTGTTCTATTTTGCTGAGAGGAATCCAAACCTCAATTTAAAAAAAGTAAGAAACATGACTGCTACTCATAAGCTAAAGACACTTATTTCAAGTTTTAGCTTGAGCGATGAAGTCTGGCCCTTGCTTTGTGGCACCTAGCGATGCTTTTTTTACGCCGGAGATCATTAAAGTGTCACATATGCGCTAATGTGCTCTCTGCTGGACCCATTAAAACTTAAGTGCATTGTGATGAATATCGAGTCCGGCATAGAAAAGCTGTCCCGTTTCAATCTGAGGAATACTGCTCAATACAAGGAGGTACATTGATTTGAAAGATCCAAATATCAATATTATCGATAATAAGCAAGTACTTGGATTGGATTGATACATCACTCATGCGCCAATATCCTCAAAAAGCCACTCCTCTATGTATATAACGCAGCCTTTCTCTCTCACCCAGCGCCCTCGTCACACTCTTCCTATCCGGCCTGCTTCTCCAGCCTGCCTGATAGGCAGGAGAAATTACCAAATTTAAGCCCTACCAGAATTGAAAAATGACAGATGCAAACAGGAAACGCAGCATGGTGAGGACCTTTTCTTTAACTGTAGGAAAGGACCATTCCTGGTGGAATTTGTGTGGTAAAGTGGCCTGCTACTGTGGCAGCACCACAAATATAAATAAACACAAGAAAAAAAATCTCTCCCTGCAAAGAGCAACGAGTTGCAACCAAAACTGTAAACTTGTTACTGTTCCTGAACAAAAATCTGTAAATATGTTGTCACTATGGCAACAGGGCCAAAACAAATGACACTTTGTATGCATTACTGAATACATTTTTAAAATATTGTGCAATGGAAGGTACTCAATTATAATTCTGTAGTTGCCGATGATATACAGTATTTGTATTTTTCTTACAATTATGCTTTTTGGTTAGACTCTCTTGGCTTTTATTCTGAAACGCTTGTAGTAGAACATTTCTATTTATTGTCTGTACTGGTAAAATTTGTGTGGTAGTTGTTTAAAAAAATGAAATATTATTAGGGCCTAACATGTGTTTATTGTAATTATGAATTAACTCAAGGAGAAGGGTTCAGTTATTCAATGATAATTGCATTTACAATCAAAGACTGTCAGTATTAGATCAGTATTGAATTGATACTATCATGTATGTACTTGGATTGGATAGATACAAAAAATTCTTGGAATACAGTCATAATAACCAGGGAAGTACAAACTCGTGAGTGTGATGATCAACGTGAATAACTAGGGTTTTGACAAGTACTCGCATGGGCATTAACAGTCTGAGGCCTGGGTGTAACCAGCTCGTTTTGGGGGGGTGTTAAATTAAATCCGAGCACCTCTAAAAAGAATAGCATTTTTAAAACTGTTTTCCTACCAAAGGACAGAATAAGCTTGAATACGATGAAAAAGGCTCGATTCTAAAATAAAAGTAAACCAAAATAAAAATGTTAACAACACAGCGTCGGAAATATTCCACTGCCATCAAATAGTTGAGTCCATTTAATTCCTAGCACAGCTCCCACCCCCTTACTATATATATGTGTGTGTACTCTATTAGAAATAAATGAGTAAAAATTGTGCATGGCATAGGAACAGTGTTTTTTTTAACCACAAAGTGTAATATGATGTTCACAAATGGGAAATGACACCCCAAACAGTGTTAAGTGATCCTAAAACACTTTAAATGAAATGAAAAAAATATAACTATACTACTCAGCCGGGACACTTTGGGTTATTGACACTGTGCCTCACCTGTCCTCATGGAAATTACCAATTAAATATATATGAATGTGTTATGTGTATTCAATGTGATAGTTATTTTCGCTAAACCTCACAGTTTGGGGATCTTATTTTTCCAAATCGCTGATTTTTCACATATTGTGATTATTAATGCATTTTGTATGTAGTGTTTGTGTGTGCTGAGCGTCTGCAGATGCAGAGTGAGGCATGGAGTTCTCTTGCCTCTTTGCAGAAGGATATAGTGAAACCAAGGATTCTGATTTTGCGCACACGTCAACCCCAAAGAATAGAATTAGCCATAGCATTTGCAAACAAACAGTTAGTCAGGCCATCCTGTCATTTGTCTTTATTCACAACAATCACAGTTGAGTTAGCCGTGATGGGTCATTATCTCTCATTTGTGATGAAAAAATGTCCGTCCCTTCAGACAAAGAAATACTCCATTTTACTTAAAAGTTACTCAAAATAAACTTCAATAAATGCAAAAAAAATGTGCTTTATATTTTGGGAATGTCACTGAAATTTAATTTGTAGTAAAAAATTAATATTGGCCACCAATAGTGGTTATCAAAATATAGGTCTTCAAAATGCTTGAGTTTTTCTGGGATTGAAATGTGCTTGAATTTTGTGTGAATTTCTTGTCAATGCTTAAAATGGTTGCCATGTTTCTCAACAAGTCCGCTTAAAAACGTCACCGACCATTCTCTCTGGTGGCTTCACTTTGCAATTGCCATTCTTCTTTCCTTGTGATTAACGACAGCTGGCATTTGTTTGTATGGCACTGTCCTATGAAGCATGCTACACCTAAACAAGGCACCATGTCATTAGCGCAAGGGTTACGATGATAGAGTTTTACCATAGACCGTGCCAAAATAATAAGGTAGCAATTCTCAGTAGTAAATGTGTAATGGGAAGAACTTCCTGCAACTGAAAATGTAAGCTATATGTCACTGCCGTTTTTACCCGACACCTTGTGAGGACAGGTTTGTCTCAAAAACAAATATATTCGCAATTTACTCGAAAATCACCAATGTAAATCGCAGATATATTTGTGGCTCTGCTGGATACATGATTTGTTTTTTTAATGATACTGGACGAAATAGAAAGTTGGCTTTAAAAGTCCTTAAAAAGTGCTTGAATTTGATACTACTGTAATAATTGACCAGAAAACAAATACAACTAGTATGTGTCTCCTAAAACAGGGAAAAAATTACAAAACCCAAATAAGGTCAATGACTAAAAACCTCCCTAAGTTTGTTTATCTGAGTGGCTAATTGAAGTTTGAAATAATAGACCCAAACCTTATTTTTCTATGCCTGTGTGTCACAAGAACACAATAACAGCGCCCGTTCCTCAACAGCAGAACATGTCAGATCTTATCACGGACGCTTAACTAAGACAAAAAAGCGGGGAAAGAGGCTTTACAAAGACGGGTGACTCTTCGCTGAGAGCAGGAGAAACCTCCCTCCCCCGGGATGCAAAGGGTCATCTGGTTCTCCGGTTCTACTCTCTACGGAGTGATTCATTACTCTGACATTGCAATCCCGGCAGCGTACTTTTCCTCCTTCTGCGCCGTCCGTCTTATTGCAACAGAAGCGATCATTTATTTATACAACTTGAACCGAAACCTTTCCTGTCTTCACTACTGCGACGCTGCATTAATAATTAAGGCATATGCAGCCTGCTCAGGTTGATGAGCAATCTTATTGTCTTGGACTCCATCATTGGACTGACCGTGCTCTCCGACTTGACTTGGCCTCTGATTTTCGGTACTCTGTCTTCGCTTTTGTTTCTTGGACTTTATCTGAACTCTTGCTGCTGTGACTTGACGTTGGACTTTGACTTTTGGGACTGAGACTTGGACACCTGTCATAATGACCCAGTTGACTTGGATCCTAACTTTTGGTACCCTGACTTCAATTTGATTCGGACCTTTTTGTCTGAGTTGGTATAGACTCTGACCTTTGTAACTCAGATGTTACTCAAAAGTGCCTTTCATTACTTTGACAGGACTTAAACTTTTTAGACAATGACTTCACTCACACCCCAGCCATTTTGACTGAGATTTGAACCCCGATATTAATGTCTCAGAGTTCACTTGGACTTTAACCCTTGTGACCTAAAATTGACTTGCACACGGACCATTGTATCACTGACGTAGACTTGACATAGATGTGCGTGACTTATACTTGACTTTGACTTCAAGCTTTCTGTCTCTGGTTTGGCTTAGACTTTGACCATTGTGACCATTGTGACCATTGTGACCATTTTGACTGAGACTCAATTTAGACTCTGATCTTTAAGACTCATAATTTAGTTGAACATCTTTACTCTAACTTGACATAAATTCAGTCTTTTGTGACTCAGAATTCCCATTGACTTGACCTGGACGTATGTGATATGGTCTCACTTGGACCTTTGTGACTCGGACTTGACTTAATCTTAGCCTCTTGTAACAAATAGTTCCGATAACTCGGACTCGGAATTTTGTAACTGAGACTTAACTTGGACTCAGTTCAGAGTGACTCAGTTGACTTGGATGCTAACATTTTTTACCCTGACTTGAATTAGCCCTGATCATTTATGACTGAGTTGACAT
This sequence comes from Urocampus carinirostris, assembly GCF_059441175.1. Taxonomy (NCBI): domain Eukaryota; kingdom Metazoa; phylum Chordata; class Actinopteri; order Syngnathiformes; family Syngnathidae; genus Urocampus; species Urocampus carinirostris. The sequence continues at coordinate 21,272,670 of NC_142365.1, forward strand.
GGACTCTGGCCTTTGTAACTCGGATTTTACTTGGATGTGTCCTATTTTTACTCGGACTTTATTAGACTTAAAAACTTTCTGAATTTAACTTGACTGACACTAACCATTGTGACTAAGACCTGAACCCTGAACTTAATGACTCAGAGTTGACTTGGACTTCAATCTTTCGACTTGGACTCTAACCTTTGAGAGAGAGACTCGACTCGGAATCTGGCCTCCATGACTCATACTTGGCTTGGACTTGAAGGTTTCTGACTCTGACTTGACATAGATTCTGACTCCTGTGATTGGGAGTTCACATGGACTAGATTCGGATGCTGTCCTGTGTAACTTACTTGACATTGACTATTGTGATTCAGTCTCAAGTTGAACATTGTGACTTGGTTCACGGATCCCTTAACCACCGGAATTGTAGAGGCACCACTTCCTGTGGTGTGTCTTTGATAAGTACAGTCTGGCAGTGCCCATCCCTCCCCAGTCCGCTTTTTGGGGGTTGGTGTTTGCTCCCCCACATGAACAGAAAACAGAGCACTGATTTCCACGGTTACCAGTAGCAGGAGGAACCTCCTGGTCTGACTCAGATACAGCACCGTCATCATATTGCAACACAAAATTATCATAACTCCAATTATGACATTTGTGATTTGACTCTCACCTTTTGTCTGATTGTGTTTCGGACTTGTATGACTTTTGGTAATGTTAAACCTGATCTCCTAATAAGGTCCTTAGACTTGGATTCAAAATCAGTGAAATGTATTTCAAACCTGAAAATAGAAAAAATATTTGAAAGAAAATGTCAGAACTGTTGTTTGAAATGGTGGCATCAGTCCACTTTTGGATGTGATTTAACAAATGATTCAAAGTCTAAACATGTTCGTGTTAGCCATTGCTTGCAAACTGATTTCCTCTTGTACGACAAAGCCCTCATAGAACCTTTGCTCAGACAGCTTTCTAGACCTGTCAACTGGATTTAGCGGTGGCATGAGTCGCATGATCAGCATTTGTGTCTCGGCCATAAAAACGACCACCCTGCACATTTAAATACCTTCTGAGACTGTTGAACCTTGTCAGCTAATATATTTTACACAGATCTGGTTCTATATAATCATGTTTTATGTCTAACCCAAGTGGGAACTCTTGCGTGTGCATTTATGATATGGTTCATGGTTATTTTGGACTGAGGGATTCGGAAATGATGAGAGCTAGCACAGTGAAGATGGCAGCTCGGTTGAAAAAACCGTATGTCCATCAGAAGGACAAGTTTGATGATTACACAGTCTTTGCAAAATATTAAACACAACCTCATTTCGAGGTCAAAATGTGTCATGTAAATGTCTCAAACGCTTATGCGCCTTTTGATAATCAATCTTTCGGCTTCAAAATAATGCCACAGGAAAAATCTAAGCACTACTCGTCAGAACATCATGCTATCAAAGTCAAGGGTAATTAGCAGAGTTTCAAGGCAAAAAAGCCCAACATCGGAACGAGCCAGATAGAGATTCACAGCGATAAACTGCAAAATATTCTTGCATTCATATTCAAACAAGCTCTCATAGACTGCGCTCTAGCCTTCAGAAAGGAACAGAAGCCCCTTAAACAGGGGTTTCGAACATGAGACCCGCGGGCCGGTTCTGATTTAATCCGGTCGACTGGAAAACACTGAGAGCAGTGCAGGAGAAAGAGAAAATGACACATTGCGTCAAACATGAACTTACAGTTTTAAATATGCAAACTTGTTGTCGCCACTCCCAAAACAACTGTAGATCCACTTGTCGACTACCATTTATCAACCAGAGAACATTTGTGTCATTTACTTGAAATAAAAACGTCTTGGAATAAAAGCAGAAAATGACTTTTGAATCATTAAATCGATCATTTATATTATTCACACTTAGATAAGGTTTTATGTATTGTTTTTTGCACTTTCGAGTTTGCATGACTTTCCAGCAGTTAAATCATACGGACAGTGTGTCATATTTGATGACTAGATCTGACTGTGCAGGCAAAAATGAATAGGAATATTATGGAGATGTAAAGTGACCAAATCGCATTAAATTTCTTAAAAGGAAAAAAAATTAAAAAAGGGGAAAAAGGAAAAAAAAAAGAAAAAAAAAGCAAAGAATAGAGGAAAGGGGGAGGAAAAATGTAAAAAAAAAAGAATGACATAAGAATGGAAAATGAAAGAAAGGAAGAAAAAAAATAATTAAGAGTGGGAAAAAGAAAAAGCAAGAAATGAAGGAGAAAAGGGGGAAATGACAGGTTTTTGTTTTTTGGGGTTGCAATTGCACCTACATTACACTTAGGGGGTATTGGTGTTTTCTTTGAAAGAATGTGTTCTTTACATTTAGCCCCCATTCAGTATAAGCATTGAGTATGAATTGTAGACATGAAGTGTAGCTGACCCTCAAGTGACCCCATGAAGAAAATATTTAAAATAAATGCAAAGAGAGACGAGATGAAGAGACAAAAAATAGTCTACTCCTGAGAGCTAAAACGAGGATGTTTGACAAAGCGTACGTCGCACTTCACTGCGACCACAGAGGGAGACGAGAAAAAACATATTGCTAGCAATATCAAAAATGTTGGCAGCGGACAGCACAAAGCCAAAACATTTACTCTGTAAAGATATCACAGTCCAATCACAAAAATGGACAGAGGTGAGGTGTTAACTCCAATATCGAGCAATAGTTGTTTTGTCCCCTCGAGTTTTATGTGATCAGTTTAAAAAAAAAAGATGGGGGGTGAGAAAGGATTTTTTTTTTTCTGAGGAGTGGTGTGACAGAAAATAATTGGGAAGCACTGTTCTATCTGAATATCTTGCCTGTAGTTTAATCCTTAGTGTTTCCATAGTGCAGTGGTGCCTGACATGCGAAAGGTCCCGGCTTCGAGACCGGGTGGAAACAAATGTTTGCCTGGAGAAATGGGCGCCACCAGGCTGTACTTGCCCAAGACACACCACAGAAAATGGGGCCCCTATGACCCTAGCGGTAAAGGGATCCAACCATCTAGGTCTTCCCTATTGATCCTCACTACTTGTAACATTGTGTTCGGATGAAAGGCCTCAGACAATGGCCAGCACACACTTTGGATTACTTTGACAATAGTTATCAAAGGAGAAGCGATTGCCCGGCAAATATTCAGCCGGCATTGCCGACAGAATAGGAATGGACCTCCAGAGAGAGAGTATCTCATCACTTACGTGACTGAAAGGCCCATCAGTGCTTCCTACCCACTAATGTGTCAGAGATGTTGGGAAGCCGAGAGCGTTTTATGCCTGCATCTCTATCACGTGACGTTTTCCGGAAGCTAACCATTCCGCTTCTCACGTCAACGACAACTTCAAGAAAACACGTCATCTCGTCTGAATACATGTGACACTTTAAAAACATTTGTGTAAGAAATAATCAATGATCTGTCTACTCCTGACCCCGGTTCGCTAGTTGGATTAATTTAAAGCCAAATTGTTAGCTTTGTACTATATTTTATCATTTTGACAACATGTATGGCCTACCGCACAAATAGTAATCATTGAGGATAAGGAATCTTTTCCAAGCACAAGTCATTTATTCACAAGTAATGGAAACAAAATGATTTTCATGTTTGGCATCGAATCTGCTTTGTCAATGCAGCTTTACATCTGAACCTAATCACCACCAACATCACAAACATAAACAAACTCTAGTAGGAGCTAAGAATAAAATATACTTGTTTCAATTGTCATACAGCTTTGATATAATAATAATTAAAAAATGGGCATCGAGTCAGATCAACCTATGAGGCTGGGTCTACTGAAGCTGAGGAAATACTGCACAATGTTGTTTTTAACATACCAGACTGGACGTCAGCTCTTTTATACTATTAATGCCCTGTAGCGGCAGGAAGTATTTGGTTTTTATTTAATAAAAAAAAAATCATAACTGTTGAAAGAAATAGCTAGAGAACTGCTTTTTTCGACATACTCAGAAATTTACGACGAGCCGTGTTATATCATCCAACGGGCCAAATTTGACCCACGGGCCACATGGTTGACATGGTTGATTTAACTCAAATTTCCCAAAATACTGTAGGTCCATAAAATACCTATAATATTAATAAGAGTTTGTAGTAGTCTAATAAATCAACTAAAAGTAGTCTCTTTGATAAAAGACAATCCAAAATTGGGTCATACTGCACAAGACAATTCCAAATAACTGGGTCAGTTTGTTAAAATGACACAAATTAATCATTTGGTTTCCAATATCGAGAATTGTGGGGGGTTTTCTTCCATTTTTTAAGAAATATGTGTCTATTTGTTGTAGACCCAACCAGACCCTCCAACCCCAAAAGGGTAAATCTTTAAAAACAAGTGTACATAAAATAAAGCAAAAATTGTCAAAGGCTGTTTCGTAAAGAACAATACAATTTCCCTGTATGTTTTACTTTGTTTTTAAACATTTGAAATTGTTTACGCCGAATAATAAAATTTGTACGGAAAATACAAAAAAAAAAACATTTTTGTTCGACCAATCTTGTCTTGAATATTTAGGCTCTAATTCAGATCGTCTTGGTCACTAGAGATCATTGCAGATTGCTAATATTGTCACAGTATTCTGCATAAAATACTCAAAAGTTTTTCCACAGTGAATTAGGATCTATTGGCCTGTGGAGTGATGTGTGCCACCAGGCTATACTTGCCCAAGACACCGCAGAAAATCTTGCCCCTACAACCCTAGTGGTAAAAGGGAAACACCAACCCACCCATGAGCATAGTCCCATGTCGTTGCCTGTGTTTGCAGAGGTCCTTTTCATCATGTACGAAGCATTGCACTGAAGAACAACGGTGGCCGGTGTGATGAAAGTGCTGTATATGGGTCAGATCAGGAGGCCTCTCCTGCTTTTGTTAAACAGGTTAACTAGCACTATCTGTGTTTCATGTGCAGGAGCAAACCCATACCCCCAAAAAACTACCTGGAGACTGATAGGGATTGCCAGGCTGTACTTGCCAAAGACACACCACAGGAAGTGTTGCCCCTACGACCCAAGAAAATAATGGATCCTTAAACCGTGATTCTGTATAGACAGTCCTACTGTGAGTAAATAGGTCCCGCGCTGTGTTTCTGAGGTTTATTATAGCTTAATTGGGAAATTGCCACGGTTAATGCAGGGAACCATTGTCTGAGGTATGTATACATGTATGTTTTTGACCAAATTTGGGTTATTTTTGACATACATTATCATAAAACTGAATATGATAGTGCTATGCTTAAAGGGGTTTATTATTTGAACATTTTCTTGGCAGTGCATACTTAAACCAATAACTTAAATGAGATTAGTGCAGCGACTTTGTGATCCAAACAATGGAAGGATTCAATAAACTTGTTTATCAGTTAAACATAAAATTAAATTAATGCAGCAGATCATGTAAAATCAAAAAATGTATATACATGGTAAACCAGCTCAGTAGCCTAGATGGTAAGGCGCCCGCTTTGAGACTGGGAGGTCGGTGGTTCGCGCCCCGGCCGAGTCATTCCTAAGACTTAAAAAGTGGTCGGCGGCGCCCTCTGTTGGCTGCGGCTGCATCGGCTCGCTACAACGGGTCCGGTGCAATCGACATTTCGTTCTGTGTACATTGTTACACAGAATGACAATACAAGGAAATTATTATTATTATTATTATTATAACTGTATCTATGTTGATATGTTTCCATTTACAGTAAATTTGTTTTTTGGCCAGGCAAAACTGTTTAAGCGGTGGACCATTGTCTATTGGTTTCCTTGCATACATAATTGACACCACACTTTATTACCATGTTCCTTTAATGACGTCTGCCTGGCACCACTCTTTGATTTTCAAAAGCGGCTAAATGGGTTATAGCCTGTATGTGTAGCAGTTAATGCCTTGCAACGCAGACATTTGTGGCTGGATGGAATACGAAACTTGTATTGCTATTAGACATAGACAGGATCGGGTTTCGTACCTGTAAAATCCTACTTTTGACCAGGATCAGTTCAGACATGACATCTGAAAGGACATCTGAGCTCTTTAGTGTTACTTGTGGTATTCCACAGGGTTCAGTACTTGCCCCCCTCCTTTTCAGCATTTACATGCTTCCATTAGTTTATATTATTCCCAAGTATAATATCGGTTTCCATTGCTATGCGGATCACACTCAACTATATCTTCCGATGGAGGAATCGGCCTCACTAAACTGTGGAAATTTGGAGGCCTGCCTCACTGAGATAAAAAGATGGATGTCACTCAACTTCTTGCGCCCTAACTCTGAAAAGACCGAAATGTTAGTTATTGGTCCATCTAAATGCCGTGACTTGTTCTCAGAAACTGGTCTGAATGTTGACAAATGTAATATCACCCAGAGTGACTCAGTCAAACATGTAGGTGCCACATTTGACCCCAATCTGTCCTTCCAAAAACACGTTAGGAATATGACTAGAACAGCTTTTTTTCCATCTTCGCAACATTGCTAAAATTCGTGCTATGCTGTCTCTGTCTGAAGCGGAGATTATAATTCATGGGTTTGTTACTTCCCGCATGTTTCTTTTCGTAACATTGTATGCACTACGGCCAATGTCCACATTTAACCTTCTTTTATAGTGAAGCTATCTTTGTTATGCGATAGTATCAACACAGAGCGCAATTACTTGAAAGCGAGGGTTTGCCACAGGCGAGAGTCTCGGACACAATCTCAGAGGAGTGACTCACAGATCGTGCAGCACAGACACTTTTTATGCAAGAGCTTGCAAGACACGTACCTCCAAAATCAGGCCGCAAACGGATGTCGTATCCCTTCAGCAACTTGTCCACGGTCGTCTTGGCCACAGACATCCCACTTCCAGTGGAGCTGGTGGGTAGAACACAACAATGAAATGTAATTTCTAACAGCAGTTATTGACAATGACATTGATTCCCAAATGTGGTTGCAAGTAGAAATTATCAGGCAATGGCAGCCACTGATATCAGGTCGTATTGGAATGGACGGAGGGGACTTGCTGCCAACATGGGCCGCTCAGGGGAACCGGCAACGCGGACTGCAAGAGGGGGGAGGCTTTCGATGGGCTCTGCGCCGGACGGACACACAATACCTGGAGTCTGTCTTTTGCACGACTCTAACAAAGTCTAAGACCCTTGGAACATAGAAAGAAGCACTACGATGGTGCTGGTCGATAATAATTAAAAAAGTCAGCGAAAGAAAAGCCCGGCAGTCCCGAAGGTATTGATTGACATTTTAGGTCTGACCCGACCCGTAATGAAAAACTATATGTTCATACGTAAGTCTAATGCCACTGAATATATTGAGTGGTTGGAAGTAAAAAATATTCATAAATAGCTAAGTTATCACACTTTAAGGTTCACGTCCAATTAATGTACACTAAAATGCATTGCGTCACAAAAGAAAACGCATGAAACGAGGGTTGTTTTAATTATCCTCTTGTGTTAGGGTCACCACTCTTTGAGTTTAAATGCACATAGAGAGTCGCGGTTTTAGGCAAAGGCAAGGCGGAGAGCCACCCGGGGCAGCATTTTAACCCTGACACATGGGGGCCGGTACGAGAACTTCCGAAAATAATAAAAAAATTATAATAAATGTGCACCGGAAAGCAAATTTGTATTATCTAACAATAAACTTTGCCTCTTGTCAAACAGGTACCCTTTTGTTGCAGCTTTGATGCCATAGCTAGCTTTCGAAGGTGTGCAAAACGTAGAAGAGGGACGGCGTGGGGGTCAGTTCACCTCTCACAAGGTCTCTCAAAATAAACGGTTGCAGGGGGGGATTCACGGTATTACTATACTGTACATGGCATAATTAGTTTGTGGCTCCTGTTGGTGGCTCCCGCACATCATAAATAACTTTGAAAACGGCTGCACATTTTTCTAAATTGTTCGAAATGGATCGAATATGTGGTACAAAACCGATTATGAGGTCACTCGGGTGAATTGGGTTAGCCTTGACCGCTTTTTGTGAGTGATGGACATCTGTTTACATTCAAGAAGAGGAGAAAATAAACAGATATGGAAAAAGAACGTCCCAAGCCATCCGGTGCCCAATTTAGAAAAAAAAGAAAAGAAGATGAAGAAAAATGAGTAATGGATCAAGGTATGCAAATACTTTTCTTTATATGATACCGGAAGGTTGGTATCCAGGCCATGAATGAAAGGTTCATCAAAAACCATGCTCCTCCTTCATAGATAATAAGGATCTAGAGGAGATCTACCCAAATTTTTGGACTGCCCTCAGGATTGCACTCACTCTGCCAGTCAGGGTGGCTCAAGCAGAAGGAGCTTTTCGAAAACTGAAATTGATCAGGTCGTACCTGAGTTCAACCTTATCTCAGGAACAGCGCACTGGCCGTACTGTCATCAGCATCCATCGCTAAATAGTGGACCAAATCGCTTATGACGATATCATCGAAGATTTTGCATCACGAAAAGCCAGAAAGGTCAGGTTTAAGTTTGTTTTCTTTTCATACAAGTACATTTCTTAAGTGTATATTCAATTGTGGGCTGCACGGCGGCTGAGTGGTTAGCGCCTCCGCGGTACAGTTCTGAAGTCATGGGATTTAACTTTCCTGTACGGAGTTTGCATGTTCTCCCCGTGCTTGCGTGGGTTTTGTCCGGGCACTCTGGTTTCCTCCCACATTCCAAAAACATGCATGTTAGGATAATTGGCGGGTCCAAATTGTCCCTAGGTGTGAATGAGCGAGTGACTTGTCTGTCTCTATGTGCCCTACGATTGGCTGGCAACCAGTTCAGGGTGTCCCCTGCCTGAAGATACGTGGGATGGGCTCCAGCACCCCCGCAACCCTACTGAGGATAAGCAGTGCAGATCATGGATGGATATTCAATTGTGGGTGATTTTATGATTTGGTCTGACTTGTGTAATTAAGTTTTTTTTGTTATTCAATATTGAATTAATGAATGAATGAAAACTTTTATTTCGAACAATAAAATGAAAACAGGACAAAAACAATGAGTCAACAACATTGTTTCAATTGTTTTGTATATACTGTTGTATTTATCATTTAATCATTTTTTTAAAATAAATATTTAGCATGTTTATGTATACAGTGTATTTATACTTTTTTAAGCATTTTTGCAATTGACAAATATATATACCTCTTTTATTCATGTTTATTATGTGTCTAGGCCATTTTTGGATGGGGAAGGGGGGCTCAGTGGAAGGGCGCTTGGAGGGAGAGTAATTTAGTGTAGAATCACCACTGTATACAGGAAGCGCATTCATTTTTTACTGCATCAAGGCTTCTTAAGGTTTGTCAAGAATGTCTATTTCAACCAAATCATGCTAAAAATTATATATATATATATATATCGTAAAATTCTCCAATCAAAATTACATTTTTATTGTTAGGGTCAGTTTCTACCCAGCTATGAAAACCAGATTATAAAACAATAGTGAACATAACACCGTATGTGAACTGTCCATATTATGCATCAACTGCAAGTAAAATCTCTGAAATAAAGACACTAAAAGTGTTAATTTTTTATTCTCAAGTACATACATATGCAAGTTCTTGCACACAGACGTTTACCCTGATTTTGTTATTTAATTGTCATTTGTTCCTTCTTGGCTCTAGTTTGTTTGGTCTTGCAAATTTGTTTTTCTTGTTTTGAACTCTTGTGCTTTTCATTTTATATTTCTAGTAAATTTAGGCAATTTTAAATTTAGGAGGTAGAGCGCTCATCTTGGGATCAAAAGGTCACAGGCGCCCTCTGTTGGCTGCGGCTGCATCGACTCGCTACAACGGGCCAGGTGTATCGACATTTCGTTCTGTGTACATTGTTACAAAGAATGACAATACAAAGGAAATTATTATTATTATTATTATTATTATTATTATTATTATGTGTCGAAGTGTCCTTGGGCAAGACACTGAATCCCTTATGCCCCCAATAAGCAGGTAGGCGCCTTGCATGACTGATTCCCTATTGGTGTGTGAGTGTGTGTGTGTGAATGGGTAAGTGTGAAGCACATTGTAAAGCGCTTTGGGAGGTCTTCATTGACTTGAAAAGCGCTATGTAAAGGCAGACCATTTACCCTTTACCATTTAAATTATTTTGCTAAAAAAAGGTTTTTACCCTTGATCTTGAAGTACATAGTGTATATATGAGTCAAATTGATCCTTATAGGTAATAATATTAAAATGAAAAAAAGCAAAAAACTAAAATGAACTAAAACTAAAATGAAGCATTAGGTTCGTCATGTAAAACTTACGGCCCGCGGACTGGATCAAGCCCGTTGAATGATTTAACCTGGCTTATCGTGAATTTCTGAGTATGGTAAAAAAAGCAAGTCAGCTTTTTTTCATCAAACGGTTTGACTTCTTTAATAAATACAAATCAAATGCTTCTTCACGTAGGGTGGCACAGCGGCTGGGGGTGGTTAGCACGCAGCCCCACCGTGCGGAGGTTCAGGGTTCAAGTCCAGCTACCGCAGCCTCTCATGTGGAGTTTGCATGTTCTCCCGTGCCTGTGTGAGTTTCCTACGGCCACTCCAGTTTCCTCCCACATTCCCAAAAACATGCAGGTTAATTGTCCCTAGGTGTGAATGAGTGAGTCTGTTTCTGTGTGCCCTGCTACTGGCTGGCAACCAGTTCAGGTTGTCCCCTGCCCACTGCCAAAGATGACTGGGATGGGCTCCAGCACACCCGCGACCCAACTGAGGATAAGCGGTGCAGATAATGGATGGATGGATGCTCCTTTCCGTCACAAGAGAAAATATAAAAGAACTGACGTCCAGTCTGATTTCATGTTAAAGACACTATTGTGCAGTATTTTATCAGCTTCAGTAGGCCCAGAGTAATAGTTTGATCTAAGTTTACTGCCCATTCACCTCTAAAACTATTATTTTGTCTTTCTTTTTTCTTTGGTTATTGAGGCAAGCGTATTTTTTATTCCTAGCACCCACTGTAGTTTCTATGATATTTTTTTATGGTTAGTTGGTTCAGGTGTAAGGCTGCAATTACTGTTAAAATTAACATAATTGTAACACATTCAATGCAAAATATGTCCGACATTTTTTGTGGATAATAGTGCTGTGCTTAGAAAAGATCCCCAATCATACATGATTACAATTTTTAAGGTAGGGTACAAACATAGACTGAATTATAAAGCATATCACTGGAAAATGAGGTATTTGGCGTTGACATTTTTTTTACTGACCTGGCCTACCTGAAAACGTGAAGCCTGAATCCAGACCCCGAGCAAAACTGAGTTTGACATCCCTGCATTAAGAGAAGAGGAATGGTACGTGTTTGTTGGGAGTAGGTTGGGTGGGGGCGCGTTTATTGTATACGCATTGGACCATAACATGCATAGGCCCTCTTATACAGCCCACTGTCATGTATATTTATGTCGTCCGAAGCAATGAATTTGCAGCCGTCTAGGACTTCTCTGAAGCTGCTCCTCTTGAATAGTACACCTTTCTGTTCATACGGGTGCATTTGCATCACTTCACGCAAGGTCAAAAAATTGGCTACGGCGCGGGGATACGGGTCAGAAGGCTGTTCCCCTGAGTATCATTTTTATTAGCGCTGGTCTCGTGTGACGAGCTGAACTGTGCCGTGGTGCTATTTCTCAGGAACGGCAATGCCTCTCTGGACTCATTCCATGTCAGGCCCGTGAAAAACGAACGTCTAGTGCCGTCAACTGTGGCACATTGCATCATGTGTCAGGATCAGGCACGAAACTGGAGAAAGGTTGCTGAACTGCACACACCTGTGCACAAGCTCCACACACCTGTGCCAAAATATACCAATCCTTAATACTGACTGCTCAGACAGCACACTGCGTCGGGTCATTGCATTTGCCTATTTCATCCTGTCTTTTGTTACTATGTGAGCCTTGGTTTCTCTTCCTGGTTTGGACACTTTGCTAGTGGTTTTAAGACATGGTTTGTTTGTTTGTTCCTGTTTTTGTTAATAATTACTATCCTTTGATGAATACTCCTGCCTCGATTCCGGGTCCCCTGCATTCGGGTCCACCTCCGAAAGCATGGCAGAGTGACCTATATGCCAAAGGGCCCTGAGGGAATCTTCTACCTCCGTCCCCGGTGGCGAGGGGGGTCTCACTCGGTCGCTTCTGTACCCTGGCCTGGCGGCAAGGAATGGGTCCCTGGGCCGCTTCTGTACTCTGACGGGTAGATTGGGGTTCCTCAGCCAATTTTGTAGCCTGTCCCGGTTGAAATTGTGTTCCCGTTACAACTATCACCATGATAATGTATTGGGTGGGTGTTAAGGTTCATTATAACTTTTATATTTGTTCCAATTGTGTTTAAAACAGTATTTTCTCTACTTATTTTATTTTCAACATACTGTGTAATGGAATTTATTATTTTTTTAACATTGTTAGAAAGAATACATCTCTCATCTTATCTCATTAGCTACACCGCTTATCCTCAGTAGGGTCGCGGGGGTGCTGGAGCCCATTCCAGCAATCATCGGGCAGTGGGCAGGGGACACCCTGAACTGGTCGCCAGCCAATCACAGGGCACACGGGGACAGACAACTCACTCGCTCATTCACACCTAGGGACAATTTGGACCTGCCAGTCCACCTGAAATGCATGTCTTTGGAATGTGGGAGGAAACCGGAGTGCCCGGAGGAAACGCACGCAAGCACGGGGAGAACATACAAACTCCGCACAGGAAGTCTGGAGCTGGATTTGAACCCACGCAGGAGGTTCCCTAGACATGAACTGCTCCGCACATGCGCTAACCACCGCGCCGCCGTACATATTTTTGTTAAATGACTCCACTTTTTTGTTTGACTCTTTTGACTTTTGTTCTGAATCCGTTTTTTATAGTAAAAGTATTTTATATTTATACTGTTAAAGGTTTTTATGAAGTATTGTTTACACTAATTTCACTTTATTTTAATTTTCAAAATATTGTACTGGACTGTACTACAGTTGTCACGGTGACTTTGTTGTATTTGTATTTTCGTTACATTGTTGCTTTATTTTGGTTTGACTCTCTTGACTTTTGTTCTGAAACAGTTGTAATAGTTATATTTATATCTTTATTTGTTTACTGTTACAGTGTTCATCGTAGTTATTGGAACCTTTTCAGTGCCTAATATCTTTTTTTTTCTCATAATTATAAACTAGTTCAAGGGGGTAGCGTTCAGTTATTGAATGATCATGACATTTACGGGCAAAAATGATCGGTATCGGAATCGATCGATTCAGACCCGTACTTACTTGTATCTGATCGAGACCAAAAATCCCAGGTATCACCCACCCCTGCTTTATAACAGCAAAGTGTTAAATATCAGTGTTTATTTGTTTCTCCTTTGCAGCGAGAAATCATTAACGCGATCCAAAAATGCCTCCCCTGATAGAAATCCCATACTCGGCAGCTTAGTGAGGGGATGCGCCGCTCATTTAGCACGTAAGCGCAGCTGTTCATCTAGTCTGATTCTCAAAAAAACCTGTAGGTTGGACCCCCGAAGGCATCGTGAGTGAGATGGGCGACACCTGACAAGATTGCCTACCTGGCATCCCACAGGGATACCCACCCTGCCGAATTCCAAGATGTTTCGTGTTTTAAGCACTATAAGGTACACTAGATTGAAAGGATTACCGCCAGAAAATAGTCTGTTGTGATATATTTTTCATATGTAAGGCGCATTGGACTATAAGCCTCATGGAATTAAAACGACAGTAAGAGCTAGGTTTGCATAAAAATGAATAAATACATTTAAAACAAAACAATTTATTTCAGAGAACATAAATTAGGATTATGAAGTCTTGTTTCGCCCGAAAATGGATTAATTCTTTCATAAACGGTGTTAGATTATTAAAATAGGTCACTGAGTATGTTGTCACCATGACATGATTTTTCCACCCTGAGTAAGTTTATTGTTTGATCATCACATTTACTAGCTGTATCCAGTATTTTCCCAGCAATGGTCTTCTGCCCTTATCTTATGATACAACCTTTCATGTCTCAGGAATGTGCAGTACTAAATCTTGTAGAGGGAGTTCTCCATTTCTTTTTGCCTTGCAATGCGAGATCCTCACAAATCCACACACCTTTCCTATCAAAACTATAGTTAACAAATTTCGATGACGCACTTCCTATCGACTGCACCAGAGTGCACTCTGTTTTTAACTTTATTTTGAAACTTTGTAATAAATGTCCTCAACTGCATCGCTTCTCTCTAGCTCTATTTTTCATAGTTCGGATACTTGGTTTGGTCAAGGAAAAGAACACAAAGCGAAACATCAGAAATGTTATTTTCGTCTTGAACAATTAGTGTATTGTCCTCACTCAGGAGTATCCCATTTTTCGCCAGCCACACAGCTAGTGAACGACGTCCCAAATAACTAGACTTATTTTCTTTAGTTTCATTTTATCCAAACTATAGCCTTGACCATAACCCTTATAAGATCGCCGTAAAACTTAAAACAAGGTACAAAATAGTCCCGTTAGCTTGCTAACTATAAAAACGCAGTCTAAGCAAAGACTTGCTAACAGCAGTTCAAACAAGGGTGCGTAATGTTTTGAAAAATGTTACTTTGAACAGAAATCTCCGTTGAAGTAATCATACTAAGTTTTATACTTCCGGACAATTATTGTCCAAAGTGAAACAAAAAAGGATTTGCAATGAATGTTCGAAGAATAGCGCTAAGTTGCCATAGATGTTTTGCGCTTCTCCTTTGTTTCCTTTTAGCTACAAACAATGATCATGTTAACCACAAGAGGGAATTTACACACCACTCTATATGTTTTTCAAAGGCAGTAGAGTTATTGTATGCCGTAGAATTTAATTGTAACTATGTGTTTCCAGTTTTATCCAACTTTTTTCCGGTTTATAAGGATTATAAGGCACACTTTTACATTTTTGGCAAATTTGGGGTTGTTAGTTGCACCTCAAAGTCCACAAAATACAGTATCAGGATTGCATAGTACAGAGATGTCGAATTCGGTTTGGCTTTGGAGCCGGATCCTGACGTTCTGTCCTCGGAGGGGCTGGGTCAGTGAAAGAATGTCAACTCCAAATGTGTAACTTTGTCCGTATAATTCTTTATCATTCAGCCTACGTTAGTGACCTACCATACTAATTGTAATCACGGATGAAAAGTGATTTTTTTTAAGCACATTAAGTAAAATGGGGGGAACCATTTTCATGTTTTCCATTTAATGTGTTAAATAGTTTATTTTGACAGTTGAGTGAATGCCGATTTTCACCTGAACCAACCAACACACCACGCTATACATACTCAACACTGACTTCTAGTATTTGTTTTTATTTATTTAAAACAAATCATAACTTTTGATGAAAATGACCTACAGACTTGCTTCTTTTATGGACATAATCACAAATGTATGGTGGGCCTGGATTAAGTCATCCAATGGGCCGGATCCGGCCTGCGGGCTTTATGTTTGAAATTCCTGGCATAGTTACACCTCAAGAGATGTTTCCAGAGGCCGTAGGTGACTGCAGACGAGGGAAAGGGAGCAGGCCGCAAGGGATGCTCGCTTCATCGAGCCTTCAACGATAAAACTGATCGTCAAGGGGATCCTGCATGCTGTGATGATGCTCCTCGGTGACAATAATGGGAGGTTGTTGCGTGGAAATAAAAAAAACGCGAACTATGAGGTGGAGAAATTATCATGAAAACAATCCATTTGTGTATAGTCAGGATTCATCACAAAAGGTGCAAGATTACCTATCGGGGGAATTCTAATCTGATTTTTATGGAATCAACAGCGCCCCCCAATCCCCCCAATGAGGTTCCCATTATGATTTTGGTTTCTTGGGGAGGCGCACACATGGAAGACCCCTGTTAATATGTCTTTATCATTTTCTTACCTTTGAAAAAAGCATACGAAGGACAAAGCTGCCAGAGCAGAGAAAATTCCACATCTTTTTTCTTCCTGACGACCCAACATCTCCACAAATCCTTGTTTTTAGTCTCTATAATCCAACCGGTCCAGCAGGTCCCTCTGGATAAAAGTAAAAAAAAAGGGGGGAAAGAAAAAAAAAACGGGAAATGGGGAGTCTAACGTGGCGTAAACTATCGCCTACATCTATGCATGCGACGTCTTTACGCAGGCTTCTCGGTGACCAAATATATTGATAATTCCTCCCCTTGCGCTATGGAAATCCGTGCAGGTCACAAACCCCCTCGACCAGCACCAACAGATCGGACATCTTGGCGAGAAACGAGCACGATCGCTAAACGTTTAAATCAAATAATTAAAACAAAACAATGGCAGTGCCGGGAAACGTCAACGATCAGACGGGGAAAGTCGATTCAAATCGGTGCATGGAATTTCCCGGTCCGAGTATGTGCACAAGGAGAGGCTGCATGCTTGCAGCTAAACGCAAAACCAGACGCCGCTCCTGTTGGGTTGGATCGGTGGACTCCCCCCCCGTAAGAAAAAGAAAAAAAGAAAGGAAAGGAAAAAAATCATTCCCTGTTTTGTCACTGCTGCAGATGATGATGATGGTAATGCTGATGATGGAGATCAGCGCAAAGTCACTGAGGGGGAAATGAACATTGGGGAGGGAGGGGAGGAAAAAGAAAGCAAGTGGTGATATCTGATGCAGACGTCAGCGGAGCTGATGTGACTGCACGGAAAGCAAAGAAAAGACCCCTGATATGGATGACAGATCCCCCACCCCAACAAGCCCCAACGCGCTTCTTCTCAGGTTCAAAAAGTCCACCCGCGTCTGCGCTTCCGTGCGCGTCCCAGTCCAGCCCCGAAATGCGCACCCTGCGATTCAAGCGTCAACAGTTATTGTATTTTTTCTTCCTTTTTTTAAAGTTCTGACATAAAATGGAGACAGAAGGAATATAAGAAGGGACAGTGTGTGATCATTGACCACATGATGTCACTGGTTTCTGCCGTGCAACCAAAAAACGAGTGCAGGAAAGCACGAGGAAGAATACAAACTACTCTGGCTCAAAGTGATCTGCCTTTTGCCAGATCTATGGGAGAAACAAAAGTAAAAAAGAAAAACAAGAAAGAAAAAAAGGAAAAGAAGCATTAAACAGGAAAAAGAGCAAAAAAAGAGAAAAAAGAGCAAAACAAAACCAAAAGAAAGTCAAAAAAGAAATAAACAAAGCAAAAGGGAAATGGGAGAGATAAAAAGGACACAACTCGAAAAAATTAGTAAGAGGAAAAGTGATCAGCCTTTATTGAACAAAAAAATTGAATAATAAAATGAAAAACAGATAGAAAGAAAAAAAAGAAAATACAATAAAAATGTAAAACAAGAAATAAAGGAGAAAAACAAGAAGAAAAACAAAACAAAAGAAAATAGACAAAATGGGGAAACAGAAAGAAAATATAGGAAAAAAGAAGAAAAAGGGGTGGAACAAAGAAAAATCAAAAAAATTAAGAGCGAGTCTCTAAGTCAAGTAATGCTTGATCGGCCAGAACAGGAAGTCTGGATTCGACCCTAGAGCCAAACTGATTTTGACATCCCTGCTTTATACGGAAGCTCATTAAACAATGTATGTTCACTGTTGAGACACTTCATAATGAAAACCTACAGAACAAACTGATTTATTTGAATGCCAAATACCTTGGTAATTTTAAGTAGGAAGCGTCTCTGGGAGTTTTAAGTGTTTGCTACCAATGCGTGCTATAGACTGTACATTTGCTACTACTGGTGCTAGCATGTAGATATTTTCCAATACTAATAATAAGTACAACAGGAGTAATAATATTATTAGTAGTGTATATGTTATATATTATATATGTATTTAATAAAACAAAAATAAAAACGTGATTCATTGTGAAACAAGGATATATGGATTGTCCCCTAAACGTTCCTGTAAAACTTGCCTTAAATCCCAACCTAAGACGGAACAAAAGTAAACTGAATGTTAATCACGATCTGAAAAGCTAAACATTGATTTGAGACACTTTTCCAGGGGTAGATTTAGGTAATTCACCCTGGTCATCTTTAAAGGGGGATTACCACTTGTGAGGTCCCTTCTCAAGGTTTCCCTTTTTTTCCTCACGCTGAGGTTTTGAGTTGTTCCTTGCCCGCATGTTGGTTTAAGATCAGGTAATTGTGTCACTGTAATCCTGTGCAGTCCTTTGAGACATTTTTTGTGATTAAGGGCTATATAAATAAATGTGACTTGACTTGACTTTTCCAGGGGTATGTTTAGGCGATTCAAAAAGTGGCTATTTAGAGACGAACAGTTTTCAACATGAAATCTTTGCAAATGTGCATTTTACTTTGGCCAATTTTTGAAGACATTGTGAAAGAGTTGTAAATGTTTGAATTATCTTTTTCAAAAGCCTAATCAATCATTGTACACATTTGTGTGTAAAAATGGTCCGTTAAAATGAATCACTTCTGGCCTTACGCACATTCATTCCTAATTTGAATACTCTAGGGATATCTTCATATCGATCTATTCATATTCATTGGCCTACTAATGTTACCATTATCATTTGAATCAGTCATTAAGTTATTCTGAGGTAAAAAGGCAGGTCTTTTTATAGCAATACAGTTGCCGTATAGTCTAATGCGGGTTGTGGACCGTAAAACAAAGCCTGCAATTGGCCGAAAAATATGTCAATCACAAGTGGATGCAAATAGATAGATAGATAGATAGATAGATACTTTGTTCATCCCCGAAGGAAAATTCACATTTCCAGCAGCATCCCTGAGCTGAGAACAATGAGAACAATCGAGAACAAATGACCAAGAGAAAATGCGTTTGCTAGTCTGATTATTTGTAAACGGGAATTATGGCAGATGGCTAGCAACAAGGAACACTAATCAAGGCAGAGATGCTTTTAGGCGGATTTTTTTTTTCAATCTGTCGGCAGTATCGTCTGTTTTGGAGTAAATATTTTTCACGTTTGGATTCACTGGACTCTCGCGGGAAAGAGGCCATGTCATCAAATAAGATGGCTGCAAGACGATGTCTTTGGTGAGCTTCCTCGGCTTTATAGTTTTCCGGTTTCACACTGGTCGTGATGTTTCTGTGATGAATTAGCATTTCTTGTATCCAAAGAGTTTGAGCTATTCAATGATATGTTGGATGATATATTTCAGGGACATTGTACAGAAATGTATTTGCCTCTCAACAGCTAACGGGTTAACTTTTAATGTAAGCATCATTAGATTTTAGGAGTGTCCCCTCACACCCCTCTTGGACATCTACAACTCCCACCTCACTCGCAAAGCCACCAAGATGGCAGGTGATAACACCCACCCACCTTACAGCCTCTTCAACCTGTTGCCCTCAGGGAAAAGACTGCAGAGCCAGAACCAGCAGGCTCAGGGACAAGCTTTTTCCATCAGGCAGTCAGGACTCTGAACTCTCTTCCCAGCTTACCCTCTACCAGCATCCCGCCTTCTGCTTAATCCAATTAAAACTGTTCTACTTAGTTTCCAACTATATTTTGCATTTTTTGCATTTCATCTACTTTTATATTTTTATATGCATCCTTTTTTTTCTTTCTTTTTTTGACCTTGCTTCTTTTTGTTATTCTTATTGTCAAGTCAAGTCATGTTTATTTATATAGCCCTTAATCACAAGGAGTTTCAAAGGGCTGCACAGACCTTAGATTTTTGCAAACCACAGACTATTATGACGCCATCCCCTGATCTAAAACATACATGAGGGCAAGGAAAAACTCAAATCCTCAACATGAGGAAAATGAAGAAACCTTGAAAAGGGGCCACACATTGTGCCTTATTTATAACACGTTAGCACACAGGACAAAATATGTAATTTAATCTGTGTTCCATGTTGTGCAAATTGTATATTTGAACTTAAAGTTATTGATCTCATGAACACTAACGATTTACTTTAGGTTGGTGCAAGCCAGTGAAAGTCAATTCTTCTAAAGTTTAACTTACGAGTAAACTAAGCTAATGTCACCTATGTGAGCCACCTTTTTCGTTGCTGTCATAAAAAGGTATTTTACTTGTTCATTATCAAATCAGGGCCGGAGTTGTACATGAGGCGAATAAGTTACTGATCGGGATAACGTTTTTTGAGGTTTTAATTATCTACGATCCACATTGAGTTTCTGTCAATGGGCTGGTATAAACTGACATGAATTCTGCCGTTCTGCCTCAACAATGCGCGCAAAGCCTGGTTGCGTCACACTTGTTTACAAACATGGAAATGCTTCTATAGTTTGACAATGGTATGTTTACTTTCGTCACATCAATTGTGCCCCCCCATCCGTGGATATGAAATGTTGGTTCTGTACGTTGCCATTCAAGCGTGCTCGTGCACGCAAGCTCGCATTTTGGAGCTTTTTCTTCTGGGATCGCTTTGCTGTCCAGTTGCTAAGCAACCGCATCCGGCACCGATGCAGTTGTGGATGGGATTCGAAGGCGATGCGCAAAGGATCTGCGCAAATGAATAGACTGGAAAAGCGTGGGTGGCAACTGGATGTGTGGAAACCTTCTTTCCATTTTGGTGGACTTTTGGTCTCATTGGCACTTCCTAAAGTTGTAGTTGTGTTTCTTTCGTGTATTTGTCATTCAAATGGTCTTAAAACTATACCTGTCATCATCCCCCAATTGCAATGCAATTCTTATCAATGATTGCAATTCCTCTTTTTTACTCATTCATTGTCAGCCTCAATAAAATGGATCTTTGACATCTGTAACCGTCAGTGGCAGCCTAGCTCAAATGGACATATGACATCAATAGCCGTCGATGGGAGCCTAGGCGAAACGGATCTCTGACTGCTATATCCGTCAAAATGGATCTTTGACATCCATCTCTGTCAATGGCAGCCTAGTTTGACTGGATGCCTGAGGTTTATAGCCGTCAGTGGCAGTCGAGCAAAAAATGTATCGTTGACATCTATAGCCTCCAATGGCGGCTCAGCTAAAATGGATATTTGACATCTATAACTGTCAATGGCAGGCTAGTTTGACTGAATGCTTGACGTGAACAACCAAAAATGGCAGTCGAACTAAAATCTATCTTTGACGTCTATAACCATCAACAGCTGCCTAGCTAAAATAGATATCTGATGTATATATCCCCCAGTTAAGGACTAGCTAAAATGGATCTTTGACAACCTTAGCTGTCAATGACAGGCTACATGAACTTGATCTTTGACATCCATAGCTGACAATGGCAGCCTAGTTTGACTAGATGCTGAAATGGTGGGTCTGATAAGCACATGGTCTTCCCCTTAACTGATTTTCCTTCAATAGATGTAGTTTTACCGAGGCCAGTGCCTATCTTACAAAGAAAACTAGAGGGGGAATGAAAATAAAATTAGCTTAGGCAGATTTTTAGCCATAGACACAAGGGTCATCTCAATAATCTTAAAGGGGATTATTCTCACAAATCATGGTAGAGTAAAAATGCAAAAAAAAAACACATCATAATCAAAAAGGGTGTAGGGCCTAATAGGGCAGTATCCCCTCCAATCCTCCCCACCCAACCAACTGCCCAAGGCTCCGTTAGCAATCGGTCATGCCAATCCCACCCCCAGCAACAGAACCCGCCCGAGAGCCGGCCCCAAGACCCATAGAAACGCCACCAGGACGACAAGCAGCCACCAGCCCAGCGATGCGGCGCGGGGACAGCCAGCCCCCTAACCCTCCACTAGCCCCTAACCATGAATGGCTGTCCAACTAAAATTGATTTCTGACATCTATTACCCTCAATTGAAATCTAGCTAGAATGAATCTCTTACATATATAGCCATCAATGGCAGCCTGTCTAAAATGTATATGTAGCGTCTATAACCCTCAATAACATGCAACCTAAAACTGATCTTGGAAGTCTCTAGCCGCAGCCTAGCTAAAATCAAGCTAGAATCTCTAACATCTATAGCCGTCAATGGCAGCCTAGCATGAATGGATGCTTGATGTCTACCGCCGTGTATGACAATCCATTCAAAATTGATTTTGACATCTTTAGCTGTCTTTGGGAATGAATGAGGCAAGTGATAATAAACCTTACAAAGACAACGGCACACTTGTATACTCACATGGGAACAGTGGAGCCCAAACAATGGGCCACGGGCCTGATACTGCCCACTTCTACATCTGGTACGGCCCCCTGAAAAATACGAGAGAGCATCTGGGTGCATATTTTTCTTGTTTCTACTTGAAGAAGTAACGGTATTAGGACCTGGGTCCATCCAATTTTCCTACTGGAATACCAGTGATATAGATGACATATGAAAAGACATTGGGTTTCGTCTTATCATCACATTACCTTTAGTCGGTACCGGAGTCGATTGTAAATTTTGTTGTGCTTTCCGTATGCTACAATGACAGTAAATTAGTTGCTTATAATACTTATAGTAGAATAGAAGAATAACGTATTGTGAGAGGGTTACAGCTTTGCTTTTGTATACTTGAAATGTGAATTTCCCTTCGGGGATGAACAAAGTATCTATCTATCTATCTATCTATCTATCTATCTATCTACTTTTTTTCATTTATTATTCTACCAACAACAATTTGACCCTTGATGCTATCCATCCATTATCTGCACCGCTTATCCTCAGTAGGGTCGCGGGGGTGCTGGAGCCCAGCCTAGCTATCTTCGGGCAGTGGGCAGGGGACAACCTGAACTGGTTGCCAGCCAGTCGCAGGGCACCCTAAATGCTATGTTCTGGGTAAATACAACAAGTCTCCCCTGACAAATTTCAAGAACACTAACACAAATCCATCCTCTCTATACTTCTTGCGTATTAATCATGTAGATGTCAAGCTAGAAGTTGATACGGACACAAAAACACTGGTCAGTGATGCAATTTCTAAAGTCGACGGAGCCTGAGAAGAAGGCCGAAGGACACATTGGACATTCAGGAATGAAAAATTCACTACAAACATTTTTGAAAAACAGACTACAAATGGCGAGTCGAAAATTTGCAAAGGTTTCGCCGTCTTGGACGGTGTCATTTCCCAGTGGTATTGGGTTGAGGGCGCTGTTGCTTTGATACATTAAGCTAATATACTATTACGATTCAAATTTGGCTAAAAGCCTGCCAACTTCCAGGTCACATAACTGGAAGTTGCACTGGGTAAAACTGCTGCACTTTAAAAGATCAGTTTTTGTTTACATTGATAATAGCAATAAGTTAATGCATGGGTACACAGAAACCATGTGTAGAAAAATACCCAGACGCAAGACGTATCCACACTTAAAACGTAATCGACCGCACGTATTTGATTTTCAAGTCATTACCTAATTACCCTTAATAACCCTTTGGATTTAAGTTCATGCGTGTGCCTATTTGGCATCACTCACATGTTGTATAAAGCATGTCAGTTACCGGGTCGACCTTGTTCCTTGGATATAAATAGTTTAGAACGGTTAATGCATTGACGCGTTGGTCAATCAAGACCGTGGTCTCCAGGAAACAGAATACGGCTACTTGATGAGTTGATGAGTGGCGGAAAGAAGCAAAGATGGGTATGTACTGCATGATGTCCCCAGGCACTGAAATACGTCATGAAACATATTAGAAAGTTTGAACTTTTGTGATTCAGGGTATACAAATCTGTAAAATACTAACGTTTTGTTTTTCAGATTGTGATCAACTTTGACCAGGTGGAGGTTAATGCTTTTGTCTCAGCTGTCTTCCAGGCAGGTATGTGATTGCAAAAACACAAAATTCAGGTGAGAATAAATAAACATCTATTTCAGATTACTCAATGTCAGTAGCACATGCAGTGATTATTTCCAAAAATGGGGACCAAACCTCGGAGAGTTACCTTTCAAAAGAGATTATAACGTCCAGATTCTCCAAACAGTCAAGTCTTATTAATTTATTTGTATAGCCCTTAATCACAAAAATGTCTCAATGGACTGCGTGGGTTACAATTACACCATCCCCTGACCTTAAACCAACATGCAGGCAAGGAAAAACTCAAAACCTCAGCATAAGGAAAATAAGAAACCTTGAGAAGGGGCCTCACAAGTGGTATTCTCCCTTCCAGAATGACCAGGCTGGAATGGATCTAGCAGTGGGTAACCATACACAGAACATAGTGAACATCAATTAAAAAAAATAAGATAGGTAATATGTAAAAATTTGTCCAGGAAGTGCATGAAAGGAACGAAGCCTCAAGCCTGTAAAATTGTCCTAAAGAAATTGCCCAGGCAGCAACAAAACCTGCTTTTTAATGACTATCAGCACGTCTAAGAAACCACCCAATCCGGCATTTTGATCATTTTGAAACAATCATAATGAGCAACAACTCCTAATTTTTTTTCCACTCAAATTAATGATTTAGCAAATTGTACATTTATAAAATGGCAAATGGAAGAAGAATATTTGAGTTATCACCCAGCAGTAGCACCAAATATAAATTCCTATTATCTTTACTGCAGGAATAATTATCAAAGAGTTATCACTCATTTGCTTTTCATTTCAACAACAGCATTCAATTTACTTTGGGTACATCTTTTAGGTGAATTTTACAGGATTGCCAAGGGGATAATTATTGTTTGAATCCATTTTTAGTGATCAGGAGTATGCGTTTTATAGCTATTGAGGGTTCACTTGTAGGCTTTTCAGGACAGGAACGGACCAATTAGTTTTGAATGATTTCATTTTGGGAAAAATGGTTCGTAAATGAGCAATTCGAGCTACGAGCGCTATCCTGGAATGAATTAAACTCCAAAGAAGAGATTCCACTGTACTCTGTAACTATTGGTTTCTACTCAAGGGTTTTTTTGGTCTCTGTTGGTCTGACATTCTCTGTTTTAATGCCAACTGCCGACCGTTGCTGCCGAGCTGTTTGAGAAAAAGCGAAAAAACCTCAGGTAGCAAAAAAAGTCTACGCGGTGAGTCACCTCAGCGGTGAACATTCCGACCAGACAGTTCTGAAGCTCCGCCTCCGAGCAGGCTCCAAGCCATTGTTGCTACGTTACCGTAGCTCGTTAAAAGCAAAATGCCACGTCGCGGGGGCAAATACCTGATTAAAAAATAAAATAGTCGAAGGGAAACCGGCTAGCACATCGAGAGCCAGGATGACAAAATGTGTACTACGCGGGGTTGGAGCTAACGCGTTACAAAGGAATATATTTCAGTAATAAATACTCTAACGCGTCCTAAATATTATTTTGAAAATTAACTGTCGTTACTCATGAACGATATCGTCTTCTGATCATTAACTGCTATTACTTTGTTCACGACGTATCATACAACCCAATATCCGACAGAAAGACCAGGAAAAGCTAAAAAAGTTTGCATTTACCTACAAGTACAAATTAATACAGTTAAGGTGGCACCGTCTCAAGCACAGAGTACGAGGCAGAGGAATTCATCCTCATGGAGATATTCTCCCTACCGTGTATAAATCTAAGCTGTATTCAAAACTAATACAGACAATATTCATATCAAGAGGTCCACTCATATGCATATATTTTGTTGTGTGTCACCAGGAGTGAATGGTAGGGAGGGTCGTGGCTTGTATAGGAACAACAAAGCGGCGTGAAATCAGAGGATTTACGGTAAAAGTGCTAAATTTGGGTGTTTTAAATTGTAAGATTATTCTTGCAATACACTGTACCTGGAGAATAAAAGAAAACATCTTGTACTGTACCCAGAAATGGAGAAGAAGATCTTGGAGTGGTTTGAAGCCTAGAAACAAAATGGATATGGAGTGTCTCGATGAGTATTGGTTTGCAAGCTCTCAAGATTATACCAGCCAAAACATATGAAGGCTTCACCGCTTCCCCAGGTTGCTATATACAGTACGTTATCTTATATCAATTTGATTTTGTAGCTATTGTGAAGCTGTTTTAAGGGTCTGAACTGTTATGCGAGTACATATGGTAATTTGTAACTAGATAGTTACCTCTACGGTAACACGTGTAACTAGTAAGAAAATGAATGAATAAATGAATCGCCCAGCCTACTCTCTAATCATTAATTCATCATACGGGAATAGGAAATCTGCGCAAGTTGTTCACTCCGAAGTCGCTCATTTGCAGGAACAGGAAATGGAAGGAAGTTGAGTCATTAAATCGTTCACTATCTAGTTGTCGTGAGCAAACCACTCACTCACGAGCTCAATAACTGTTACCTCTTCTTGCGTGATCCGTAAATTGGATCCATTTCACTCACTAAATCTTTCACTCCCTGAAACTATTGTAACGATTCCTGCACACAGCTTCTCATACTGGCAGCTGATTGGTTCCTCACAAGCATTAACAAGCACGCGTTGTCGGCTTCGGAAACTATCTGCTTTTTCTCGCTCGGTTCTTAAGAATCCTTATTTATAATCCAAAGGGGGCAAGTGATTTAACTCATTTTAGCCACATTGTAAAAAAAAAAACATTTTCACTGGGGCTGGACTAGATACTGATAGTATAAGAACTTTGCCTTACCTGTAGGGTTGAGACTCTAAACAATTGCCCAGCCCTGTCCTAGTGCGTCTGTGGCTGTTATTTGAAGTAAAAGTCAATGTTCTCTGGTCGGTTACTGGGAGTCAAGTCAAGTCATGTTTATTTGTGACGCCCTTTATCACGAGGAGTCTCAATGGGCTCTACAGACCACAGAGTATTGCAAAAAAACATACTATTATTACACCATCCCCTGATCTAAAACCTACATGATGGCAAGGAAAAACTCAAAACCTCAACATGAGGTCAATATGGAAACCCTTTCTTTTTGAGAAAAAATCCTCAACTGTCACGGTTGCCATGGTGCCCATTTGGCCCCGCCCATGTGGCGCCAGCTGCGGCTCGTTGACAGATTGGCTTCCCTTCTATTTAAAATCAGTGCTCTCACTCACCCTTTGTCAGTCCGTCTTCGAACCTTTGTACCCGCAAGACATGGGGTCCGGTTGCCTGCCTGTGTTTCCTATCAGGTATTTTTCCCGTCTATTTTTTTCCTGTCTGCTATCGATCTCCTGTTTCGTTCCCGTCTAGTTTGTCCTGTTTAATATCGATCTTCAGTTTCGTTTTCGTCTGGTTTGTCCTGTTAAATTTTGATATCCAGTTTTGATATCAATCCTGTCTGTGCTGTCCTGTCCGGTATTATTTTCTACTCAATGCAATGTTTGTGTGACGGAAGGCTGTTTAAGATCAGATGTGTCCATACCACTGAATATTTTTGCTTTGATTTATAGCAAAACATGTGGTGATGTATGACACAAATGTGTAATTTTAACACCTAATGGTAAATTTAAAAAATCTAGCTCATATACTTGAGTATTTTTATGATCCAGACGGGAATGTTTTCACAGGGAGATGAGTCAGCAAATACAGCTACAGTGGGTGCTTCGTGAGTGTTGCTTTGCTCTGGTGACATCCAGAGGACATATTTAAAACTGCAAGTCATTGTTTGAAGCAACACGGCACATTTTTCTCTTGTGCCTCTCTCGGCATCGTCCCGCGGGCTACATAAAACGATGTCGCGGGGCCAAATGCTCTCGCGGGCCATGAGTTTGACATGCGTGCAAACGAGGCAGGGGTGTTTCTGTAAAGCTGTTTCTCAAATAAATCCATAAATGAAGGAATAAATGCAGTTGACAGCAGAGCATTCGCGACTACCTTTGCCACCATTGTTTTGTTTCGCCCTCAAGCCGCAAGCAGTCTCACGGCTGTTTCCATGGCAATAGCTATCTGTGAGAGGAATTCATTTAACCCTTTCTCACAGAAGCGGTGCGCCCAAATCCCACATTGAATACAGATTGGGGCCAATTCCGCCGAGCTATTTTTAACCGGCGTGCTATTATTTATGAAATACGACATCTGATATTCCTGGAAGTAGAAGGGAATCCATGTTTTTCTTTGGCAGCGCTGTCTTTTGTTTCTGTGGCAAGTTGTTTGACGTCAGTCTTAGACATTTTCAGTTCAAACACTGCAGAGAAAAACACAATTTTTAATGCAAATATTGTGAAAAAACAAACTGTTGAGCCGTGACTGGACAGATTAATATTACTCTTTGTTGGTCAGAAACAGTGTCAGGAGAAATGCATTACGAGGGAACGAACTCTAGGAACGCTAATACTTTCCATCGTAACGAGTTCCCCTAATGGGTTATGAAAGTGTTGTATTTTATATATACCTACAAAATACAACTGAATACAGTTACAGTGGCAGCGTCTCAGAATGCGTAATTTCTCCCTACTGATGTTTGTTCTTCCTACTTGTCACGGTTGCCCTGGCGCCCAATTGGCCCCCGCAGCGTGGCAGCAGCTTTTGTCACGTTTGCCAGGGCGCCCAATTGGCCCCGCCCATGGACACCAGCTGAAACTCATTGACAGGTTGCTCCCTGTCACTCCTTAAACGCTGTCCTGTGAGTCGTCTTTTGTCGGAGCGTCTGCGAAACTCTGTTTTGACATGTCAAGCCCTGAGAATATCAGTTTTTCTGTGTTTTTGCTCTTGTTTTGCCAAGCCCTGTGATTCGCCGTTTTTTTCCCGTGTTTTTGCTCCTGTTTTGCTCTCACCACGATCTGTTTGATTTTGACCACTTCCGCGTTCCGAGCAATCTACTCCCCGCGACCAACGAGCTCCGGATCGAGTGTACGCTCCTTTCTCTTCTCCCCAAAAAACTGTGAGTAACGTTACGCGAGTGGGTTCTGCTTCCTGTTTTCTGTGCTTGTACCTGACACTACTGTATATACAGTACTATGATTCAAGCTGTATTTACAACTATTAAATAAAATCCAGAAATCAGGGGCTCATCTGCATACAGTATTCAGTTGTATGTCACCAGTAGCGAATGGTTGGAGGAGGTGTGGCTCTAACAGGAACAGCGAACACAAAATGTCTGAATTTTTGTCTATTTTTGAAATAATTTTGGGAATACACCATGAATCTATCTATGTACCAAAGCTATATCTCCATAGTGACTAGAGTCAAGAACACGCTCACATTCACCAAAACATTCATTCTCATTCGCTCTTCCCAACCTGACAAGGAACATTAAGCGCACAGTACAACAAGCGGTTAAGTTGAGGTGCCATGCAACTCTTCATCAACAGAGAGGCCAGACCGCATACACTGGTTTACCCCCTCCGCATCGTATGTGTCGATAACAGTCGTTCTTAACCACACACTCTTCCATACATTAACCTAACGGACCTCACATTTCAGAGCACGTTTCAACCCATCCATCCAACCATATTCGAGCCTTCATCTCATTCTATTCCCCACCAATTCTGCACTACATACTCTTTTGGTCAAACAGCCCTCATACATTCTTTCTACATGACCAAACCTTCTCAGAACATTTTCATCAACCCTCTCAGCAAGATCTCTCACCACATCAGTTCTTCTCCTTACTTCCTCATTCTTTACACCATAACTGGAGAAGAACAATAAAGCAGCTTGGCAGTACCCAGAAACTGAAAAATAAATCTTTGAAAGGTTTGAAGACAGGAGACAAAATGGATGTGGAGTGTCTCTGCTGTATTCACAAGCCAAGAAATATGATGGCTTCAACGTTCCACAGGTTACTGTGCATGTTGTCTTCTATTTCTTTTATTATGGGGCTGTTTTTAAGCTGTTTTAAGGGGTCGGTCTTAATGTGTGTATATACCGTAATTCGCTTTAGACAGTTACTTTAATAGTAATATGCGCCTTATGGGAGTCAGTAATCTAGAGGGAACTGAATCACTTTCAAACAAAGTACCTAGTGCGGCAAACTGTCAAAGTCTTTACAAAGCACAAAATATTCTAAACTGAATGAAGGGAAAGGCACTGTGGGAAGTAATCCAATCATCCGACAATATATAAGGCAACGCATGGCTGCACATATTTAAAAACATTGTCACTTACAATTCTTAGTTTGAGCAAAGAAAATGTGAAATTAAAGTTTAATATAGATTCATATTTACATTTCATTTCTTTAACTTCTGTATCTAGTACCATGAATAAAAATAATGTGATAATAAGATAAGACCTATTGCCTATAGTGGTTAGGATACGGCGTTCTTACAGTCATTCGTTATTCAGTTATTTGATCCTGGTTGTCACCTTTGTCACTCAACTGTGGTCTTTGATATATTGAATGATCAATAATTGCCCAAATGATAATACACTGGTATGCTTTTCCCTTTATTCTGTACATCAGGTGCACCAGATTGTAAGTTGCACGTTCAAATTTCTGGGTTTTGGGGTGTTTTTGTATAGTCCGGAAAATATGGTATTTGCCAGGGCAGCTGTCAATCCCTTCTTCTGGTGCTACTATGCATTTGCTTAATAGTGAGTCAATACAGACCCAAATGGACTCTCTGCTTGGGTCTGCAAATAAGACTCGCTCTGTTGGCTCTCGCAGCCGTCACCAATAGCACTCAGTCGCTGGAGGAAAAATAACTTGTGTTTCGATTCATAAATATTTTCAGATGCATTGAAAAGCTTTTAAGTGCTCGGAGAGAACTTGGCTCACCGATGATGCAGGCCACTGGAGGCGGAGCCATCCTTGGAGCACTCTAATATGAACTACTACACTCGATGGATTCTTGGTTTTTTTGAATGCTGTTGTTTTCTTCAACTGGAAACAATGGAAAATATTTGATGGTACTTGTCTGAAAAATCATTCAAACTTTCAAATAAATCCGTGTTTTTTCAACTAGTGTGCCAGGGAACGTTATTGTACCATGAGACTTTTCCTAGGGTGCCGAAAGAAATTGGCCAAACGCATGTCATTTTTGCTGATTTGAATTATTTTGTATTATTGTAATTGTACTTAAAAAAAAGAAACAGTTATTTTCTGTTTGGATTCGATATTCCACTTTCTTCCAGAGGGCGCCAGCCGTGTTCAGAACTGGGCATGCTTCCCCTCACCTGGGTCCACTCCCAAAAAGCTTAACAGAGTAACCTGGCCACTAAAAAACCCGCTGCTGCAGCCTCTGAGGAGGAGGTTACATTAGGATCTTCTATGCCACCTTACCCTAGAGGGCGCCAATTGGGTATGGAACTGAGGATGCCTCCTCTTCTCTTGGGTCCAAACCCAAAAAAGTTCAACAAAATGACCATGTCGGGGTGTCTTCCACATTTCAGAGTGAGGCTACCACATCCGACGGTGAGGCGAAAGCCCCTCGGCTGCTCCTAGTTTCTTGTCTCGGCGGCCTCCAGCTGTGCCGCTCCCGTTTTTGCAGCCTTCGCAAATGTTTTTCTTGTTTTGTATTTTGTGCGGGCTCAATCGTATCTGGTCATTGGAGGAGAAGTTATTTTATGATCTGGTACGCCACCTGACGCCAGAGTGCGCCAACCAGGAAATCAGGAGCGGCCGAGGAGCTTCCTACTTGCCCTCCAAGACAGGAAACTAGGAGTGGATGGGGAGCTTCTCAAGTCCGCTGATAATTTGGCTGATGATTTTTGCTCATTTGAAATTTTGTCTCCTGTGATAATGTTTTTATTTGTATATACTAATTATCTGCTTATGTCACATAAGTCTTTAATGTAAGTGCAGCCCAGAAGAATTACGTATGATTGATCGATTTATTTTCATATTAACCCTTCATGTTTTTTATTCTAAAATCTTATTTTTAATTTTTTAATAAGAGCTTATCTTTTGGAAAACTATTTGGCTCAACCTCAACCGGACCCTGGCTCCGGTGGGCGGCCCTCAAGTCAATTGAGCTAAACAGATCCCGGGCATTTTCAGCTACATTTCCGATATTTTTCACGAAGGCTAATTAAAAGGAGGCGGACTTGTGCAATCCCTCCCTTATGGCACGGTGGGAGGAACTGCGGTCAAGTGTAATTACACAGCTGTAAGCAGGCCATAAATGGATAATAATTTACGAGTAATTTCTCATGGGACACGATTTTCCGCTGTGGTTTGTTAATTGACAAGATAGCTTACAGATGCCAGAAGTTACAAGATTAGGCAAACTATCAAAGGTAATAACGGCAGCACGGAGGAGTGAGTCACTAAAAAAATAAAAAAATAAAAAACCTGATGCTAATCGACAGGTATGTCAAGCAATACTAGCTGATTTGCTAAAGGAGCCATTAACAAGTGTCACTTTGGAGTCGCAGGCTCAAAGTTTCTTCCCCAGGGCCATCAACAACGTAAACAAGCACGCAAAACTGTGAAAATATATATTTTGCCACTTTTTTTGGAATTTTTCTGTTGCTGTTAAATGTCATAGCACCAATTGTCATTGCTCTATTGTCACGATGAATTATTCTTCACAGAGTAGTATTTAGTAGTAGGGAGCAGTATTTTTTTCAGTCTTTCTTCTTTTAAAGGGGAAAATTACTTAAATAAGAAAAAAAATTATCGTTAAAATAATTGGTCTCCCAGTAGAACATGAGCTCATGTATTCCATCCATCTATCCATTATCTGCGCCGCTTATCCTCAGTAGGGTCGCGGGGTGCTGGAGCCCATCGGAGCTGTCTTCGGGCAGTGGGCAGGGGACACCCTGAACTGGTTGCCAGCCAGTCGCAGGGCACACAGAGACAGACAACTCACTGGCTCATTCAAACCTAGGGACAATTTGGACCACCCAATTAACCTGACATGCATGTTTTTGGAAAGTGGGAGAAAACCAGAGTGCCCGCAGGAAACCCACATAAGCTCGGGGAGAACATGCAAACTCCACTCAGGACGTTCAATCTTATGACCTGTGCCGCATACACGCTAACCACTGCGCCAAAGTTCATATATTCCTTCTTATCATTCAAATTAACATAGTTGTTATTATATGAATGAAGTTGTTTACCACTTTATGCACACTATCGATTTAAGCATTAATTTTCTCATTTCCCCAAAATTTTAACCAGTCTTTTTACACTAAAATAAGAAAAAAATACCATAAATGAGCTATATTTGGTAACACAGCAGAGGGTAGCTATTCCTGCATGTACGATTGTTTTTGTTTTACTAAAAATAGTTTTGACACATTTTATGCATGCAAGTTTTTTGAATCAAGTCCTCGAGGCAGCTCATTCCTTTTGTAAACTCCAACTTGTCCGTAGCGGTCGTTTTCGAAAACCGTGCCCGACAGCAGCAGCTGCAGAGCGCACATAAGGGGATTGGATGTGTGTGTCAGTGTGCGAGATTGCGTGTGTTTTTGGTGTAAGTGTGGATGCATAATTGACTTCAGCCCAGGGACCCGAGATCTCAAAGCAGCTGTGCTGCCCTTTTGGAAAACAATGAAAGCAATAAATTCATAACTTTTATGTCGTCCAATAATACTTCAAAACGTATCTCTTATATAAAAGCTCGCGACGACTTTAGTCGAGTAAGATCGCACGCAATCAATTTGTCTTGCAAACAACTCGACTTGTCTCTCAAGAGATGGTCAGTGTTGAATTAAGCACAAGGCTGATTATGCATTCTTCCGTAATGTGACCTTCACTGGCCGCTAATTTAGCAACAGAATCTTCCCTGCGGCTTATTTATGCTTTACTTGCTATATATGGAGGCCTTTATAGATGATTCACTTGGTACAGTATACGAAAGGCTGCCACAATGCTGCAATATTCGCCCAAAGGGTCAATATTCGGTATTAAATAAGTACTCCAATAGAAGATTGTCTGTGTGATCCACTTTTTCCCTGTTTCCTAACTTATAGAATGATTTTTGCCGTATTTCTGTATATTTTTATGTTATTACGCTGTTTTGTAGTATTTCAATAGCAGTGTCTTTGTAGTATATATATTGTATTTTTGACATACTCATAAATTGATTGCAGGCCGGATTAACTCAACCAACAGGCTACATCTGGCCCACGAGCCATATCTTTGACATCTATCTATCTGTCTACCATGGTCATATCCCTCGAGAGGGGTGACCAACAGCAAGACAAACACATACACAAAAACAAAGAAGATAAAAAGGGGAAAAAGATACTCTTCTGTTCAACAGCAGGGCCCAACAGCTTTCACTGGTTTACCCCTGCCGCATCATGCAATTGTCCTGCCCATCCCTTAGAACACGTCTAAACATGTTATAAATAGATACAGTACGTATTCCTTGCTTATAAGGCTTATATAAGGCATGTAACTTATTGCGGCTACATACTGTTTTTTTTGTTTAGTTTTGTTTGTTTGTTTGTTTTGGGCCTAGATTTCCATAATATCTACATGATGGCGCCAAATTGTCATCTAAAGTAAAAACGTACATGCAGCAAGTTTTTTTTTATTACAATGTTACAGTAGAGAAATTATTTGTTAAAAACAAAACGTTTATAAAAGACAGTCCTATATACTATATACTATATATTATATACTATATACTATATACTATATACTATATACTATATACTATATACTCGCATATATGCCTATATTCCATGTAAGCTAAAACTGCTTTAAGATAGCCACATACTAAAATACAATTAAAAATATTAATAAAGAATGTACCAAACATTAATGAATGTTTAATTATGTAAATAAGAATTAATAAAGTGGGCGGTCAACAACACAATTTTGCTTTTTTTCAGTTTTTGGGGGTTTTTTTCAGATAATGTTAAGGGAATTTTTTTAAATCTCTGTCATAATGTCTGTGTATAGTCTGTAGAGCCCTTTGAGGCTTCTTGTCATTAAGGGCTATACAAATAAATATGACAGGTATTGCTGTGATAGCATTTTTTTAGTATTTCTGTAGTGTTCTTGTTATATCTTTGTCGTAGTATTGTCACAACCGGAACAAGGAAGGGGACCCAAGTACGTAACGTATTGTGTGAAACGCTTTATTGAGGGATCGGGGAAGTCAGGGCAAGAGGAAAAAGACAGTGATATGGTGCTCACTGGGCAGGAGGAGCTGAAAGCCCTCGCGAAAGAAGCGTGGTCAGAGATCTGAAGAAGTCGGTAGCTGGGACGAGTGGGAAGCCAGGGATCTGGGATCAATACAGGAAACAGAATTGGGCAGGATACGGGTAGCTGGACAGGAGAACGGAGCTACAATCGGGGATCGATACAGGAAACAGAATTGGGCAGGATACGGGTAGCCGGGACAGAAGAACGGACCTTGGATTGGGGATCGATACAGGAAACAGAATCTGGCAGGATATGGGTAGCCGGGACGGGAGAACGGAGCTTGGATCGGGGATCGATACAGGAAACAGAATCGGGCAGGATACGGGTAGCCAGGACGGGAGAGCGGAGCTTGGATCGGGGATCGATACAGGAAACAGAATCGACGAGGATACGGGTAGCCGGGACAGGAGAACGGAGCTTGGATCGGGGATCGATACAGGAAACAGATCGGGATCAAAACAGGAGCCAGAGTCAAAAGTGCTTGCCTTGCTTGCGCTGAGGTTCGCTGACTGACTGGCCAGGAGTGAATGAAAATAACCTGCTTAAATAGGCGGAGGACTCATTTAGGGAACGAGTGGCAGCTGGGGCTGAATGAGTGAGTGCAGGTGAGGGCAATTGACAAATCATGACAGGTATTAGTATGGGTGCCCTCTTAAGGATACCTGAGGAGCCCGCGGACTGAAAATAGCTTGTGCTGGGTCATCTGGTAAAACGATTTTTTACTGGTCGACTTAGTATATTTAACCTAAACCGGGTGTCGTTTGCGCTGTTAGCAACAAAAAGTAGCTCTCGACTTGAAAAAAGTTGGAGACCCCTGCTCTAGAGCACTGGTTCTCAACTAGTCTGACCCACCATTCTACCCCAATGACAAGCTGCGACCCAAATTAGCAAAATCCCACTTCTCCAATGAAAAGATTTTGCAGTTTAAAGCAGAGATAGTAGAATATATATATATATATATATATATATATATATATATATATATATATATATATATATATATATATATATATATATATATTCTTTTTTTTTTTTTTTTTTCAAAAAACAAAATGACCTGCAAACCCAAAAGGTCTTCAAGAACCAGATTTACTTGCATGAAAGCCTACATTGCATACAAGAGACCCCTTAAAACTGCTTTAGATGGCAACATGATAAAATAAATTCAAAATATCAACAATGCATGCACCTAAACATTGATAATCATTTAGTTATGTAGTTAATCAATATTAATAAACGGGTAAAAAGCTTAAAATATAAGATTTAAAGTACCTTCCTCCAGCGCCCGTTCGCCATTATCGTCTTTTAAAACTGTTCCTTTCTACGTCTAGTTGCCATTCTTTTCCACTTTTCCCTTCCCTTACTGCTATCTTTCTTCGGACCCATTACCATGAGCAGAAAAAGGAAATAAAACCAAAAAAATCATAATAAAATGAGACGTGGTCCCACTCAAAAGGGGAGCATTATCGCCATCTACTGTTAATACAATTTTTCTGTCAATACAATTTCCTCCAACTTGTGGCGGGAAAGGCCTGTGCTAGCATGGACAAGCATATACTGGCGGCGAGCAGGCCTGAGCACTCTGCCCTTTGGTGGTAGCATAACGAATTCTCGTCGCATGTGTTTTCTTTCGTGTGTCGAGCAAGATGCTCCTGTCTCAAATTCCTTATAACGAGAGTAGCTTGTATGCAAAAAGGAAATTTAATTCTCTTTTTATAGAAAATTGGAGTGCACAGATCATCGGGTTTGGGTGAGTAATTTGTCATGATTACCGATGTGATGCACCTGTGCCCGCCCCTTTGGCGCTAACTGCCTCTGACTGTGATTGGCTCCCTGTCACTATTTATATTCACATCTTTCTGTCACCTGTTGTCAGTCTGTCTGCGAACCACAGTTTACATTAGACAAGCTTTTCGACCCTGACTCACTCCTGTTTTTACTCCCGTCTGTTCCCCGGCTTCGACCTGTTTTTTGATCTTGACCACGTTTTTTGCTCTCCTGTCCCGGCTACTGACCCATTTTTTCCGTTCCCGACACCGCCATCGGTCGCCACGGAAGTGCCCACTTGTTCAGAGTGGCCTGCTTCCCATGACCAGCGATCACCATATCGTGTGTGTAATCCTTTCCTTTCTTCCCAATGAAACTGAGAGAAACGTAATGCAAGTGGGTCCTGTC
Source organism: Urocampus carinirostris (assembly GCF_059441175.1). NCBI lineage: Eukaryota > Metazoa > Chordata > Actinopteri > Syngnathiformes > Syngnathidae > Urocampus > Urocampus carinirostris. The sequence goes on from NC_142365.1 coordinate 21,309,506, forward strand.
GCTGTTCTGGTCCTGACATAATTTCGTTTAAGCCCACCATAGTGACTGTTGAAACAAACCAAATTTAACGAAAAAATAGTAGAAAAAGGCAGGCATGAGAAGGAGAATAGTGTGTTGTCGCTCGGACTCCCCCAGGATTGTTCACATCTGCACGAATCAGCGCAGTTATGTTGGCGCTGTTTTTTTCCCAGTCCTGTCAGATGAGATCAGGAGGCTCAAACGGGCCACAGTTCGATGGCCGTCGCAGGGTCTCTGCACGCAGAGCTAGCCCATGGGACAGGTGATATTTGGCATGCTTGCAAATTGGGAAATAATATAAATACTCTCGACCTGTGTTATTAGAACTAAAAAAGCAGGTTTAAGGTTTATGACAGATTTATAACACCTTAATTAAAGACATTGTTGGCATTATTTGACCACTGTATGACACTGTTTAGGGTCACCAACCATTTTGAAATTGACAGCATATCATATTACTATGTTGTTTGAATGATTTTATACATTTGACTATAAAGGATTTTATACATTTGACTATAAAGGATTTTATACGATTGACTACAAATTACATTTAATGCAAAAGATATGCACTGACTGGGCTTTAGTTCAATGACAGGGCAGTCTGTTCCAAATGCAGAATACTTTGTCTGGGGAATTTTGATAACAGGACTCTGACGGAGGACGGCAGGCGTTGTTTTGAGAAAAAGGCGCTGTGTTGTGAGAACGGTGGGCGCAAAACAATTCCTTGGCACGCCCATGGGAGGAGCCGAGACGCCATCTTGCAGGGAGACATGGGCCAAGAAGAGAAAGCTAAAGGACTTCAGAAGAAGGCTTCCCAGAGACTCCAACGTCACTAATTCGGCCGTTTTCGATGGCGTACACTTAGTTCTTTTGTTAGGGAAATTAAATCTGCTCCTGTGTGAAAATGTCAGCTTACTGTTGATATTTTCTCTCAAGAAACAAGCACGCACAAATTGTTGGGTGAATGTAGGTTCTCATCTCCTCATTAGCCGAATGTAGGTTGTGTTTGGTTAATGGAGTCAGATAACTAATTCGAAAAATTTGGTAAACAGTTCTTTTTGATATTTTAATTCCCAACATGTTACTATCCTAATACCAGGTTGCGATCATTAGAAGTAGGGTTACAAAGGCTTAGACAACCATTAAGCCATCATGGAAATCAAATTTCCTGGAAAATCACAATGACCCATTACTGGTGAGATTTTTTAGAACCTGTCTACAGGCTACTTGAGAGTTCTTAGGGGGCTACCTGGTGTTCACGGGCACCACGTTGGACACCCCTGCTCTAAAATAGACCTGGGGACTCCAGTCCTCGAGGGCCGCATGTTCCTCATTTATTTTGAGTAATATAGGAAGTACCTGTTTGTTTTTAAGCACTAAATTTGATATTTCGTTTTGTAGTGCTTTTGTAGTATTTCTGTTGAAGTTTTTTTGTCGGAGACACACAAAAGTGACAATGTTTACCGCTTTTTGGGGGCCCCCTAGTGATCGTGGGGCCCCAAGAAGCTGCTTAGTTCGTTTATGACTTGGGCTATGCCAAACAGTTCCAAGAAACTCCCAAAACTTGGCCATGAGGATATTTTGAACAACCAGTCTGCATCAGGTGATTGTGTGTTGGGACCGAGAGGTCGCAGGTTCGAGTCCCGGCTCCTCTGAGTTGAATGTCAAAGTGTCCTTGGGCAAGACACTGAACCCTTAAGGGCTCTGATGAGCAGGTAGGTGTCTAACATGGCTGTTGCTCCTATCAATGTGTGAATGTTTAGGTGTGAAGTTGTCACGGTTGCCATGGCGCCCAATTGGCTTCCCTTCTATTTTAGCTCAGTTCTCTCACTCACCCTTTGTCAGTCCGTCAACGAACCTTTGCACCCGCAAGAAGTGGGATTGACTCTGTCCTGTATCCTGTTTGTGTATCCTGTCCCGTATAAATCTCGTCTGTTTCATCCTGATTTGATTTCCGTCTCCGGTCTTCAATGTCTCGTATCGTGCCCGTCATTCTCGTCCTGTTTCTCCAGTCTCCTACACCTGTTATGAATCCATTCAATCCCATTCTGTCCGGTATCGACATCATCTGTCCGGTATAGGCTCATGTAACTGGTATCAATCTCATTAGTCTCTTGCTTTCTGTTGTTCCAAGCCAGTCTTCTGTCTTTCATCTTTCGCCCAGCAATCGTCGAATCATTGACGGTTTGTGTTCAAGTGCATGACTGCCCCTTTTTCACGTAAAATAAAAGCTTGTGTGAGAAACAGCACGCATTTGGGTTCTCCTCCTGTTCTGGTTCTTGACAGAAGTACAATGTAAAGCGCTTTGTGAGGTCTTGAGTGACTTAAAAAACGCTGTATGAAACCAGACTATTTACTATTTAATACAGTCTACCAATCAGTGCCCATGATCATGGGGCTCAACCCAACAAGGAATGATCCATAGCTAAGGACCCTGCCATCTGGGTCATGGTCAGTAAAACTGTTCGTGTCAAGATTGCCGATTCAAGGCACCTGTAACTGGCCAATTAGCGTCAACAGCCCTAAGAGCTGATTGGCTAAGAGACTCTTTTTAAACCCCCGGCTTTCAAGAGGACACCGTCAGATCGTTGCGAACCGATACTCCCAGCCAGCCAAGCTCACACTTTCGGACATTTTTCCTGCCCTGTTTTCCTCTGCTTGATACCCATTGCTGACCTGTTTCTGGACCCAATTCTGCCCTGTTCTGCCATCCCAACATCCGACCTGTTTTGCCCCGCTACGTGCCTGACACCTGTTGCCGACCTCGTTTTCAAACTCGATACCGCACTCGCTCTCCCGTCCCGGCTAACGACTAGTATTCTTGCAAATGTACAATCATCCTCGCTCGACACGCAAGTGCCACTTCCGCGTTTGCAGCCACCTGCTACCCTTGTCCGTCAACCATCGGATCGTGGAAGCAAGCCCTACTCTCCCTCTTTATCAATAACACTGAGTAAACGAACGCTACTGGGTCCTGTGTCTGTTTCTGGTCTGTGACAGTTAGATCTTTATTCTTTGACACTGGCTTGGAATGTGTATCTGTGTCCTAAAGTACCAGGAGGTCCCATCATCTCTGCATGTATCTCCAAGTTCTTCACCTGAGTCGTGTTTGTGATGTTGTTGGATACAAGAAATACTTGATATAAACTCGATCCGGGAACGAAATAATCGCACGTATAATAGGTCCCCCTGTGTATCTGAAATGTCATTAAATCTGGTGCAAGGTCTAACTGTGCATGTAGGCGGAGTTTATTTTATTTTAGTACTTTTCATAGATGCCTACCCTGCTATGCGCCGTTGTGGGTAGAAATCCAGCTGATTTCCGGCCAATCAAAGAGAAGTGGGGGTGTTGTAATATTGTGTACTACGGAGATGCTTTCTGCAGTTTGGAAACGGTGCTGACGTGAATTCCCGTGCTTACGGTATATTCTGAGTTATTATCTGCTGCAATGAGAAATATTTATAATTCCAGCTCTTACTCACCGGGAGTATTGATGGACCACTCGTCAAACTGCATCTCATTGCTAGTATTGATTGTGTTGTATTTCAGGGATGGAGAGTGGGGGGTAGCGATGACCTCAGACATTGCCGTGGAATGCCTGCTGGACTGTCAGTCACTTCATGTCAAGGCAAACGAAGGCTACATGAGAAGGGGGAAGGAACGGGAGATGGCAATGTCTAAGCAGTGACGGCATCAATAAGGGTATACCGTATTTTCCGGACTATGGGGGCACCTAGAAATTCAAAAGTGCCCCTAATAATCCGATGCATTTTATAGGCCAGGGGTGTCAAACTCATTTTAACTTGGGGGCCACATGATAGAACAAACATTCTGTCGGGGGCTGGACTAGTAGATTAAAGAGAAAGAAAAAGAGAGATAAAGAAATAAGAGAAAGAGGGAGGTAAAAGGAGACAAAAGAAAGAAAAAAAAGGGACAGGGGAAGAAAGAAATCCAAAGAGAAATAGAAAGATAGGAGAAGAGAAAAGAGACAAGAAAGCATCGAAGGGTAGAAAGAGAGAAAGAGAAAAGAGAGAACAGCAAAAATGGAAGTTAGAGCAAATGAAGTTAAAAAGAAACAGAGAGAGAAAGAGACAAAGAGCAACAAAGGAAGAGAAAAATAGAGACACAGAGAGTGAAAGAGACAGAGAGTGAGAGAAAAGGGGTGGAAAAGAGAGAGAGGGAGAGAAATAAATACAAGTACAGTGTCTTTGTGAGAGGAACCTGGCTATGGCAACAACAAGTTGACATATTTCAACCTGCAGCTTGTTTTTCTCTTGTGCTTCTCTGAGTGTTGTCTCACGGGCCGGATTCAATCCCTTAGCGGGCCTGATCTGGCCCGCGGGCCGCCTGTTTGCCGCCTGTGTTATAGGCAGTGGCGCCTGCATGTTTTATAGGATTGGCCAGATGGGGGCACTTGAAATCTTGAGGCGGCACACCAAAACCCTAAGCCATCATTTCAGGTTATTGAAGTAAGAAGGTCAGAGATAATACCAGAAAGACTTAAGTACATGGCTACTGATATACTTAGGTGTATTGTGTAATATCTAATGTTACTAATGATTCCATTGTCATGAACTGGGACGGAATCTCTGACCCAATTGCGTTTCTTTCAAATGAATCTTTATTAGAAAGAATTGTCGGAACTGGCTTTGGACGGCGGTGTCTGACGGTCATCAGCCGCTTCGGACGGAATGGCAGTTCCGTGACAGGTAGGTGGAATCGGTACAGCTTAGCGGGCAGGTCGATGGCCAGGGCAGGGGAGCAGGTCGAAAATGTGGAACGGAAACAGGTCAAAATCAGAAGGCAGGCAGGAATCAAGCAAGAGTTGTCTTTGGTACTTGGTAATCTGGCAAAACACACAGGAATACAGGAGTACGGTCTGACGTCCTTCTCTAGAAGCTGAACGCTTAAGAGGAGAACGTCAGCCAATCAGAGAGCGCGCTCTTTCGCGCCAAACGATTTCCCCCAGGTGACTTCACTTAGGCAATCATAACATTCATGTGTATAGTCCACATTGCTTAACTGGCTTAATTTGGTATGAAGTGCATAAGTGAACGATATACCAGTTGGATGGCCATCACATTTATAGGGGGGCCGCGGCCAACCCCGGCCACCCCCCAGTAGCACCACTGCTTATACACCAGAAGTAGAGTAAATGAAATTTTAAAGGAATAATTAATAGAGTTGGGCATATTGATTCAATTACCTATATTATCAATACTAAGCAGGTATTTGGATTGGATCGTCTTGGCATGGGATTGATTCTTCACTCCTCCACCATGTTCCTCAAAGCCCTGCCGATATATTTGTAGATAGCCAGGCCCTTCTCTCTCTCAGCCAGCGCCATTCGCAACTCTTTAAGGTTATGCTTGAGTGTGTGATTGGCAGGCACAGTTTTAGCTAACCTCCCCACCTGGCCTGCTGCTGCAACCTGCATGCCAGGCAGAAGAGAAGGCCGATTCTGTGTGCTCATCCCTAACAGAAGTTAAAAATGACAGACGAAAATATGTAGCGCAGCGCTGTGTGGGTTTTCTTTTTTAACGATGTATAGAGCAATGCCAGGTGTAATTTGTCTGGTACAGTGGTCTGCTGTTTTGGCAACCCCACACATTTACATGAACACATGAAATACATCTCAAACTGCAGAGAGTACCAACCAAAATTGTAAACATGTTGTGTTCTTTAACAAAAAACTCAATGAGAGACAATTAACACTTTTCACAGTATTCTGCAATTAAAAATGTTATAGTTCTCCAGGTGACAATGTTATACAGTACAGTATCTTCTTACATTGCTGCTTTATTGGTTTGGCTCTTTTAGCTCTTGTTCTGTAAAAGTTGTAATAGAAGTACACGTGCACTGTATATGTATTTTTTTATAATATTAAAGTTTGCAATGTAGCTGTTTGATTAAAATTGAAACACTTTTAGTGCCTAAAATTGGTAATTATTTGTCAAACTTTGGGAAAGGAAATGGCAAAACCCCTTTTGAAACAAATTTAAAATATCTTAATTTAAATACTATGTTAAGTATTAAGTAGTATTACAAGTAGTATTGCAATAATGTTAGATTGCAGTTTTTTTTTACTTTAAAATATCAAATTCGTCGGAAAATATCTAAAGCGTTGCTTTTCAACCAGTGCGCCGCTGGAAATTCCCTAGTTTAATTCTTCCAAAAAGGCGTACCATTAGTCAGTTGCTTTTATCAGCCGAGTAACTGCATCACTCATCCATATCAGTAGGTGGCAGAGGATTACTATTTATTCTTTCTTTTAATCTGCGCATGAGGTAGCACAAAATATCTAATAACTTGATGACGTTGTTTAAGATTGGACTGTCAAATAAGTTTAAAAAATCTAAATTAAGGCCTAATTTTCCTGATTTTATTTCTTATTTTCTTATATAACCCAACACCCACAGCCGCAGCCCCCGCTGATATTTTCGTATGGGAGGACTTGCACAGTTGGTGATTGACTAAATACGCATTTGCCCCATAAAGTACTACTAATAAAATGTGTTTTTGTGTCTACAACGAAAATACTCATACTAACACTACAAAATTACTTCAAAACTAAATATCAAATATACCGACTAAACACAGAGACCTAATACATTATTTTGCTCAAAAATACTACAGAAATCGGACTGCAGGAATACTACAAAATACAATATAACTTCCAGTTATAATACAAAAATTAGTTAAAAATGTAGTGCGTAACAAAATGACTTAAATTTTTATTTTGCTTTAATTTTGAGCCTTTTAATAGTTTGATGAAAGTAATCTATTTAGAAACAAAAATCTAGCAGCCTGGTCATCCTGGAAGGGGTGTTACCTCATGTGAGGGTCCCTTCTCAAGGTTTCTTCATTTTCCTCATGTTGAGGTTTTTGAGTTTTTCCTTGCCCTCGTGTAGGTTTTAGATCAGGGGATGGTGTAATAATAGTCTGTGATTTGCAAAAATCTGTGGTCTGTGCAGCCCTTTGAGACTCCTTGTGATTAAGAGCGTCACAAATAAACATGACCTAACTGACTTGACTTTTTCGTCTTTCTTTTTCCTTTTTTCTTTGTTCTTTCCTTTTATCTTCTTTTGTCGTTTTTTTTTACTTTTCTTCCTTTATCCTTTTGCTTTTTTCCTCTTTTTTTCATTTGTTCTTTCTTTTTCGTATTTCTCTTTTTGTATTATTTTCTTTATTTTTTTCATTCGGTCGTTTTTTTTGTCATTTCTCTAGCTGTTTTCTTGCTGTTTCTCCATTTTTTTCTTTATTTTTTTCTTTATTTTTTCTGTATTCCTTGTTCTTTTTGCTTATTTTCTGTCTTTTTTCTTTTTCATTCTTCTTTGTGTTTGCATTTTTTCTTTTTTATTCCTTTATTTAATGTTTTCCTAATTGTTTCTTTCTTTCTTTTTTCTTTGTGTTTTTTCTTTCTTCCTTTGTTTTTCTATCTTTTCATTCATTTCCCTATTGCTTTTCCCTCCTTTTTGCTTTCTTCATGAAAGGCTGGTCAAAAAAATGAGAAGAAAGACATGGTCACTTTGATTCTCCGTTGTTTGTAATCTCCCATGTGATTTTAAGCACTCATACTTATACTACACAATTGAGTGGCAGTAAGTGTTAATATGTTACACACTGTCTCTTTAAGTGTGTTGTTTGGAATAATGAGTGAGGGTGGGGGGTATAGAGGGGGGGAAACCCAGCACCCCAGGAGATAAAAGCTGAGTCTCTCCTCATAGAAGTGGTCTTTTACAAATGTGATTAGATGGGGGGAATACAGATGGAAGTTATATGAGGTTTGCAAAAAATGACACTTGAAAATAAACACTTGCAATATAGTTGCCATGGAGATGAGCGAATCCCCCAAGCCTCGTCATTTCTCAGACTCCTCCCTCGAAACGCTTTGATAAAAATAGACGTGGGTAGTGAACAAAGACCTATTTGATTTTTATAATAAAAATGGAGGCGGCAAAAATGGGAACTAATTGTGGACGAAATTTAGACCCAGTTGTGCTTGGTTTTGTTTCAATGTCATAATGATAACAATAGTGAAATATATCATTACCGCCATCATAATACTACCAAATGATAATAACAATAGTAGTAATAACAATAATTGCCATCTTCATAGGTCTTTCCATTTTTTTATCATTTGGGAATAAATATCCATGCAGACATCAGACATCTGTTGTATTTCTTTGTATATTTAATTTTAATAGAATATGTCTAGTCGATCTGGTGTTGAAATCTCACAACAAAATACCTGTTATATATTAGGCCCCTACTTTAAGCACTAGATTTGATATTTAGTTGTGTAGTATCACCATAGTTGTATTTTCATCAAGCTTTTGTAGTATTTCTGTAGTCGGATTTCTGTCAAGGTTTTTTTCTGGTATTTATGATGCATTTTTGTAGTATTACTGTAGATGTATTTTGTGGTATTATTTCAGTAATTTCGTAGTACTGTATTAGTGGAGTGGTATTTTTGTTGTATTTCTCTGTTATAGTTTTACTGTAGTACGGTATATAGTAGAAGCATTTCTGAAGTTTTTCTTCTTCTTCTACCTAGTATTATTATGATTATTATTGTTATTATTATTAGTATTAGTAGTAGTAGTAGTAGTACTAGAAGTAGTAGTAGTAGTAGTAGTAGTAGTATAATAATTAATATTCTTATTATTGTTATCTATGAAAGCAAAACAATACACTAAGTCCTAGTAGTAGTGGTAGTAGTATCATTATTATTATTATTATTATTATTGTCATCTATGAAAGCAAAGCAATACACTAAGTCCCAGTTTTATGCACTATATTTGATATTTAGTTTTGTAGTTGTTTTGTAATATTTCTGTAGTAGACACTAGGTACCAGGTAGCCCCGAGTAGCCCGCTGACAAGTTGTGAAAAAACTCACAAGTGGTTGGTCATTGTGATTTTCTAGGAAATATAATTTCTAACTGGCATGAGGTTTCAGTGGTTGACTAGACTGATTTTACTTCTAATAATTATAACCTTTAACAACAGAGTAACAACATAGTAATAACAAATGTGTTTATATGTGTACCAAACTGGTAGTCCTTCGAGCTAATCAGTAACACATAGTAGCTCTGAGATTCAAAATGGTTGGGTAACCCTGCACTAAACAATACAGTGGTCAAATAAATTAAACTGTTCCATTAATAAAGGTGCTATAACCTTGTCATAAACTTTAAAACCACGGTGTGTAATATTTGACCACAAGATGGCCCTGTGTAAAAAAATACCCATTTCTGGACCTATGATTTTTGATAAAAATTACAATTGGCTTGATAGTTTATGTATTTTGCCAAGTATTCAAATCAATGTTGTTTTTTACTGAATGTAAGTTTTTTTGTACCAATAGGAGTTACTAAATATTACACACTGTCCCTTAAAACCTGCTCTTGGGGTGACAATAGCACAGGGTGAGCATTATTCAATCAGATTACCGTATTTTGATCATTTATTTGTAATTGAATCACTGTATCCTTTGAAATTTCTATTGTTTCTCCCAGCCAGCAAAAACCTTGAGAAAAAATGTCCTAATTTGGTAAAGAAGTAAAAGCTGAAGAATAGTCTTCAAATTCCTTTTTTTTGACTAATTTTGGGACCTTATTAGTACTAAATCAAGTATCTGAATGAATCCTATTTGCCCCAAATCCTACGTTGAAAGGAAATCTGGTGCTGTTTGACCAAAGAAAATATGTGAAAATAGAAGTAGTAATAGTAGTAGTAGTTGTTGTTGTAGTAGTAGTACTGGTAGTAGTAATTGTAGTAGTAGTAATATCTGCTTCTATTGACAGAGAGCAGAGTTGAGATAAAGTCCTGGAATTGATGAAACCGCCTTTACAGCACCATCTGGTGACCACCACCGAGACCCTGCAAGTCGGTGAGGGAGGCAAGGGAATAAAATGCCCCCTTCGCCCCTCCCAATCCCACCCCCAAACCAAAGCGTCGCTTACACCTGCATGTACTACCAGTGCAGACCTCTGGATGGAGTCATGCGTCCTTCTTCCCTGCTGATGCTTTAGGGACATAAGAGATTCGAATGCGACGTTCTCCTTTGTCAAATGTAACAAGTAAATGTTGTTTCCTTGAGCACCTGCATCTCAGTTTGGAAGAATGAGAGGTATGTATGAGAGGGCGTTTGAGAGGTGAATCCTACTTGCTCTCACATGCAAAACTATATTCTCCTACAGACACACAAACATGTACTCTCTCATGCACTATTCTTTTACACATATTACTATACTCTCATGAACACACCTCTATACTTACACACACACACTATTATACTCTTTCACACATTCTTCCATACTCTCATACACTGACTACTATTCTGTCTCTCACATAAAACTAACCTCACACACATACTACTCTCGACTCATACACACACTTCTATACTCTCTCACACATACTACTATACTTCCATACACTACGATAATCTGTCACTCTTATTACTATACTCTCATACACACACTACTATACTTGCTCATCCACACTATTATATTCTTTCACACATACAACTGTTCTCTCATTTACACGCTACTTTTCTTTCAGACACATAATACTATATTCTCTCACATAGACTACTGTAACCTCTCAAACATACTATGATAAGCTCAAACACACCCTACTATTTTCCTCACACATACTACTATACTCTCGCAAACACTATTATACTCACACACACACACAGCACTATACTCTTCACAAATACTACTATGCTCTCATACACACCCAACTATTCTGTCAAACACATAGCACTATATTCTCTCTTATATACAACCGTAACATCTCACCTAACTACTATAGCCTCACTACTATACTCTCTTGCACATACTGTACTAATATACCCGTCTGCACACAATATTATACCCTCTCACTTGTACAACTATACTCTCATACACACTACTATGGTCTCTCACAGTCTACTAATATACTGTATCACACACTACTATACTCTCATACACACCCTACTGTACTCCCTCAAAACATTACTATACTCTCTCTCACATACTATACTACTATACTCTCATACGCGTCACTATACTCTCTCACAGTTATCACTTTATTCTCATATGTACACTTCTTTACTTTTTTCACTCATACCACTATACTCTCATTCACATAGTCTCTCATATACTGTATACTAATATACTGTCACAAACCACTATACTCTCATACACCTTCCACTGTACTCTCTCACACACACTACTGTACTCCTCACACTTACTGTCCTTCTATACCTTACAGATTACCTCACCACACAGTGTTGTTTACTCAGGGTACTTTTGGTAACCATGGTAATGCATATGAGAGGCAGTTTGCTCACACATATTACATCATATTCTAAAACAAGTGCAACTACCGTCTTATACAGACACAGTCCTAACCATGCACAAAAACTACTATAAACTCTCATACAAACTTAGAGTCTCATATACACACTACCATACAAACTCACACATGCAGTTATAGTCTCATACACACTATTCTACTCTAATAGACACACTACTAGAGTACACATGCTACTTGAGAATAGAAATGTCTGTATGAGAGTACAGTTGTTGCTCTATGAACATATAATGCTACATGTGAGAGTATGTATGACTTATTTCTTAAACCAGCTTCACAAATGTGCATGCTTGCACAAGTACTCACAGTATGTATATTTTTTTCTATTACATTTTATGGGACTGACTTTTTAACTGTGTAACTCTTTATAAGTGAACACGTGAAGCGTCTCCTTTTTTCTTCTTAAACTTTCCTGCTGTCGCATTTTGCTTTGACATGTATCTCCAGGGTGATAAAATTAGCTTGGGACAATGGACAATAAATGGAATTTTTTTCTTGTCATATTTTCTGCACTTATTTTTGCTGCAGTATTTTTTTATTCATTATTTTCTTTTTAATTTGAGCCGCAGGTTTTGACCTTGTGGATAAAGACTGGGTGTTTTTTATACAGTGAACTCTCATTTATCTCAGGGTCACATTCAAAACAAAAACCCCAATTAAATACTCTTATACACGGAAACCAAAGAATAGAGCTTTTTTCAGGCTCCAGCATTTTATTAAAAAATAAAACTACAGTATACTGCACTGGGAAACATTTTTTAGGTTTTTTCTACCATTTAGCTTATGTGCTTCAAACTCATGTACTGTGGGCCAAATTTGGCCTGCCACGTCATTTGATGTGGCCCGCGAAACAGGGGAGAGAAGCACAAGGGGAAAATGAGCATCAAACAATGATCTGTAGTTTTATATGTCCACTGGATGTCGCCAAAGGCAGGTGCCACTCGCAAAGTCCCCATTGTAGCTGTATTTGATGACTATCAGTAATCAACCAGAGAACATTGAGGAAACACATCTCGATGTTATTTTACTCAAAATACAAGTCAAAGACCCACTGTTTAAGGCAAAATGAAAAATTCAAAATTGAAAAAATTTGCACCAGGTTGTCTTTTGCAGAGGTTTAAAGAATATTTAGCTTCGTTCTATAACAGATATGAAAAGTTTCAAAATTCAGATGAACATTTTCATGAAGACAATACTGATACCTTATCACACATTTTTTGAGTAGTAACCGATACAAAAAAAGATCTTTAGATAGATAGATAGATAGATAGATAGATAGATAGATAGATAGATAGATAGATAGATAGATAGATAGATAGATAGATAGATAGATAGATAGATAGATAGATAGATAGATAGATAGATAGATAGATAGATAGATAGATAGATAGATAGATAGATAGATAGATAGATAGATAGATATACAGTGACTTTAGTGACTGGTCATTTAATGACCACAGTCACAAAATACTGATACAATTTTGATACAATAAGTTACACTCTTCAAGCAATAGCTACTGACTAAATGGGTACTTTTGATACATAATGTTTTCCTCCTATCTACAAATGTCAGATGTAGAAACTAATTGCAAAGAACTGATACCATTAGTGAATTTGAAACAGTTCCCATTGTAAGGGGATGCTGGCACTACTAAAAATCCCTGATACACTAAACCACCCACAGTCTGTTCCAGCTACAGACACAGACAATTTCAAAAGAATTACCATTCGTCCCCCAAGACACCACCTCCACTCGGATTATTGGAGTACCTACGCCGCCAGATAAACTAGCCTACGCCCACTGATCGACAGAACCACTCTCGTCTATATCTACACCCATGATGTACAGCTTCAAAATGCGCACCGGAACCACAAGTATGCATTAGAACAACGAAATTTCAGTTCCAGGAGATGGATTAATCATGGTTCACAGTTCATGGATCCCTGTCCCAAATGGGTCGTTGGGGCACTGATGAGGATGCAACTCTGGACAGACTTCTCTACTGTTGACGGTACGTGTCCTGTTCTCCTGCCCCCTTGGAATGTGTCCTGGAGAATTAACTTGGTCAGTCTTGATGATCTTGTGACAAGACCATACCAATGAAGTTTCCGTCCGCGCACAGTTGACAACAGTTCTTGGTGAAATCTGCCCTGTGATGGTGTTGCACACCGTTTGGTTTGTCAGATGGGCTAAGCAGCTGGTGCCTCGGAGTTTCCTGTAGCATCACCTCTCCAAGGCCTGGATTTTCATTTTCCAGTTTTACTGTGAGAGTCCATGTCTCGCAAGTGTTGTGGAAGATGGAAGAAACCACTGCTTGCATGAGTCTGATCTTTTATTTCACTGCTATGTTCTTGTCCCTCCAGATGGGTTTTATGTCTGGCATGTGTGGTTTAAGCTATCCTGGCCATGATTTCTGGTTCTGACCCCTCTTCTGATATGACTGCTCCAAGATGATTTATGATTATTTATGTATTGAGTATTTTATAGAGACCTGTTTGATGAAATCTGCCCCATTTTGGCATCTAGATGAGAACTTTGTTTTTCCTAATGTTTCAAGTATCTTGCCTTGAGAAGAAGTTCCATTGCAGGTTCGAATGACACGCTTCCGGTGGTCGATGACGTCACGAGGCTTTTAAAAGTAGGCAGCAAGCACCAGCTAACTCTCTTTCCCAGGAAACAGGACCACTAGTCCCCATGCATGCCACAACCACTAACTGTCCCAAACACACTCATGGCACGTGCAAAGAAAAACCTCTCAAAGATGAATCCTGTCGATGGCGCCTCCCTCTCTCTGTCAAGAACCGGAACCAGATCAAGACCCAAACGCGCAACGTTCTAACACAAACCTTTTATTTTACGAGAAATGGGGAGTCATGCACGTTAGGCAGCATTCTGGAGTGGAAAAACAGGAAGCCAGAGACCGACGAGATCGATTCCAATTGCCCGAGGAAATATGGGACAGATGGGGTCGATACCGGACAGGCAGTGAACAGACAAGATTGATAACGGAACATGATATCGAAATAAACAGGACTAACTAGATGGGAACGGAAACTGGAGAGAATACTAAACAGGACAAAAATAGAAGGGAACAAAACTGGACAGGAAATACCAACAGAAAAGAGGACCGAGTCAGAACCCACGTTTTGCTGGGCAGAGGTTTGTTGACAGACTGACAAAGGAAAAATGAGAGCACTGAGCTTAAAAAGACGGAAAGCCAATCCGTCATTGAGCTGCAGCTTGGACCAGACGGGCAGGGCCATTTGGGCGCCATGGCAACCATGACACTCTCGACCAAAGCACTCCAAAGCAACTATATTTCTCTCCAAAAGGGGGGGGGCTCCGGCGGACGATCAAAGCAACTGTGATCCCTCTCTTATGCTCAAGGTACTTGTAGCAACTGAAAAACAGACAGAACTTCCGATTTGGTGCTGGAACACACACTTCAAACACACCGGAGAAAGTCTCTCCTCATTTCTTTCTCTAGCTATTCTCACTTCCCAAAATACATCCATTACTTTTCCAAACACTCCAGAAAACGCATCTCATTCGAATTTTGTCCTGTTCATGTCAGAACCCGAGCAGACAGTGGACGCAGACGCGTAATGTTTTCACACAAGCTTTATTTTACGAGAACGGGGCATTCATGCGCGGGAACGCAAACGCCAGAGATTCGGCAATCGCTGGGCAGAAGAGATCGAAACGGGACAGGACAGATGGGATAGATACACGAGCAGATACCGGACAGGGCAGGACAGACGATACCGGATAATGGTTACACAGGTAACATAAACGTCTCCCGTTTATTTGTTGATGATTTGACAGTTCAGCATAATAAGCTTTATGGTAGAGTGCATAACAGTTTCATATGAGCGATTTGAGTAGAAAAAGGCAAAATAAACATGTTACCTGCTCAAAAGTGATTTGTATACGGTGTGCATTACCGTTTGATTACATTCACAACAAATACAAAGACGCAATGGTTTAAGTTGTATTACATTCCCAACAAATGCAAGACGAAGTGGTTTTGGTTATATGTTCGGGATTACATTCCCGAAAAGTGATATAAAAGTGAGATAAAACGAGGTAAAGTGGTTATAGTAGCTACGGGATGCAAATCTCGGCAGGGGTGCATTTCTCGGCATAACACCAGCACTCAGAAATGGAAAAAATATTTGATTCTATACACAAGATGAAAACGTTACACCATACTCTTCCTCTAAAATGTATGTCTACTGCATAACATTACAGGTACCAAGGCCAAGTATCGATATCGAGTATTTTTGATACATGACACCCTGCTCCCTAGACCTTAAAATCATCATCCAAATACTCTTGTATGTTCCCTCCCTCAGCACTTATTGGATTGATGAAAGCCTCTCTTCCTCCGCTATTTGGTCATCCCCATCGACCGCCACAGTTTGTCAATTTAGTTCTGACAGGGAAGTCACTCCGAAGGTACTCGGCGCTAGCCGGCTCGCTCCACGAAGGACGCGTGTCATTTGACTTCTGCGCATAAACCTGTCGTCCTTGCCCCGAGTCAGTGGACGACGCATTATTTATTTGTTTTGCGCTCGGGACTCGCAACAGTATATTTTGTTTCACCGGACGGCATATGGCACTCTAATCAGCTAAAGCGGAAGGTGATTTACATTCCTTGTCGTTTCCCCTCTCCAGTATAGAGAGTTTTAGTCACTGGCCAAGGTCACTTTGGGGACAGAATACAAGACAATGTCATATTTCTTGGCCGGCATGTGAGCTTCGCGGGAGGAATTGTCGTTACGAGGCTAAACCGTGACATCATGATCGCATGTGATGTATGTTCAGCATGCAGTCTGCATGCTCAAATCGATGTGTCGGACCAGGTCTCGTCTATTCTCTCGCGCGGCAAATGGGATTGACGTTGGAAAATGGGAGTACTGCAAATGTGGTCTACGAGTTTACATAAAATGACTACACACAGAGGCAAAGTCTGGAACCACTAATGGAACTAATGTGTGACATTCTTGGAACACGATTCCTCTTCTCGGTAATGATTACGAATATACTGATATTATGAAACCAAAAAAATTACTTCTTGGACTGAACCCAGAAATGGAGCTGAAGATCTTGGAATGGTTTGAAGCCCAGAGACAAAATAGATTGTCTCGGCTAAGTGTTCGTTTGCAAGCTACTAATATTGCAAAAGCCAAGAAATATGAAGTGTTCACATCTTCCACAAGGTGGCATACACATTTTCTATTTCTTTTATAATTTGGCTATATTAAATCACTTTAAGAGGGCCGGCTTTATGCGAGTCTACACGATAATTTGTAACAAAAGAGTTACTTTCAGAGAAACGCGATACTCTTGGGTGTCAATAATCTGGGAGGGTAACTGAATTACTTTTATAAATAAAGTAACTAGTAACTATAACTACTGATTGTTTTTCAGGAATACAACGAGCACTGTTTCGAACACGGACTAATTAGCAATGATGCTTTCCCAATGTCACCAATATCTTTAGTGTATCAGTGTCCAAGGCAGGCCAACATCTTAGTAAATTAAAAGCAATGGTAGACCCACGTTGGCTGTCGAGTTAGACTGCCTCATAGTTCAGAGGTCCTAGGTTCAACTCCTGCTACCAGCCTCTCTGTGTATTCGAGTGGATTTTCCCTCGGTACTCTGTTTCATCCCAAAATCATGCATGGTAGTTTATCGACAAGTCAAAGTCAAGTCATAATCATTTGTAGAGGCTTTAATCACAACAAGTCTCAAAGAGCTGCACTGACAACCATCACATCATCTCCTGATCTGAAACTTACTACACTCCAAAAAAAAATGTCCACATTGTCCGTAGCGAGTGGAAGTTGGTCTGTTTCTATGTACCCTGACATTGGTCGGCAATCAGTCCACTGCCCAATTTCAGCCGGGAGGGGTTCCAGCACCCCTGCGACTTTGGTGAGGATAAATGATGAGAAAATAATTGTAGACCTCTAGAGACTAATTTAGTCGACTGACAAAAATCCTGAACTCCTACCAAAGCCCAGCTAAATGTCTATAGAGTAATCCCTTGTGATATTGCTGTTTACTTATCGCAATTTTGCCACTTTGCGAAATTTTCATTGTGTTTTGAGTTCTGAATTCTGATTGAACAGTTCCCCCACCCCTTTTTCTGCCTTTGTCTGCCAGTGCATCAATGATGTTGCGATCTGAGTTGTACAGCTTGACGAACCTAAATTACTTTTGTGCAATTCTCTTGCAATTTCAAGTATCTCTAAAAGCCATCATGTCAACAGCTCTAGAGCCGCATGTGGCTTTTTGGCACTCCCCAATAGCTTTTTAAAAAGTTTATATAAGTTTATATAAAAGTATATGGTTTCTTTATATGTAATCCATTCTGGTTCTTTCAACATTTTGGTTTGCCGACCACTGCACTGTGTGATGTAAATGCAGTTAGCTGACAAATTATCATCTGAAGTAAAGTGAATTGTGTCATTAATTCATACAGTTAGGCAATAAAAAAATTAGATTACTTTTACATTTATAACTTGAGAGTATATATGTCAGGGACTGGTTTTCCACTGGAGGGCGCGTAACCGGTTTGTATTTGGGATTGATGTGTACAATCACCCCACACCTTATTAACCTCACCCTTCATAAGGACATTTTGGACTGCACTCTGTGTCGGGTGACTTTCAATCTTTGTGTTCCAACATCATTTTTCTGCAGTCCATCTTAGTTTCCTCTGTTTTTTTTGTTTGTTTTCTGTTTCAGTTATATTGTTGTTTTTTACTTTGTGGATGAGTTAGTGATTAAAAACCACCTGTTTTTGAGCACATTGCCTTTACCTGCATCCTGCGTTTGGGTCCAACGAAAACCATAATCATGATCACCTGACCCTGAGGGGGCTCTCTCCTCACCTCCGAGACGGAAATTGGGCGCAGCTGAGGAGCCTTCTCCTTGCCGCCGAGACAGGAACCAAAAGCCACCGCCGGGTCAGGGACGTGGGCGTCTCCTCGGCCGCACCCAGGTCCTGTTACTGCAGCGAGGAGAAAGCCCCCTCGGTCGCTACTGGTTCCTGTCCGAGTGTATTATGTTGTGGTTTTTGGTGGAGCCAAACGCAGCAAGCTGGAAAAGACAATGTGCTCAAAAACAGATGCCATTTAACAGCACAGATGTTATTGGTGGGGAAAAGAAAATGTTTATAAAATACAATACTTTGCGAAACAAACACTTGAGCCTTTTAATGATTTCACCTTTGGTTTCAATGTATTTGATAAATAAGTTTGTTTTTCTACTTCACAGGTTTTGACGAACGCATCACGGCGGCGCGGTGGTTAGCGCGTGTGCGGCCCAGTTCTGAGGTCATGGGTTCAAATCCAGCTACCAACCTTCCTGAGCGGGGTTTGCAGGTTCTCCCCGAGCTTGCGTGGGTTTCCCCGGGCACTCCGGTTTCCTCCCACATTCCAAAAACATGCATGTCAGGTTAATTGGCCGGTCCAAATTGTCCCTAGGTGTGAATGAGCGAGCGAATTGTTTGTCCCGGTGTGCCCTGCGACTGGCTGGCAACCAGTTCAGGGTGTGCAGATAATGGATGGAGGTTTTGACGATCGCAGGACCTTTTTGGAACGCGACCCCGACAAAAAAAGAAAAAATACTATAGTCGGAAATAGCACTCAATGAGTTAAGATGAGCAATACTAGGTCACTCACCTAAAACTTGGTGCTCCGGGTAAGGATTGCGAGTGGCCAGCACAATTTGGCTCCTACAACGATTGGGTTTCTCAACCTTTCCGTTACGATAAGGTGATGGCTCAAGGTTCAGCAGCCAGGATTTATAAAGGCTGATGTTTAAAAAAAATACTCCTAGACTCGATTTACCCTTCATTTTGAACTTTGCAATACCCTGAGGTCTCCGGCCAGCAGATATGGGCCTGTGGGCTAAAATATAAAGGATTACATTACAAGGCTTTGAATACACTGCCTGGAAAAAAAAACAGTAAATTGAGGCTTAATGTGGTCAGGATAGGAGCTCAACTTTTTGGGGAGTTTGTTAAAAGTCCACAGTCTGCCTGTGTAATTGCAGAAGTTGATTGGGAGTAAAGTGATCTTAACAAAAGGAGATGAAAGCAGGGATACAAACTGCTCAGAAAGGGATAATGAAATGGGGAGAGAAATACAGACGCACCTTGTTCACATGATCATTAAAACGAAAAGAGATTGGAACGGTGTCCTGGTGGGTTAGCTGATTTAAGAATCAAGAAAAAAAACAGCTCATGGATGATATAATTCTTCTATTACACTTGCCTTATAAATATAAGATTTTAGGAGTTATTTCCACATTTTTACATATACTGCATATGTTGCAATATTGAAATGTGTCACTGAGTATACAGTAATCCCTTGTTGTATTGTGGTTTACCTTTGTGGTTTCGTTACTTTGAGGATTTTTAGCGGGCATTGTGTTCTGCACTCTGATTGGCCAAAGTCACCCCGCCCCTTTTCTGTCTGTGTCTGCGTGTCCGTCAATGACATTGTGGCTGACACGTACATAAAATAGCCGGATGAACCTATGTGCAAATCTTTTACAACCTCTAGTCACTTTAAAAGCCATCATGTCAACGAAACACTCTGGGCCGACAAAAGCACCAGAAGGCAGAGGAAGATGCTTTCTATCACCAACAAAGAGGAGCTTCTCAACCTGCTAAACTTGCTCTGGAGCCACGTGCAGCTCTTTGGTGCTCTCTAGTGGCTCTCTGGTGCTTTTTCAAAAATGTTTGGTGATGGAAGAGTATATGGTTTCTGTCGGACAATCAGGACACGTTCTAAACGTTTTCCAATGAACATGGATCAATACAGTATATATTTCCTAGTACAGTAAACAGCTTTTATTTTTTTGCAGCTCCCAAAATTGTATTTTTTTTCCTCCAATACGGCTCTTTCAATATTTTGTGATCCCTGCCTTTTTTTAAGTTTTCCATAAGATTCACATGATGTATCATGTAAAGTAAAAACTGAAATCAATCCTGCCCCTCAGTGCAAAAGATTGTTTTAAAAATAAATAAATAAACAAATAAATAAATATAGCTTTATAGAGGACAGTATATTTTTTTTTGTCATACAAATGCTTGAGCTCTGTAAATTGGGTTTGTTCTTTGTTTTTAATATATAGAGTATATAGTAGTAGTACTATAATAGAGTATTACATTTTGTTTGATATGAGTATGAGTATGATGCCAATGTGAGAGCAATTGTGATACACTTCTCAAACTGGCTCTCATATATTATTATGGGCTCTTGCACAAGTGTCTATGTCCAACTAAAGATTTAACCTGCGTCCGGTCTGCAGAAAATGTCCTTGCCAGTGGGTAAGTAAGTCACGCTTTGTGTGACTACTTATGAACGTCACGCAACTGACTCGGACTCATTTGCTCATCTCAAATTCTGAAAGGCTCTGTGAACTGCACCCGGATCGAGGGGTCACCTCATCACGGAGTCATAGAAGATTGAAGGCTTAAAAAACATAAAACGAATTGTCTCCATCTGGTATTTAAGGGTTATTATTGTTTAAAATCAAAGAGAAAGCACCTAAAAGAAATATCCTGGGGACTGAATTTTGGCAAAGATTGTCAAAATGGTGCAACGTGGTATTTTCCACAGCAATGACAATGGGATATTTCTTGTGAATTCCGGAGGACAAGCTGCTAATTCTTTGCAACATTTTAGATACGATGGAGGAAAACGGCAAGCTGCTCTTCACCACAATGCATGCGCTCTAATTACAAAACACCGTGCTGATGTCCGGAGACATTTATGACGCCCTTCCAGAGAAATCAGTCGTAGTTTTTGCCAACATTATTCATATAATTCATAACTGGAGCAAAACCGCAGGTTTAACTGCACTTTAATCAATATTAAAAATATAACATACTCACGATATTTCAACTTTTTCACCCTCTTATCAAATCATCAATTTGCAACAGCAGTGGAGGTTATCTTTAGAAAAAAACACTACACTTTCCTTATCAACGGCGTTCATGTTAGTTTGAGGAACTATAACATGGGAATATTTGGTCCTACTGCTGCAACTGCGAATGACAACAACACAAAAAGACACATCTGTGTTGCAATCTGGCACTATTCTCAACAGTATGTCGTCTACAACTATAGGGCTCAGATTTTACGTGAGACAGCCCTTGGCGCAGTAGTAAATATGTGCTGGTCTTTGTAATCTTATTCACCTAGAATGTTCAGGTGATCCAGAAACACATGACGTGAACAAACAGAACTGAAAACAACGCAGTCAGGCGGCAGGTGTGCGGGGGGAACGTCGCCGTTGGTGCTCTGCGGCCAAATTTCCCAAGCGGTTGCCGACAGGTGTGCACCGGGCTTAAAATATAAGAAATGGATGTGAATTAGTTCAATTTCAGCCCAGTGTACACCTGTTGCCACATAATGAAAAAGATAGAAGAAAATGTGTACACCAACCTGTGGACGCAGTGAACCCTTCATATTTCTTGGCTTGTGTATTCTTTGGAGCTTGCAAACTAACAGCCGAAACACTCCATATCCATTAAGTCTTAAGTCAAAAATAAGGAGACCAAAACTCTGCAAACGCCCACCATAATATCTGCGCTTAAGTTTGCCCCATTGATTTTCCGTTGGTCTGTTGTTCCTGTATGACCCATGCCGCCCTCCACGCACTGCCTATTATTTAATACTGGTGTCACTCAATCAAATTTGCGCATACAAACTGACACCCTGATTTCTGTATTTTATTTCATAATGGTTAATATGGCTTGGATTTGAGTATATACGGTAGGAAGAATATCAGTATATATTCGGTTGTATTTTGCTAGTAGATATAAACACACACACCCTCCTTTAGTTGTCATGATGACGATGAAATTCACCTGTGCCTGCTCGTTTGGCGCCAGCTGCTGCTGGCTTCCTGATTGGTTCACCGTCCTTTCACTCGCCTGTTGTCAGTCCGTCAGCGAACCTCTGCTTTCACAAGGCAGGCATTTTTTACTCTGACTACCGTCGGTCCTGCTTTTTCACCCGTTTTGCACCTGTACGCTCCTGATTTATCCGGCTACGACCCGTTTTTTGACCCCAACCACGTTTTGATCGCCGTCCTGGCTAACAACTCGTTTTTTTGCCCCCAGACCACGTTCTGCTCTCCTGTCTCAGCTAATGGCCCAGTTTTTCCGTCCTCTGCACTACGATCTCCCGCTCCGGAAGATCCACTTCCGCATTCGATATACGTTCCGATTCTCTGAGCAGCTTGCTTCCCACGTTCAGTGAGCACTGGATCACGGGCGCTGTCTTTCCTCTATATTTCATTAAACTTGTGATTAACGTTACGCATCGGGGTCCTACTTCCGTTCCGGTCTTGACATTAGTGTGTTTTCAGCGTTTTGTGTTTGTCAGAATGAGGGCTACATTTCGTTTCGTAAGCAAAGGAGGAATCGTCAAAGTACAATTGTAATTCCTTTTTAAACCTTACTGCCAACACAGGGCATCACACAATTGTTGTTGACGGTTCCGGACCCAGATTTAAATCTCAGCGGATCCCTGGCAAGAACGATTTCATCCTACTGGTAAAGGGTAGGCGGGTGGTCGCTTCGGGTTCTGTCTGTGTGTATATTATGTGTCCAGAGCTCTCAAACTTACTGTACATATGAATAATGACTCACTTGTACCAGGATGACACTCCTCCATCGTGACACCTCTCCAGTCTCGGTCACCCCCTCCTCTTGAAATCATTTCCAAGGAAAACTGATCATTAGTATTGGATGTCTTCCAGCACCATGTCCGCCTTTCTCACCTTGACATCACAGCTCCATGCAGGCTGATCCAATTTAGACCAAAGACGCTTGTTCTCCACTTTCTGGGCCCGGAGCCAAAAGGCAATTATTTCGTCCAACACAGAAATGTTTTTTTTTTAAATGGCGCCATGCCGGATGATTATGGAAATACTCACTTGCTGAAGGTGTAGGACACCTTCTATTCCAGCCGTGAACAGGACAACACTTCCTTCGAGTGTTTCCAGGTTGCCTTGTTGTGTGTGATCTGTGTTAACAGATATTCATGCTGCGAAATACAATAAAGTGGACACTTAAAACCTGGTTGACAAATACGGAAAAGAAACAAAAAAATATCACCTTTGTTCTCATCACTCTCTCAAAATAACTCGACCAATTTTTGATACAGAGCTCTTCTAAGCTAGTAGTGACTTGCAGTGAGGTTAGTGACTTGTGAGGCGGGGTGAAATTTGCAAATAAAGGAACCTTACATCTTATTAGTCATTTGATTGGCCGAGCAAGAACGCAACATCAGAACTGGAACTTAGAATTTTTATTTTATTGGTTTAGCTGAGACTGTCTGGCTACCAGTTCAGGGTGTCTCTTGCCCATTGCCTGAAGATAGCTGGGATGGGCTCCAGCACCCCCGGGACCCCACTGAGGATAAACCGTGCAGATAATGGATGGATGGATGAAAGATTTACCTTACCTTATAATAGGTCTGTGCAGCCCTATGATGTTTTTTGTAAATAAGGGCTATATAATTTATAATAAGGGCTGTATATGAAATTAACAGAGCTTTCTTGAAAGGAATAAAAGTTTGAATAGATGAGTAATCCCTCATTGTAAAAAAATGTGCATGCAACTTAAATGAAATTCATGCGTTGCTTGACTTGCTGTCACCTTGCTAATACTATCATCATGTTTCTATTGTTTGTGGCTGAGGTGTGGGCCAAATCAGAATCCTTCATCCCACTATCGCCCTCTGCTATGAGGCAAGAGAGTTGCATTCCTCACGATGCAGACGCTCATTTCGTTATATATTTGCTGGAAAATATCTCCATCCATCCATTATCTGCACCGCTTATCCTTAGTAGAGTCGTGAGGGTGATGGAGCCCATCGGAGCTGTCTTCAGGCAGTGGACAGGGGACACCCTGAACTGGTTGCCAGCCAGTCGCAGGGCACACAGAGAAGGACAACTCACTTGCTCAGTCACACTTAGGGACAATTTGAACCGGCCAATTAACCTGACATGCATGTTTTTGCAATGTGGGAGGAAACCGGAGTGCCCGGAGGAAACCCACGCAAGCACAGGGAGAACATGCAAACTCCGCACAGGAGGATTCGATCCCATGACCTCACAACAGCTAACCACTTACCCGCTGTGCCGCTCTTGTAAATTAATATTTAAATATGTGAAAATTGCATGATTTTGAAAAAGAAAATCCAAAAATTGTGAAAACAAATGAGAAAGGACATCATGTAACCATTTAATATCATTTCAATTTTATAATCGCACGGTGTTAGGTGAGGCACAGCCTGATTGCAGGTCTAATTGGCTAGTGATTAGCACAGAGGGCTAGCATGTTAAACTCAAAAGCAGAATGATGGGAGAGGATTAGCTCTGTAAAAAATGGGGATGTTTGTTTTTTATGCCACTCACTCTTCCCGTGCTTGCATTACCCCCCTCGGGTGCACTGAGGCTGACCCATCTTGCGTCAGCTCAATAATTCTTGTTTCCTTTCCACCTAAATGTCATAATGATGAATGGTTGTCCCTCATTCCGCATCTATTATTCATATCTGTTGGCTTACTTTGAATTACTACTTCAATGTACTGCGCCAAACGTTTTACTTTTGCGGCCGCCAACGCTGTCTCCAGAGAGGCTCTTAGAATATACATACAAT
This sequence comes from Urocampus carinirostris, assembly GCF_059441175.1. Classification (NCBI taxonomy): domain Eukaryota; kingdom Metazoa; phylum Chordata; class Actinopteri; order Syngnathiformes; family Syngnathidae; genus Urocampus; species Urocampus carinirostris. Next base: position 21,334,585 of record NC_142365.1, read on the forward strand.
ATCGAAGGGACTTAGGGAATTTGTCTTCGCATGCTGTACGTTGTCTTTTTCATCCATTACTCATCATTCTGATTGTTGCTAGAAAACAGGGAAAGGATTTCTTGAGATTTGATCATGGCAAGCAAGATATCGTTTTATTTTCTGTTAATCACTTGGGTAATTGCCATGCCCCTTTTTTATGCAGGTGAATTCGATTGTTTTAGTCTTAGTCAGTGTTGCACATGTAACACAACATGTTATAATGGAAGTACAGTAACAAAATGTTATCAATAAAGAGTTACAGTACTCATTACCGAGGAAAGTAATTGCATTCCTGGTGTGATAGGAGGGTATTCCTCCTGGAGAGCACATTGTGTCTACTGCTTCCATTTTATCTTGTTTGTTCTGTCAGGGTCCCAATCAAAGGGTGCAGAAGCAAAATGCAGAAAAAGATAAGTGCAATGGTCTTTACGTCAGGCAGGGTTCAGTACACGGGAAGTCAGGTATCGAGGCAACAGTATCTACAGCAGAAGTGACAGCAGTCATGGTCTAAGAGGCAGGTGAGGGGTCGGTGATCCAGGAGGCAGCAAGGGTGGCAATCTAAGAATTCAGCAGGCGGCACTCGTGATCCAGAGGGGGCAGCCAAGGGTTCAGTACACTGGGATAACAACAAGATTGTGACAAGAAAGCGTAGGCATTACATGATAGTCAATGAACTAGCACCGAGCAAAGGAAACAAAGTGGTTAAATAGTGAAGAGGCAGAGGTGTGATAGAAAATTATTCAGCACAAGTGACACCAGGTGTGGTGTGGAAATCCGAGTCAGTAAAGGAGTGACCAATAAGGTAAGGACAATTGTGAGGGAGAGATAAAAGAGAACACTAAACTGAGTGCAAGAATGTGACAAAACATGTAGATAAATATTCTCACATTTCAGAGAATGTCTTAAATTAAGGGTTGTATTTTACAATAAGAGCGATGAAGGAGTTTTTCATGATCTGCATTTTAAAACTGTCATGATTGCCGATTCAGAGCACCTGCGACTGCTTAATTGGCGCCCACAGCCCGGACAGCTGATTGGCTGATGTACTCCTTTTAAACCCCCGACTTCCAAGAGATCCCTGTCAGATCGTTATGCGAACCGTTTCCCCCAGCTCGGTAAGCTCTTACTGACTTAACTCTGTTCCTGCCCTGCTTTTCTCTGCCCTATCCTCGTTGCCAACCTGTTTCCGTACCTGACTCTGCCCCGTCCTGCCTGCCTGTTACCCGATCTGTTTTGTCCCGTTACCTGCCTGCCTCCTGTTGCCGACCTCGTTCCCGAACTTGACACCGCGCTTGCTCTCAAGTCCGGGCTAGCGACTTGTAATTCCCGCCTGTCTTCGACCCTTCTCGTTAGACACGTAAGTGCCACTTCTGCATCTCCTGCTCCTCTGATCTGTTAACCATCGGATCGTGGAAGCAAGCCCTGCTCTCCCTCTTTATTAATAAAAACTGAGAAAATGAGCGCTATTGGGTCCTGTGTCCGTTTTCTGTGACAAAAACGCAGTATCGCATTATGTGATAATGGTAATACAGTTTACAAAATGTCATAAATATAAACGCGTTACAGTACTCGTTACCGAGAAAAGTAATTGCATTGCAGGAACGTGTTCCTTGGTAACGAGTTAGTCCCAACACTGGTCTCAGTAATAACATGATTATAAGATTCTGAAGATTCATTTTATGGGCCAGTTTTCCATACACACATATATGCTTAGACTACAGTCCCTTCTTCTTAAAATCCACATCACAAGCGCTACCTCTTTGAAGACTCCCCACTGAGCCCGCCCCGGGGCAGGCAGGCGGGCGGGCGGCCTTCCTCAACGGCGTCGATGCTTTTTTGAGCGAAAAGCTGCAGGAGCCATCTGAGCGTGAAACATCCAAGAAAAAGATACGTTGAGACAATATTGTTTTGGTTTTGTTTTTTCAAATATTATGGTTAAGGAAAAGGTAAACAGTCGACCAGGATTTAAATTTGCTTCACGGCAAAAATATGTGGGGTCTTGGACTACCATTATGGAGGAAACAATAGTATGCGCACAACCAAATATGTAAAATGAGTTATATAAAAATACTGTATGTAATTGAATGTGCTGCAAAAAAAAAAAAAGTTACTAAGTTGGCAAATTATTAAATAAATATGTCATGAAATATTCTTTTAAAAATAAAAAAAATTGAAAAAATAAGCCTATTTATTATCAAATTTGTCACTTATTGATTAAATTCCTGATATGAAATGAGGGCCTCTTATATAAGTATTTATTACACTTTACTACAGAACAATAGAAAAGCGTTGAAATACATGAATTTCACAAATGACCATAGGTAATTTTTAATATTGAATGTCTAATTTGATAAGAAACTGGTAAAAAAAAAAATTTTTTTGGGTCAATTATTTATTAGTGGATCGATTTTTAACGATAAGTGTATAGTCACCATAGTAACATTGGTTGGTTTGTTGGTTTGTATGTTGGTCGGTTGCTGGTCATTCGGTTGGTTGGTCACGTGGTTACTTAAGTGCCTATTTGGTCGGTTGATCGGTCGGTTGGTTTCTTTGTCAGTTGGTTACTTGGTCGCTCAGTCACCTGGTTAATTAGGTGCTTATTTGGTCGGTTGGTTTCTTTATCAGTTGGTCACTTGGTTACTTAGTTGCTTATTTGGTCGGTTGGTCACGTGGTTATTTAGGTGCTTATTTGGTCGGTTGTTCAGTCGGTTGGTTTCTTTGTCAGTTGATTACTTGGTTGGTCAGTCACTTGGTTACTTAGTTGCTTGGTTGGTTGGTTGGTTGGTTGGTTGCTTGCTTGCTTGGTTGCATGGTTTGTCGGTTGGTTGCTCGCTTGCTTAGTTGATTGGCGGTTGCTTAGTTGGTTGGTTGGTTGGTTGGTTGGTTGGTCGGTCGGTCGGTTGGTTGGTTGGTCGGTCGGTTAGTTGGTTGGTTGGTTGGTTGGTTGGTTGGTCGTTTTTTTTTGGTCAGTTGGCTGGTTTCTTGGTCGGTTTGTTAGTTGGTTGGTTGGTAAATTGGTTGGTGGTTGCTTATTTGGCTGGTTGGTTAGTAGGTTGGTTGCTTGGTTGCTACGGTGCTTGGTTGCTTGGTCGGTCAGTTGGTCGCTTTGTCAGTTGGTAGGTTAGTTGCTTGGTTTGTTGGTTGCTTGGTGAGTTGGGCTGTTGGTTGCTCGGTTTGATGGTTGCTTGGTGAGTTGGGCGGTTGGTTGCTTGGGTGGTTTGTTGGTTGGTCGGTTTGTTATTTGGTTGGTCCGTTGGTTGGTTAGTTGGTAGGTCCATTGGTCGGTTAGTTGCTTGGTTTGTTGGTTGCTTACTGGGTTAGTTGGTTGGTGGTCTGTTGAAGTGGTTGGTCACTTTGTAAGTTTTGTGGTTAGCTGGCTAAACAACACACGGTGTGCAGCCAATGAGAGCCAACCGGGAGAAAACAGACCAGGACTCATACTAACGGTAAGCTAACCAGACCAAATTATACCAACAGCGACACAAGCGGCAAAAAACAAAAAGCCACAACTACTGCAAGCAGAAATGAGCGGTATACCATACTTGTTCACTATAATCACTGTCTGTTTCAAACGCCTCCTAACATATCGTGTAAACGGGATTCTCCATTTTGAAAGTGAAACAAGCCAGGTGGGTCAACTTTGAGACCAAATTTCCTGAGTTCCCCAGTTCGAGGAATATTTTGCGACATAGTTTCATAATTGTGGGAAGGTCCATTACACGTTTTATGCCTCATTGGGAAAAAAATCTGTTTGAGAATATCTTTAAATAAATAATTTGCCTTCGTTTTGGTTATCTAACTATTCTTGATGGTAACGCACCTGAGAGATTGAGCTGCAATCAGCTATGTAATGAGATTTAAACGTGTTGAGAAAGTCTTTGCCAAAAAGCAGACAGTGGCGTCCATTCGTGTGACTTCGGGGAACAGGACGGATGGAGTTATTCAGGCTGGGACTGTTTCAGGCTGCTGCTGTCGTCTCTCTCAAGGTTCCTCATTAGCGTACATGAAATCGTGTGGTCAGCACGGCCATGCTAAGCATCATTAGCGCCTCTAAAATTCATGTATCGCTTAACTCTGATGGTTTTCTCGTATGTGGGATTCACCCTTTCGGGATTTACGGTTCACGCCACCCAAGGGACGTGTGCGGATTTGTGAATCAGTTGAGCATTTAGTGAACGTGCTTTAGCATAAAAGCGACAAGGTAGATTAATGAATCGTAAAAGGACTTGTTAACAAGCATAACAAGTAATATTCAGCCTCAAATTATGCATGTAGCTACAACCGTTTTAGAAATGTTAGGGGTTAATTGTCACGTTGTTCCAAGTACGAAAATGCAAATCGTAAAGGTGGAATATGACAAAAATCTACCCAGGAGTTTGGTAACCTATGGCTTGCGAGCCAAATAGTCCTTTTCATGAGTACATAAGGCTCGGAGATATTATAGAACCTGCACAATTATCTAGTGCATTGTTACATGCTAAGCTGAATGTAGCACTTGCAAAGCCGGGAGAACGCTAACACTAATTAATGTTCAGTCCATATATATATATATATATATATATATATATATATATATATATATATATATATATATATATATATATATATATATATATATATATATATGTGTGTGTATATATATATATATATATATATATATATATATATATATATATATATATATATATATATATATATATATATATATATATATAAAGGACACAGTCTCAACCAGTGTTCCCTCCAAGCAATTGCGCACTGCTCGCACATTCTTGGCGCACAAGAAAATCTAGCCAGCGCACAAAAATGAGGGCTCCAAATTAATTATTAAGAAGCGATTTAAGTCAAAGTTACTGTGCATGAAAGTAAAAATACACGGGTTCCCCTGACGTTGTGTCCTAAATGCGGTATTTTGAAGTCGAACGAAGTTGAGTAAAGTTAGTAGAGTATGTCGAGAACCGGCTTCTTCGGCTCGGCTCACTAAAAAAGGTCCTAAACGGCTCTTCAGGTTGTTTTTGCTTCTTTAATCCCAACATGACCAAATATTAAGTAAAATTATGCACAAAATGACTTAAAGGAAGGGGGGAATAGAACAAAAAAGAAAAAAATACCAAAATGAAAAAGTAGTGAAGAGCTGAGAAAAAAAGAGACAAAAGGAAGTGAAAAAAAGAAGGATACATTTAGAAAAAAGCCAGAAAAAAAACAAAAGAAAGAAATGTAGGAAAAAAGTAAATAAAGAACAAAAAGAAAAGAGCAACAGCTCGGAAAAAATAAACACAATGAGATTTTTTTAAAGGAATTAAAAAAAAGTAGAAAAAAAACACCGAAAAAAATAATAAAATGTTTGTGTTGCATTCAAATAATTTCCAATTATATCAAGTGAATCGTGTTGCCAACATTGTACTTCCACTAAAAAATGTGATTAAGTACAGTTCTGTATCTTACAACCGACTAATTAAGCCCCCAAAAATGTTAATATTATGCGACAAAATATATCAGGAAATAAAAAGAAATGGATATCTTGTGAAAGAATTGTAAGAACAAACGACGTATGTAGGCCATACAAAACTTTGCAATAGTACATGAGTCAATTCATTCAAAAGAGAAAACTAATTTTTCATTGCCAGAATCTCAGCAAAATGTAACTTGATGTCACTCTAGCAAAGTACCCTATTGCTTACAAAATTTGATTTTGTAAGCAATAGAAATGGGCCGAGCAATACACACAGTGTGCACAAATTATCTTCCCCTTGCCCAGTGCCCTCTGGGCCCTTGGTCTCCCCGTTTGCAGTATTTTGTGACATTTTTACTAAATAACTGTTTTGAAACCATTATTTAGGACAAAAAATAGTCAAAATGAGCTTCAATACTCCTAAAGTAGTTGCAGAAGGGAGTTGGACTGATATATTTATATTGATATGAGACACTGGCTCTGGCGTTATTACGAGATTATTAGATTAGCTAATTTCACACAATGAAATGAAATAATATTTTGTCTGGAGAGCAGGTTTGGTGTTTATTTTTTTTTATTTCGTGTTTAAATAAATGGTGTAGCTTTCTCTGCTTTTATGGTTTACTTTTGTCAAAGAAAATCCAGACCCTTGATTTAGACTAATATAATTTTTGCTATCTCTATTTGTGACCCATTGGTGATACTAGTATCCAGAAAAATATGGGCTATTTTCAGATTTTGTGACTACATGAGGACACAGTGTCATGATTGCTAACACTGGTCACCTGGAGCAATCATGTGGGCGCCTTCCGATTGGCTGACGCTTCGTTCTTTAGCGCGCTGCGCCCAGACTTATTCGTCAGAGTATTGCGATTGTAACTCTGTGTGACTCTCCTGATTGCCCGTTTCGTCAAGAACTCTGTTTACCTGTTTCTGCCTGCCTCCGACCCGACCTGCTTCCGTCTCACGCTACGATCTTCTCTCCAGCCCCGGTAAACTCGACCTGCTTGACTTCCGCCCTCCGATTGGCCAACGGATCCGAATCCTTCTTTCCGGCTCCGCTGTTGACGGCTGACAGCCATCTCGTCTCCCGCAAGCCCTGATCGCTTCCCTAAATAAATAACTGAAACAAATGCTCTGGGGTTCCTGGTCTGTTCTGGTCTCCTGACACACAGATATCTACTATTATCAAGGACACTATCATAATTGGCATCAATATTAGAGATTAATTAACATAATAATGTCTTTTGAATTTGATTATTATTATAAAAGGTGAACCCAGGCACAGACACTGGTGAGTGACCAGGTGACTGTGGGACAAAGAGAATGAACAAAAATGTTTCAACATATGGCAGGAGGGGAGAAATGTATCGAAAAATATATATTTTTTTCAAAAACACGACTGGCTTGGTTCAGGATTTCTGAATCAGTCAAGGGCAGGCATTAAAAGGTTAGGGAAAAAGTGAAGGCAGGAATTTTAACATAGAAAGCAACGATCCGGCAGCTTCTGCTGTTGGCACAGTCATTATCTACAGGTTTCATAATGCGGGTCAGGTGTGGAGAACTTCCAGTCCATCGGCCTGCTGGTGCCATATGAAGGACGGTAGCGTGTTAGAACCAAGCAATATATTATTGTGTCCCGTTTGGTATTGCATTTGGTATTGCATTCCATAATTACTGAAAATAACAGCATCAAGATATTTCATGAACCTGTGTCTATTTTCTGTATTATCTGTGACTACTGAAGATACTGGAGTTGAGAATTATCTGGAACTAATATTAGTATCTTTAACTGCAGAATATTAGTGGTGGGCAAATGTATCCAAATATTGATATTCTCGATTCTAAGCAAGTACTTAGATCGAATCCATACTATTGTCCTGGGATGGAAGATGTGCTTCCCTGTGTGTAATTCAATTGTTTACACTAGAGGTTGATAACCTTTAGTGCGAAGAGCTACCAGTTTGATTTGTATTTCTAAATTAACATGTTGTTACTATGTTATTACTGTTACTATCAGGTTTTAATGATTAAAGATTGAAATAGGCTTAGTCAACCCACTAAAAATAATGCCAGTTAGAGATCACATTTCCAACAAAATCACAATGACTGATGATATATTTTTAGAACCCGTTTTTTCTGTGTTTTTCTTCTTTTATTTTCTTTCTCTTTTTTCTTTTCTTTTTGCTTTTTGCAAAAAAATATTAGAAGAAAAATGTGTTTCAGGTCACTTTGGTTTTTCGTAGTTTGCATACTTCCTAGTGCTTTGTAGCACTCCTTTTCGGTTGTATTACACAAAAACGCGACGTCTAGTGGTCAGATTATACGCATTGTCCCTTTAATGTAAGTGGAGCACACACAAAATATGATTCATTGGAAACTGATTGTTTTTATGTCAATTTTATGTTTTATTTTTAATTTTAATATATTTTGTGTCCCGTTTTTTTTTTTAATATATATATTTGAGAACAGTGGAAACTTTAATTGTCAGCTCGACCTAAATCAGACCCTAGGTCGGGTGGGGGGCCCCCATTTAAATTGAGTTTGAGACCCTTCATCTAAAACAAACAGTATCGTTTGTGTTGGAGTGCCATCTGTATTAAAAATCCAACTTCAGGGCAAATTATTGCCACATAATCATAGCATGTGGTTAGTTACGTCGTGATTGATTCTATCCGACAACCTCTGGCCAGCTCCAAGCACAGGTGGCAAGTTCTAAAGGGGAAACGCGTCAATGGAATCAACCGCAACTTGACACCTCCTTGGCAGTGAGTCCTGATTCCTTATTCGGGCTTTGAAGGATCAAGTTCATTAACTCCAATCCCGTTTAAGATCCATTTATGTGAAGGCCACCGCATTCCCGTTATATTACCATAAATTCTGAACTAAAGAGCACACCTGATTAAAAAGGCATTAACAAATTTAAGGAAATAACTCAACTTTGTTTTTGTATAAATGACCATAAAAAATAACTCATCAATGTCCACTTCTTAGATTAAAAAAAAAGATCAATATTGGGTAATTATCTTTTGTCGATCAATTCCTTTTAAAAAAATTCAAATTGTCTTTCTGGTTTCTGTCATTGCTTCTCCTTGTTTGCACTTCCAAATGTGAGCTTTTATATTTGAGCATTTTACGACATTTTAGCCGTTAGGTGTTGCTGGACTCAGGAATCTAACCGAAGGCCTTGGCAAAAAACCCTGAAGGCCATGTACCACAACATCAGTGTTTGATGATGATGTTGGTTTAGCCAATCACATTCCAAATTGGAGTGTCAGCGCCTGCTGGCGGGCTTTGGAAAATGTCACCAGTTTCACAAACTATGATTGGCCAAGGGGCAGTAATCTATTCGAGCAAATAAGCCAACAGCCATTAAACTTGAAGCTGCACAAGGAAATATACTATTAGCGAAGTAATTAAGCCTTTCGGAGTAAGAAAAATTGTCCTCCACTTTCAGCCTAGAGGTCAGTCCTTAAGCCTGAACACAAGCCCTAAAATATCAATCATTACGTCCGGGTCAGGCCGAGCTTCTCTTTTGCTGACTTTTTTTTTATTATTATCTCCCTGTCGTTGTTCCTCTTGATTTATACAGTACAATTTAACTTACAAAAACATCTGGAAATTATGGTATTTGGTATACAGACGTCATTTCAACTTTTAAAAAGCAAGAAATCTGTTAGAACCCCATGCAAGGGGCTCAATTAGATTTTTGAAAAAAAAAATAGCTAGGCACTAATACTCAGGGAAATTGAGATGTGAACTGTAGCTCATAACTTCATTTGTTAGCAAGCGCTAATTACTTTCAGAGTCTCAAAGGCTTTTGGTGAGACATTTTACTGAAATCTGGGATCTGGTGCGCCTCTTTCCACCTGAGGAATTCAGGCTCTTTTTTAGACAACTGGCTCTTTTTGCTTAGCTCCCAAATACATATTCAGATTATTTTGTTTTCAATGTTTTTGTTTTTAATTATCAATAATAATGAAACATTACACTCCAATTTAATCGATCTTTAAAATGTTTTAGCTGCAATATTATAATAGTGTATTGTTTCAATATATGAGTAAATCGTACCTAATTTTAACTTTCACATTGGTTATACTAAGCAAACATCAGAGATGACGCCAATCATATTAACCAATAAAGAGCACTACAAAGAGAGAGAGAGCAAAAGAGAGTGAGAGAGAAAAAATAGATGAACATAGAAAGAGAATGTAAGAAAAAATGGGGAAAGAGAGACAAAGTAAGAGAGACAGAGATATAATGATAGAAAGCAAGAGAGAGTGAGAGAGAGAGAGAGAAACCGCAAGAGAGATACCTTGAGAGAGACTGAGAGACCGAGAGAGAGAGAGAGAGAGAGAGAGAGAGAGAGAGAGAGAGAGAGAGAGAGAGAGAGAGAGAGAGAGAGAGAGAGAGAGAGAGAGAGAGAGAGAGACCGAGAGAGAGACCGAGAGAGAGACTGAGAGGGAGCCCGGTAGAAAGAGACCGAGAGAGAGAGAGAGAGAGAGAGAGAGAGAGAGAGAGAGAGAGAGAGAGAGAGAGAGAGAGAGAGAGAGAGAGAGAGAGAGAGAGACCGAAGGGAACTGGCTCTTGATTGGTGGTGACCCTGCCCTCATTCATTTCAAAGAGTTGGTACCAAAAAGCCGTTTCGTCCACGAACTACCCATCACTATGATTTTCAGCGAGAAACTAAAATTTATTGTGACATTTTTAAAGCATTTTTTGCTTCCCTAAAAATATAAAAGTGTCTTATATATATTGTTTGGTTTATTGTAAGCGCATGTTTCTGGTAAATTTTGCAATCGGAAATGCTAATGTTTATGTTTCATATACACGTTTAAATCATTTGAACATTTTTCCTTGATCATTTTTATTGATAATTATAGATAATAAGCTCACATTATCTTAAATTGATGATGTCACAATTTTCTAACGATGATTTCCCTGTCTTGACATGCACAGTTTGACAAGATCCGAGTTTTAAAGGGACAATGCCGGTTGTTTAGCGCCCCCTAGGGGTAAACAAAAACCTTATTCATTAGAAAAGTAATTTTGAGAGACCCCCTGCCCTCCAGCCATGGCACACTTTTTATGCCACCGAGCTAAAAATAAGCTTGACATCTTTGCACGACACAATACAGCGACATCTTTTGGTCAAATATTACACAGTGTCCTTTTAAGGGTACCTGAGGTGAACGACCATCCCAAGTACCGATACCTTGTAAAAAGACTTTTATTGGCTCATATACCCATCTCTATTATCCGGGGGTGGGCAAACTACGGCCTGCAGCCTGTCGGGCTTTTTTATCCTGCCCACCCAAAGAAAAATGGTCATAATATATTGACAAAATATAGAATAGTAAATAAAGTACCACCAATTGAACTTTGTCCCCGTTGTCCGTTTGTGTGTCTAAAACAAAAATACAACTAGAGAAATATCACAAAAACACTGCAAATTCACTGCAAAACTAAATATCAAATTTGTGCTTAAAACAGGGACCTTATACATCTTCCCTATTTCAAAATATGACTACATAAATATTAAACAGAAATACCACAAAAATACTAAAGAAATACTACAAAATACACTTGTGAAAATACGACAGAAATTCTAAAAAAATGCTGTTAATAAAATACTTCCAAAATACCTATACAGAAATACTAAGAAATTACCACATAGTACTACCATAATACAAAAATACTACGAGAGAAATATTATGACAGAAATACCGGAAACATCATATAACGACAAAGATTCTACAATGAAAATCCTACAAAAATAATACAGAAAGTCTACTATGGAAATCTACAATCCACAAAAATATTACTAAACTACAGTCCTACAAAAACATGTTGCTGGAAAAAAAAATATAAAAATATAACAACTGTCACAACCAGAACAGAGACAAGACCCAATTGTGTTGCATTTCTCACAAGTTTTATTAGAAGAAAGAGAAAGGGTTGCGAACACGATCTGGTGATTGCTGGACGCGGGAAGCAGGTCGCTCGGATACTCGGATTGTGCTCCAAAAGTGGAAAGGGGATCTTCTCTGGCGAGCGATGGCGTTGTCAGGGACGAAAAAACGGGTCATTAGCCGGGACAGGAGACCAAAAACGTGGTCGGGGTTGGAAGCGAGTCGTCAGCCAGAAAAGGAGAGAAGATGTGGTTGGGATCAAATACGGGTTGAAGCCAGGGAACAGACTGGAGCAAAAAAACGGGACAGGTAAGAGTCAGGGTCGAAAAAGGCTTGCCTAGTGTTAACTGAGGTTCGCAGACAGACTGACAAAAGGGGACAGACAGGAGTGGGTACAAGTACTGATCGGGAGCCAATCATAGTCCGAGGCAGTTGGCACCAAAGGAGCGGGCACAGCTGAGTCACATCAGTAATCATGACAACAACAATAATACAAACTAAATGTTAAATGTTGTGCTTAAAACAGGGACTTATATTATCTTGATTTAATTATGTTCCAAAAACCAATTTGATGACACTAATAAAGAAGCATAACATGTAGATGTCTGCATGTATACTTCTTTATATTGATATAAATGAATAAATGGGATAGGTCCCGAGGATCGGCCCCTTAAAAACATTTTCAAACCCAATGTGGCCCGAGACTTACCCATTCGGATCAGAAAATAATTAGGAAAAACTGTCAAATGATACATTTTTTTCGTTTTCTGTTTTATTCCAAGGAAACAATCGATTGCTTAGTGGAAAGGATCCCCCAAGGTCACACAGAGGGAGTAATCTTTCCCCATTTCTCGGCCCCCTGCAAGGACTCAAATGAGATTGCTCAATCACTGTCAGCTCCACATCATCAGCAAGTGCTAACTGGATCCTCGACACCCAAGCTAGCAGAACAACCGGCTCCATTCTTATGGTTTTTGTTGGTGTTTTATCATACAAGGCACCAAATGTTGGGATATTAGGTTAGAATTAGCCTTAAGTTGTCGATCACGTCATAAGGCAACCAGGCGATAAGTATGAGAGGCTGTTTGAAGAGTAAATTGCAATTGCTCCCATTTATTTGCATCATACTCTTACACATGCACAACTTTACTCTCATACGGACACAGTCATACCATGCACAAACGCTACTATATTCTCCCATACATACCTCTAAATTCTTACTCACACACTACTATTCTCTCTCACACGTACCACATAGTCTTTGCTTAAAAGCATAGCAGTGGTTAAATGAAAGTATAGTACTAAAATATTGAAGAGTTAAAGAGGGACTTTACTCTTTCACACATACTACCATACTCTCACTTATACTACTAAACTCTCATACACACTCAATACTATACTCTCTCACATATAACACTACAATCCCATACACTCGCTACAATATTCTCTCATCCATATCACTATACTCTCGTACTCAGGCTCACTACTGGCTCTGTGTGTGACATACTCTCTCATTGACTGCTATACTCTCCCGCTTTTAGTACTATACTTCCATTCACTCTACCATACTTACTCACACATAGTAATTTACTCTAATGCACTCACTTTTATGCTGTCTCACACATATCACTATACTCACTATACTCTCATACACACACTTCTGTCATGATTACCAATGTGAATCACCTGTGCCCGCTCATTTGGCGCCAACCACTGCGGGCTCTGATTGGCTCTGTGTCCCTACTTTATCCCTGTCCTGTCAATCCCCTGTGGTCAGTCCATCTGCGAACCTCTGTTGATACAAGTCAAGCCTTTTTTGACCCTGATTCTCGCCTGTCCCGTTTTTGCTTCCGTTGGTCTCCGGCTACGACCCGTTTTGATCCTGACCACGTCTGCTCTCCTGTCCCGAATCACGGCCCGTTTTTTATCCCGACCACATCTGCTCCCCCGTCTTGGCTTACGACCCGTTCATGACCCCGACCACGTTTTTGCTCTCCTGTCCCGGCTATCGACCTGTTTTTCTGTCCCTGAAACCGCCATCGCCTGCTACAGAAGATCCACTTCAGATCACAATCCGGTTGCAAGAGTGACTGGCTTCCCGCGTCCAGCGAACATCAGATCCCGGGCGCTGCCCTTCCTCTTTCTTTCGAAAAAGCTGTGAGAAAGTGTTACGCCATTGGGTCTACCCTGTGTGCTGGTCGTGACAACTTCTTAGTTGTCACAGAAGTATTGGTTTTCTTGCTCAAATACACTCTTATTCTCACACACAAACGCAACGATACTCTCATACACACACTACAATGCTCTCTCACACATGTAGCGTATAGTAGTATGTGCTTGAAAGCATATTAGTGGCTAAATGAAAGTATAGTACTACAATATTGAAGGGTTAAAGAGTGACTATACTCTCACACACACACTACTATACTCTCATACACACACTACTGTACTTTCTGACACATAAAGAGAGTATAGTACAAAAGTCAATTCCATTGAAGTTGGGAAAAAGTTTAAAATGTCAGTAAAATTAGAATAGAATGACTTGCAAACCTTTTCTAACCCATATTTAAATGAATACACCACAAAGACAAGATTATCCATGTTCAAACTCATAAACTTTATTTCCATAAGCAAATAATGATAAACTTAGAATTTTATAATTGCAACAAGTGCCAAAGTAGTTGGGAAAGGGGCTTCTTCACCATTGTGTTACATCACCTTTCCTTTTAATAACACTCAATAAACGTTTAGGAAGTGAGGAGACTAGTTGTTGAATCGTTGATAGTGGAATCCTTTCCCATTCTTGCTTTATGTACAGCTTCAGCTGTTCAACAGTCCGGGGTCTCCTTTGTCTTATTCTGCGCTTTATAATGCGCCACACATTTTCAATGGGAGACAGGTCAGGACTGCAGGCAGGCCAGTCAAGCACCCGCACCCTCTTACTACGAAGCCACGCTGTCGTGAGACGTGCAGTGTGTGGCTTGGCATTATCCTGCTGGAAGAAGCAAGGGCGCCCATGGTAAAGATTCTGTTTGGATGGCAACATACTTTGTTCCAAAACCTGAATGTACTTTTCTGCATTAATGGTGCCTTCACAGATGTGCAGGTTACCCATTCCTTGGCCACTCATGCACCCCCATACCATCACAGATGCTGGCTTTTGCACTTTGCGTGCATAACAGTCTGGGTGGTTCTGTTCTTCTTTGGACCGGAGGACACGACGTCCACAATTTCCAAACACAATTTGGAAAACTGACTCATCAGACCACAGAACACTTTTCCACTTTGTATCAGTCCATTTTAGATGGGCTCGGGCCCAGAGAACCCTGCGGCGTTTCTGGATGTTGTTGATGAATGGCTTACGCTTTGCAACATAAAGTTTTAACCCACACTTACGGATATAGCGTCGAACTGTATTGACTGACAGTGGTTTTCCAAAGTGTTCCTGAGCCCATGTGGTGATGTCCTTTACACATTGATGTCGGTTCTTAATGCAGTACCGCTTGAGGGCTCGGAGGTCACGGGCATTCAATAATGGTTTACGGCCATGCCGTTTACGCACAGTGATTTCTCCAGATTCCCTGAACCTTTTCACAATATTATGGACTGTAGATGATGATATCCCTAAATTCCTTGCAATTGTACTTTGAGGAATGTTGTTTTTAAACTGTTCAACAATTTGCTCACGCAGTTGTTCACAAAGAGGTGAACCTCGCCCCATCCTTGCATGTGAATGACTTAGCTTGTTCGGGTCTCCCTTTTTTATACCCAGTAACAACTCTCACCTGTTGCTAATTCATCTGTTCACCTGCAAATAGTTGGTTGATTTCCATTCATCCACTTTCTGAGTAGTTATTGACACCTGTCCCAACTATTTTGGCACGTGTTGCTGTCATCAAATTACAGAGTTGATGATTTTCTCCCAAAACAATAAAGTTTATGAGTGAAGACAATAAATATGTTGTCTTTGCTGTGCATTCATTTAAATATGGGTTGAAAAGAATTTGCAATTTACTTGGATCAATTTTTATTTGCAATTAACACACTTTCCCAACTTCATTGGAATTGAGTTTTGTAGTATGTGCATGTTGGCAAAGTAGCGTGTAAATCAGAGTATAGTACTATGTGTGAGAGAGTATAGTAGCGTGTGTATGTAAGGGTATAAGTATATGCGTGATACAGTACAGTCGTGTGTATGAGACAGTATAGTAGTATTTGTCCATGTGCCTTATAGTCCGTATACTTGTCTTGTTGACATTGTTATTGTCACAGTGACCAATGGCTCCCAATTGGCCCCGCCCGTTTGGCGCCAGCTGCGGATCCTTAACTGATTGGTCCCCCTCCTATTTAAGCTCAGTGCTTTCACTCTTCCTTTGTCAGTCTATCAACGAACCTCCGCACCCCCAAGACGTGGGTTTTGACTCGGTCCAGTTTCCTGCTTGTGTTTCCTGTCCGGTATCGTTCCTGTCTATTTTGTCCTGTTTAATATCGATCTCCAGTTTCGTTTCCGGCTATTTTGTTCTGTTTGATATTGATCTCCAGTGTCTGGTAGCGTTCCCAACTAGTTTGTCTTGTTTGATTTTGATCTCCAGTGTCTGGAATTGTTTCCGTCTATCTCGTCCTGCTTGTTATCGGACTCCAGTCTCCAGTGCCTGATCTCAATCCTGTCTGTCCCGTCCTGTCCGGTATCGACCATATCTGTCCGATATCTGCTCGTGCAATTGGTATCGATCTCGTCATCCTCTGGCTTCCTGCCATTCCACGCCAGACTGCTGCTTTACGTCTTCAGCCCAACGATCGCTGAATCACTTGCGTTTGGGTTGACACGCATGACTGCCCCATTCTCCGTAAAATAAAGCTTGTGTGAGAAAAGTCACGCATCTGGGTCCTCCTCCTGTTCCGGTTCTTGACAGTTATACAGCACAATACAAAATATTGTGAAAGGGATAGTAGCATCGTTGTCATGTTGATTTTGTAATATTTGTATATTTGTTACCTTGCTGCTTTTGACTCTCATGACTTTTGTTCTGTAACAAATGTAACACAAGAATTTAAATATTTTTTATACTGAGAAAGCTTTCATTGTAGATATTTAACAGGAAAAAAGTGACAATTTTAAGCTGCTTTTATCTAAATTATTAAGTAACTGAAGGGGGAAGAGGTGATTTTTTCAATGATAAAGACATTTCCAAGCAAAAAGTATCAGTATAGAATTCGTATCATTCACCCACCCATAGTTTTTAGTGATAAGAAAGGATTGGACCAGACCAAATACTTTTTACTTATTTCATATCGGGAAAATCTGCTCGTCGCTTGAGCGATTCGAGCTACGAGCAGGAGCCTGGAATTAATTAAGCTCCTAAAAAGATGCACAACTATATTTACTTTGATCGGATTGATACCAAAAAAAACAGTATCGCCGACGTCTTGTTTTAGTGTTCGGGAAAATGTGTCTCAGACCAGGAACGGAGACGGGGCCCAATAGCATTCGTTTGACTCCGTTTTTATTAAGAAAGAGAACAGTGCTTGCATCCACGATCCAATGATCATCGGGCACGGGTAGCAGATAGCAGGACGCGGAAATGGCTCTTCCGTGTAGACCGAGGGTAGTCGTTGGCAGCGAGGAAAACAGGTCGATGGCCGGGGCAGAGGAGAAAAACAGAAACAGGTCCAGAAAAGAGGTCGGCAACAGGTATCAGGCAGGAAACAGGGCAGGATCATGTCGGAGAGTACAAAAGCTTGCCTAGCTGAGAGCATAGGTTCGCAGACGGTCTGACGGGTTCCTTTCGGAAGACAGGAGTTTAAAAAGAGTCCAACAGCCAATCAGGTCCCCGAATCAGTAATCATGACAAAATGTGATTCCCAGGTGATCACTTGCTTTTGGGATGGCGGGAGTGGAAAATTTGCTTGTTACACAAGCATGCAAAAAGAGGTACCACTGTATCAACTTGGATCGGATTGTTAACAAAAATACCATTATCATCCACCCCTAGTTTTTAGTAATCAGGAATATGTGTTTCATAACTCTTCACTTGTATGCTTTCGGGACGACAGGAGAGAAGCAATTCGTTTTCATGATGATTTAATATCGGGGTAGTTCGAGCAATTTGGGCTAGGAGCTGGTCCTGGAACGAATGAAGCTCCTAAGAAGAGGTACCACTGTATTTACTTGGATTGGATTGATACCAAAATCCCCATTATCGCCCACCCTTAGTAGATGTCGTTATAGTGGGTTTGGCTTCCAGTTGTCGAGAACGTCACAAGGCATGCAGGCAATCTCTCCATGCGCGTCCACGTGGAACAGCGGAGCGCGCGTGACAGATCAGCCCCCCGCGGCTTCGTGGGTTTTGCCCCTCTGAGGTGGGCGGTTAGGATACTTTGAGGAAGGGCCAAGCTTTGTTTTATTTTGGGGCGGGGGGCTTAGAGGAAGACAATATTTCTCTCAGACTCGCTGACATCAACCCCCCCTCCCCAAAAACGGGGGGGAATGAAATCCCGAAAGCAGGCGGAGAGACATCATCCGGACCACGCATCAGAACCTCATTAACTCCAAAGACTGGAGGGAGGGGGGGCAACAAAAAGAAAGAAGAAACAGCAAGACAGACGTGCGTCATTTGGAAGTGGTGAGCGTGTTTTTTTGGTTTGGTTTTTGCATGCTTTTTGCTTGTGTTTCCCGGCACACGTGCACGCTTGCGTTTACGCGCAACAACTGCGGCTTATGGCGCGACTGCAGTGTGGTGGTTTAACAGGTTCTCTTACATGCATGCATGCGAATTCTGTGTGTTCCGGGTGGGATTCCATAGCGACGAATTCGAACGTACGTCCTATGCGACACTAAAGAAGGTTCATCCGGGACGTGTGCGTCCTTATTGGGCAATTAAGAGCAGCGAGACGCAACATTGGCGCAAATTCTGAAGCAAATTCTGGAGCTTTGACTCCGGTTTGGATTGCAATGCGGTCAGACGCAATGGTTCCGCAACCAGTGACTGTTGAACAGACGCTAACTTAACCTTGGAACCTGCAGTAAACAACCTCCTACTAACACACGCAAATACGCGCGCACACGCACGCTCCATCCCTACAACCACTTCACACAGAAAAGCACCAAAGACGAGATTTGAATCCAAGACCTGACCTGACTGACTATCAAAATGACCGGATGTGATTTAAATGACCGGATGAGACGCAGATCCATCTAAAACAGAATTATAAGATGCACCCCCTCTTTAAAGAAGCATCATTTATCTCTCAAACCCCCTCCAGTCCCAGATTTTGTGTTTTTTAATGAATGAATGAATGAATGAATGAATGAATGAATGCAAGGCCTTCATTGTCATACAAGTATAACAAAATCGGAGGGAATCTCCATTCAGTGCAAGTAAAACAGATAAAAAAGCTAAACATGTGAAAAAGGGGGAAAAAACGTGTTAAAGGTATTCCCAAGCAGATTTTTTTTCCAATCACGCATAATGTTCCTCTCCACAAATAAGAAAGTATATGTGTGAGGTATTCAACACGCCAGGGATTTGTGAAGTTTGATCTCAAAGTTGACCCATCAGGCTTGTTTTCTGTGGAGCTGTGACGTCAATGATGGAATGCACCACTTTCAAAAAGGCTTCCCATTACCACAACATGAGATACGACCCCCGAAACAGATAGCTATCGTATTGAACAGCGATTGCATACTGCTCATTTCTCCTTGTGGGTAGGTTATTGTGAATTCTTATTGGTGTTTTTCGCCGAGTTTGTCGTGGTTCGAATGATTTGGTCTGGCTGGTTCCCCATTAGCCGAGGGTCTTTTTGTTTACTCTGCTCCCGGTTGGTGCTTGTTAGTTGCCCCACCCTGTGGCATTAGTGTCAATTTTGTAGTGACCCTCGGTTTATTCCCTGCTGAATCTGCATTGATAGCCATAAGCTTTTCATTTTTGGTTCCTGGTCAGCTTGGCGGCTCACCGCGTGCGTCGTTATAAGCTACCCTGTCGTCGGCTTTGCTGTGTCCCTTGGTCTGCTACTCACCGGCTTCGCGTCCGTCGCCGTAGCCATTGCCACTTTTCGTTTTTAGTTCCCGGTTAGCCTGGCGGCTCACTTCGTGTTTTTTGGTCGCCAAGCCTGGCGCTTTTCCGCTTAAGCTGCGGTCACCTTTTGTTGATCATCCCAGTTAGCCCCCCCTGGGCAGCTCTCTGTGTACGTTTTTTGCCTGTTAGCCCCTTTTTGGATGCTTGCCCTCTGTTGTACCATTACTGCATCTACCTGAGACACAACACCAAGACTTTTTTCACAAAAACTACCAACATTTTGCTTAAACACTCGTAACCTCTATGACTAATTAATACGTACAACAATATGCTGATTGGCTTGATATAATGCTGGTGTTTCTCTGATGATGTCACAGTTTAGGATGACAAAGACAAGTTGGCTGTCTTCAAAATGCATGATCTCAGAAAATAATTAGATAATACCAATGGAATATATATAGACTTTATGCAAAAAAACAATTACTGTTTTCTCACATTTTGCATGTTTAAGAATTTGAGAATACCTTTTACAATAATATAGTTACAATAAATACTAAATATGTGCATATCCACAATGGCTGTTGTACAGAACATGCCAATAAACACTGTAGATTGTGGTTGAGAATTGTAACAGCTTTTAAGAAAAAGCTATTTCTCATTCTGTTTGTTCTTGCTCGGATGCACCTAAAGCACCTTTGAGAGGGCATTGGGTCAAAGAGCTGGGCACCTGGATGTAACCTGTCCTTGATGAGATTTTGGGCTCTGCTAAGGCAAAGAATGGAGTAGAAATCCATCGGGGGGGAGAGGCCATGCATTGATGAGCTGGTTTCACTGTCCTCTGCAGCCTCCCTCTGTCTACCTTATTTCAGCTCCCGTACCAGATGAAACGCAGTAGCCCAGCATACTCTCAATGGATGAGTGCTAGAAGGCCAGCGGCAACTTCCTTTTTTAGGTTGTTCCTCCTGACGACTCTCAGGATGTGTAGATGCTGCTGGACCTTCTTTATGATGGCTCTGGATTTTGCTGTCCAGGAATGATCATCGCAGATCAGGACCCCTAGGAACTTGAATCTGTGGACCCATTCCGCACACTCACTGTTGATGTAGTGTGCCTTTCATATGCTTAAGAACCCCAACATCCCGACCAATCCCAATGTGCCCCCACTTCCTTTTATCAAGCTATCCTCTCTCAAGTTAGCACACTTTGGAATTTGGGATTGAGATTATATTATCTGCATTATTCATTATCTGCACCGCTTATCCTCTGTAGGGTTGCGGGGGTTCCGGAGCCCATCCAAGCTATATTCGGGCAGTGGGCAGGGGACACCCTGAACTGGTTGCCAGCCAGTCGCAGGGCACACAGAGACAGAAAACTCACTTGCTCATTCATACCTAGGGACAATTTGAACCAGCCATTTAACCTGACATGCATGTTTTTGGAATGTGGGAGGAAACCGCCACAGGGAAAACATGCAAACTCCACACGGGGAGGTTGCGGTAGCTAGAGTTGAACACTGAACTTCTGCACCATGGGCCTGCACGCTAACCACCCAGTCCCTGAAGCGCCAGATTATTTATTAGATTTTGGAAATTTTGAATCTTATTTTATTAATGCCGACAAAATAATAATTTTCCACCTCAAAAAGGTTGCCGTTTGTTGAGTACATTATCTTCTGATGGTCAGCAAGGCAACCCCAATACTCTTCTGCATCAGTTGAGGAGAGAAGATTGCCATTCTTATCATGTTAGACAAGTGTGTCATTGTTGTGACAAATATTTGAAAGAAAAGGGGATTCACTCGCTAATAGCATTTAAAGGTGTCTCAACAAGTTGAAAATTCAATATTTTCTCTATTAAGTACGTGTTAACAATGCCCAACTGAGTTCAAAGAGCCTTTACAAATTAAACCAGCTCACTGCTATCTACTTTTATCTTACTTTTAGCAACGCTCTTTGGGAAGTACAACACATTAGCTATGGTGGAAAGAGTTTTCTGGGGGTTGCAATGATGACAAGAGCCACAAGATGGCATCAGTGAGTACAAAAGTTCAGTATTCCGTACAGCATCTTTAAAATACGCAACAATTTCAGCAAATGTGGTGAAATGTTATTTTCTCCCAATATGGTTCTGTCAGGAAAAAATAAACCCTCGAACTCTGCGTATGTACTTGAATGCAACATGGAGGGGGGAAAACCCACTGGATTTGTTGACAGGATTAACTCTGCTATATTGTTCCTGGAGGCATGATGCAGTGAAACTGCAGTCTCTCCAATGATTAGAAGATAAACGTCTCCAAGAGAGTTGAGGAACAGCATCATCTTCGCAGAGCATGAATAAATGTTTTACAAAAAGCTCATCAGGAGAAGGCAACTTCAGGGCAGAAGGGTCCAGCTAACGCATAACTAATATGTGACTGATGCCAGCTGACAAGAGAGGATCACAAGAGCCCCCCAAGTGGACGGAATGTTCTCCGAGATCACGTCAAACGTGGCCAAAGAGGCTTTCGAAGTCCATCGGGGGCCACGGCTCCAACGGGGCCAGAAACGACAAGAAAATCCTACAAAATCTGAATTACATTGAGAAATTGGAAAAACCTTGAGACAGAGGTAAGATAGAAATCCGGCCCGACTCGACCCTGGTCTGCAGGTATTAAAGCCCGACCTAGCCCAAGCCAGACCAATTAACTTGATTTGCAGGGATGAGGCTGAAACAAACCCCGAATTTCATATCTCATTTGTGAGGACTCTGGTGGATGAGAGGTGATTCATCATAATAAATAAAGCCTGCCTTTTGTAATGAAATCAAATCTAAACAAAACTATATAAACATTCAGATTTTTATACTTATATGTCCGCAAAGGTTACATTTACTGACAATTTTCACTCTTTGAAAGATTTTGTAAGAGCTGACAGGAAAAATTTTAGACCAGCCATCATTTTGACGGGTTGAATAGATAGATAGAAAGAGATAGAAAGAGAGAGATAGAGAGAGAGAAAGAGAGATATATAGAGAGAGATATAGAGAGATATAGAGAGAGAGATATAGAGAGAGAGATATAGATATATATATATATATATAGAGAGAGAGAGAGAGAGAGAGATAGAGAGATAAAGAGAAATATAGAGAGATATAGAGAGATGGAGAGATGGAGAGATATAGAGAGATGGAGAGATAGAGAGATGGAGAGATAGAGAGATAAATATCTTTCCATTCATCTTGCAATTCTTATCTGTTTTAATCATGAATGAGCCACAAAGGTTTAGTTCACAGAACTATCGGACCTTTTAGTAACGATATATTGATCCACTACATTTGCCAGGTATCTGATTCCCTTACTACTTCTACTTATTTATGTAAGTTTAAATGATCTTTTTGGGCTGATATTCTCACGATGAACGTGCTCACCTCAACTTCAGCAATTATCTTCAACAAAAGTATTATTAGCAGCAAAAGAATCAACGAGTATTGATCGATAAGCCGTTGCTGGGTGTCTCCGCTGTATTTGCTCCCTAACTTGTCTTCGACTGGATTTTGAAGAAACAACAAAAAAACCTAATCATCCCCCCCAAAAAAAACCATTACGGCGATTCACCCACGTCAGAAGCTCTCCTGGTTCTTGCTGCAGATGTCTTTTATTTGTTTATCACAATCACTGGCGCTTGTTTTAAGTGAAAACGAAGGGTGGGGTAGAGGTGGTAAGGCTCGGGGGCTGGGTATGCAAAAGTATGGGAACTCTTGCTGCCACTAACGACTATTTCAATAGATGATTAGTCAATTATGTGGAAAGTGTTAATAAACATGAGAAGATAGGTACAATGAAAAACACATCTTTATTTGAACATACCAAAAATTCATACGAAAATGAATCTGCCCAATCTAAAACCTATTAGACACAGTGCTTGGTCAGTAGAGACATACAACCATGGATAAACCTTAAACTCAAGTAAGATTTTTTTTATCCATGTTAACCAAGAAAAGGCTAAATAACAGCAGTAGAACAGTAAAGCAATAGTATGAGCATTTTGTGAAAGAAATTCAGTGGTCATCAAGTCTGTAACTAAAGTACCGATTTCTCCACAGTTTGAAATCAAACAGCTTTAACAACTGGCGTTTGTTCTTCAGACTAATTTCAAATACGTGTGTCTAGTACAGTCTGGCATAATGCTCAAGCTCTTTTTTATTGCAAAATATATGCGTATAAAATGTACAATGCATATCATCAAAATTGTATTTACTTAGTTACTTGAATCCTATAAAGGCGAGTGAGACTTTGTTTCGTTCAACTGTACCACTGTCTCGGTTGCCATGGCGCCCAATTGGCCCCGCCCGTGTGGCGCCAGCTGCGGCTCGTTGACAGATTGGCTTCCCTCCTATTTAAGCTCAGTGCTCTCACTCACCCTTCGTCAGTCCGTCAACAAACCTCTGCACCCGCAAGATGTGGGTTTTGACTCTGTCTTGTTTTCTGTTTGTATTTCCTGTCCGGTATTGTTCCCATCTATTTTGTCCTGTTTGATATCAATATCCAGTTTTGATATCAATCCTGTCCGTCCCGTCCTGTCCAGTATTGACTCCATCTGTCCGATATCTGCTCGTGCAATTGGTATCGATCTCGTCGGCCTCTGGCTTCCTGTCATTGCACGCCAGACTGCTGCCTTACGTCTTCTGCCCAACGATTCACTGGCGTTTGGGTTAACGTGCATGACTGCCCCATTTCCTGCAAAATAAAAGCTTGTGTGAGAAACGTCACGCATTTGGGTTCTTCTCCTGTCCTTGACGACCACTGTTCTCTTTAAATGTTCGTGCATCACCGAGCTACTGCCATGATACGCAAGGTCTACTTTGCAAGGAATCTTTCGATTCAACAAATTCAGGTGAAAATTCTGTAGTACTTTAGAAGTTTTGGTACGCGTACTTAATGTCGACGCTGCCATTTCTGTAGGTTTATGTTACCGCTTGAGACAGAACTATATTTTGGTATGAGCGAGCCTCAGCACAAATTAGATATTTACTTAGCGATGCTCCTCTGTTTGAATATTGTGTCTAGCGGCACTCGTCGACAATGGCATTTATTGTCAATTTCTATTATCAATTTTTGTCGACATGGTTTAGTAATCATCCCAGTGGAAAAAAATAAAACAGATCCGTTCTCCCTTTGCCAATTTTTGATAAGAAGAGGCTGCAGAAAAGGCAACTGATTTCCCCGCATCATAAACAGCAGAGATTTCCTAAAACCTTTCGGGTTACGAGTTCAAACTGTAGCCCCAAGCCGCATATCTGGGAAGCTTCGCTGCTAAAGCTAAACTACCTTAGGATCTGCAAAAACTCAGATTTCATAACCATAAGGATGTGGTGGATGGATTGCAAATGTTGCCTGAGATTTGGACCTGTGAGTAGGGTTGATTTCGTTTTTCCGGTCTCAGATTTTCAGTAAACTGTAAGAAAGTGACGTGCAGTGAGGTTTGTGTCCAGTGAGTCACAGTCAGATTTACAAATGAATCATCCTACTATATTCGTGTATGATGTGCAATAGTCTTTTGTGATGTCTTTGTCATATTATGGGCGCACCATACTATAAGCAACATGGAATTAAAACTACAGTAAGGGCTAGGGTTGCCAAAAATAAAGAAATGATAAAGTACTGTTTTTGTGCATTTATTGATCAGTCAGAAGAGATCTGATCACAATTGCATATTGGATACAATGGGAATGAAAGCCGTATCGCTGTGGGGAGCGAGCTGGATCCGATCCACTAGACTACCATGGATACAGAAGACACATGAAAAGATATGCACTTTTATATCGGTATTGCTTTTTTTAGCCATGCTACCAAATTGCTGATGTTATACTAGTTTCGTGGACACAAAGGGACATTGGGGCTAAAAGTGGCACCAAAACCATTGTTTTTTAGTAACATTATTTTAAACTTTTTGTTCGTAATAGTTTTTAAAATTTTGGTTTAGTTGGATTACAAAACTCGACAGGCAACATGTGGCCCGCGGGCCATCGTTTTCCCGAGCGAAACTAATGTTCCAGTTCACTTTTTTTGCCGCAAAGCAACAGCCGGAACGCGCCCAAAATTGTGTTCTTGGTGGATTTTGACTAGGGGTGAGTGGATCGGTCCAAATATCAGTATTATCTGGGGCGCTCGGGGCGGCAGTAGCTCAGGAGGTAGAGCGCTCGTCTTGGGATCAAGGAATCCCAGTTCGAATCCCGGCTTGTCCGTGTTACATGTCGAAGTGTCCTTGGGTAAGACACTGAACCCCTAATACCCCGAATAAGCAGGTTAGCGTCTTACATGGCTGCAATACAAGGCCGCTATTGGGAAATGTGAAGCACACTGTAAAGCGCTTTGGGAAGTCATCGACTTGAAAAGCGCTATATAAATGCAGATCATTTCATTTCTGTTTATAGCAAGTACTTGGATCAGATGTTTATTATTGTCCTTGAAGTGAACTCTACTCCTTCACCAATTTCCTCCAAGCGCCGCTTCTCTTTGAAGATAGCGCAGCCCTTCTCTCTCACCTAGCGCCCTTAGGAATTAGAAAATTTATGCCTGAGTGTGTAACTGACAGGCATACTTATCTCTAGCTTGTGTGCTGCTGCATCCTACCTGTCAGGGAGAAGAGAAGGCCAAAACTATGTGCCCACCCCTACCTAGGGTTCCTACAGCTAAAGCAAGTTAAATTCAAGGCGTTTTAAGACTTTGTTTTCATGCCTTTTGAAATCGTCAAATCATCGAGTTATTAAAAAAAAGACATATGACAAATGTTACTAAATCCTTTTGATTCAAACAAATATAAAACTTAATAATGTGTTCATATTTTTAAGACTTTCAGTAATTGGATCTAAGACATTCTAATGTCAATTATGGTTTTTAGTTTTAGAATAATGAATTCAAAGACTTTTCAAGTATACCTACCTAACAAAAACTAAGAATTGCAAACAGGAACCGCAGTGGGGATTTTTTTCATCTTAAAATAGGACAACACGTGTAATTTGTGTAGTAAAGTGGGCTGCTACTTTGGCAACACCGAAAACATACATGGACACATGAATGAACGCACCCTTCAGAATGAACTGCAACCAAAAATCCATTATCGACATGGTAACAGAGCCAATGAGATACAATTGACACTATATTTGCATTACAGAGACACCTCGCCACTTAGCACTTCGGTTATCGCGGGTTCACTACTATGAAGATTTTCATCTTGAATCGTGTTCTGCATTCTGATTGGCTAAACAGAGGAAGATGCTTTCTATCGCCAACAAAGTTTGGCTTCTATACCAATTAAACCTGCTTAGAAGCCACATGCCATATGCTCCCCAGTGCCTCCCTGGCACATTTTCAAAGATATTTAATTTCTGTAGGAAAGAACCGGAAGGTAAATGCAGTTTTCCCTATCGGCCACATGACGGTAAAGTATTTGTGTTCCGAAACAGTTCTAATATAAATATTTCTATTTATTGTTTTTACTGTTATACCATATTACATAGCGCTATACAAATAACCATGACTTGACTTGTTAAGGTATGCGATATAGTTATTTATTTATTTTTAAAAAAGAAACATTTCGAGTGCCTAAAATCTTTGTGCTGTGTTTATTGTAATCATAAACTTGTGACATTTCCAAGCAAAAAATCTCAGTATCGGATCGGTATCGATCAATAATACCATGTACAGTAATCGATCGGTTTTTTTGCAGGAGTTGCGTTCCAAATACGCCCCTATTAGTTAAAATCTGCAAAGTAGCAATCATTATTTGAGTATCTTTTGATTTATTTAATGATTTATTTCTCAATAACAAACCCAATTTACAGACCGAAGTATTTATGTCACAAATAAAAGTACTAGATAAAGTGTTATCTTTTCTTTACCAATAATTTATTTTTTGTCAAATTATAATTTTAAAAAGATCTTGCTGTTTAATTGCAAAACTGTATGGATTAAGGCCCCCAACCACTTTACTTCACATGATATTTTGCCCCATCATGTGGATTTTATGGACATTTGCATTTACCTTCCAGTTCTGCCCTACAGGAACCATTTTTTCCATTATCATTGATTTTTTAAATAGTGCCAGAGAGCCAAGCAAGTTTAGCGGGTGGTGAGGTTCAACTCTGTTGGCGATAGAAAGCCAATCACAATGCAGAACACAACGCACGATGAAATTCTGCAAAAATCGCCAAACCACAATAAGTAAAGCGCACGACACCAAGGGATGCCCAGTATCGCCCACCCCTAATTCGGACCCCCGAGCGCTAACGGTTAGTAACAACATTTTGCCTTCAAGCTAACTCAGCAGCAATGACACATCAGATCTTGCCATTTCTGCTTTCTGAATGGACTTTAATAAAAATATCGCCTCCGGATTTTGAAGCGGGTCGGCCCTCGTTACACGAGGAGCGATTTAAAAGCTTTCATTTCTCTCGGGGGAAGAATTAAGTAGCGATAAATCTATACATATATAGGGAGTCGCTTGTTTTGCTAGCGGAGGCAATTTTGTTGTCTCAAGTCTTTGTAATAACCATCACTTTGATCATTTGCATGTTTTGCTTTATGGAACAGAACGCATATGTAGCGTTGTGATATATTTATGCACCTATTATGCAGAACAGTTGTACGCTTTGGTAGAAGCAATAAAGGAAGATTCAATAATTATTAAACTACACGTGGGAACACGCAAAGTAGCCTCTAGAATAGCAGCAGTGATTGGTTATTGTGATTTCTCATGCTACAAAAATATTAAAATGCACATTCATATGATTGTGTTTTTTTTTTGTTTTTGCCTATTACTTAAATCAATATTTTTTGATGATTAAAGTTTTTTGCCACAGCGAGGTACTAAATAATACACAGTGTCTCTTTAAAAAGATCTACTCATTTTTGCTTATTTTATGTACAGTATGTACACTATCTGTTATTGGTATCGTTTTGGAAAAGAGTTATCATTCTTGATGGGAAAATATGGAGAACCAATTCTGCCATATGTAGAAATACATGTGTAGATTACCTCAGTAGATCTGTTTAAATCTAGGCCTAAAACACATTTATAATTTATAGCTTATGAATGACCTACATATCATGTAGACTATATCTGTGTATTATTTGTTATTGCAGCCTGGTCATCCTGGAAGGGGTATGACCTCATGTGTGGTCCCTTCCCAAGGTATCTTCATTTATCTCATGTTGAGGTTTTGAGTTTTCCCTTGCCCTCATGTAGGTTTTAGATCAGGGGGTGGTGTAATAGTAGTCTGTGTTCTGTGCATCCCTTTGAGGCTCCTTGTGATAAAGGGCGTCACAAATAAAGATGACTTGACTTCACTTGACTAGATGAATAGATAAATACTTACAAGTATAAGCCGTCTAGAAATGAACACATAAATGCATCACTTAATTCTCAAATATTGTCAAATACCAGAACAGGAAGCAGAACCCACACGCCTAACGTTACTCACAGTTTATTGGGGAGAAGAGGAATGAGCGAGCACTCGATCCGGGGATCGTTGGTCGCAGAAGTAGATTGCTCGGAATGAGGAAGTGGTCAAAATCAAACAGATCGGTGCGGGCACGAAACAGGAGGAAAACACAGGCAAAAACGGAGATTGACTGGGCTTGCCAAAACAAGAGCAAAAACACAGAAAAAAAGGAGATTCACACCGTTTGACGTATCACAACAGAGTTTAGCAGGAGTTTCGCAGACACTCCGACACCGGGCGACTCACAAGACAGTGTTTAAGTAGTCAGGGAGCAATCTGTCAACGCTGGTGTCCCTGGACGGGGCCAATTGGGCAACCGTGACAGAACCTGGCACCACACGGCGGGGACCAATTGGGCGCCATGGCAACCGTGACAAATATATGATATAAATGCAATGTATTCATATTTTTAAACCATTTGTCATTTTTTTCTATCTTGTATTGATTTAGGAACTTATTTATTGTTTGTACTTTGAGTTGCATTTTCTGTGTAGCTCGAACTTTAGGCAACTGGGTTTTATTGTTATTTGATATAATTGCCTTTTAATCACACCAATGCATACCTAGTAACCATTGGGATACACTTTGGTTTCATTGTGTTGATGTAATGATGGTCTAGGCCGATTTAGAGGGTCCAGGCAGGAGCCTGTGGTGCGGAATTCTCAAGGCCTGGTTAGGACCAGGACCATTGGTTGCCGCTAAATGCAGCTTTGGTTTGGTTCCTGGCGGGTCCCGTGGGGCATTTTAGCAAGCATAGGTTAGCTTATCTGCACTAATTTTGGCCCCAACAGGGAAGGATATTGCAGGTTGACCTGTTTCTTGGTTTCTGGCCGAATGAAACTGTCCTGGCCGCAGGCTCAAACAGAACTTTCTTCCTGGCTGGATCCGAACTGTGTTGCTCTTTAGCTGGATCAAAATTCTGGTCCCTGGCTAAACATGACTGGCTTCACTGCAGGCTCAATCAGAACCCTGTTAGCTCGCTTGCTGGACCAGGACTGCCTTAGTCGCTGGCTGAAACAGAACTTGCTTGCTGTCTAAACACGATTGCTTTGGTCACTGGCTGGATCAGAACTTGCGGGACCGCTTGCTCAATTAGAACAGAGCTCCATAAAGCCGAGCAGTCACGCTCACACCTTTTTCGCTGGCCTCCTGAGGGGGCCATAACATCGGACAAACCTTTACACCCAGTTGCCACCAGACAATTCAATCACTTTAAATAACTGGATTAAAGTTATAAAAGGGTTTGTTGCACATGTTCTTACATAATTTCATAATTTTTTGACATTGCAAACAGGTAATATTTCAATTGTCACATACCAGAAGCGGAGACAGGCCCCAGTAGCGTTCGTTTTCTGAGTTTTATTAATAAAGAGAGAAAGCAGTGCTTGCGTCCACGATCCGATGATCGACGGACAAGGGTAGCAGGTGGCTGGAAACACGGAAGTGGCACTTCCGTGTCGAGCGAGGATGGTCAAAGATTGGCAGGTAATACAAGTCCATAGCCGGGACGGAACAGCAAGGGCGGTGTCAAGTTCATAAACAAGGTCGGCAACAGGTGTCAGGCAGGTAGCGGGGCAAAACAGGTCGGAGATCGGGAAGACAGAATGGGGCCGAGTCAGGTCCGAAAACCGGTTGGCAACGGGTATCAGGCAGAGAAAAACAGGGCAGGAACAGAGTCTGATCGTAAGAGTTTGCCGAGCTTGGAGCAACGGTTAGGTTAAGTAGTTAATGTCTGTGTGCCCCTTTCCCCGCCCCTTGCAAAGCAGAATGCTTACCAAAGTTGATGTACTCCATACGTGTATCTTAACTTTTTGTTGATTACGCTTCCAATAACTTGTAGACGTAATTTCATGATTGCAATCTTTGTTTTGACAGTAATGGAGGTCCAATCAGACATTTAATTACCGCACCTGTGAGCACCCGTCGTTCGGGAATAAGTACGAAAAAAAAACAGCCAAAAGGAATATGAGATCAGGCGTCGGTTAAAGATTTTCCACGTTTTTAATCGCGTAAACGCTATTGAACTCGTTTTTGCGGATAAACATCACGTTGCCAAATATCTAATTTCCTTGAAGCTTTTTTTATCAAATAGTTCCAAAAGTAATTCCCCGGCCTATCAAACCCCGAGGACCGAATCCTGTTGTTCACACGTTGATTTTCTTATGCAAATGATTGCAATGATTTTGCATGTAATTTAAAGTGCACGCGGGATTGAGTACAAGAATAATCCGCCCCTTATTTTTTTCCAGGGCAATTTTCCAACTAAAAGTGTATTATTATTTTTAATCACAGCCTGTCGGAAGACCGCAGGCCTTTAAATTGTCCGCGTTTGGCCGCAGTCACACTGTTTACAGCCTACATTGCGCAGCGGCGGGCAAATAGACGAGAGCTTTACTTTACGTCATCGTTGCATGTTTGATTCTGGTAATGTAGACGGGAACGGATTACGACAACAACGGAAAAAGAATAGGAAAGCTAAAAATAGAATAATTGACATATTTGGGACTATTGCGCTATTGTGATACGCCACTTTTTTATCAGACTGAGACAGAAAGCCATATTTCCTATTATTATAAGAACAAGAAAAGTATATTTACTTTTTGGAGGTTGGGTTGATTGAACTATAGTAGATACTCAAAATAAGGAGAGAAAACATCAATGGATTTTGAACTTGCAAGAAGAACAGGGAGAGAAGCCCTCAGGTAAGAAAGTCCAACCAGGTCTAGAAGCCTGAGTGTACAATAGTGGAATAGAAATATGATTGGCTAATATCGACAGTAATATCAAAGCAACAATCAATTGCCGGCTCGGTGGACTCAGAGTTTTGCGCCTGCCCCGGGACTGGGATGTCACAAGTTCTGAGGTGATGAGATGGAACCTTCCTGTGTGGAGTTTGCATGTTCTCCCTGGTCTTGTGTGGGTTTCCTCCAGGCACTCCGGTTTCCTCCTACATCCCAAAAACATGCATGTCAGGTTAATTGGCCGGTCCAAATTGTCCCTAGGTGTGAATGAGTGAATGGTTGTCTTGTCTCTGTGTGCCCTGCAACTGGCTGGCAACCAGTTCAGTTTGTCCCCTGCCCACTGCCCAAAGTCAGCTGGCATGGGCTCCACGACCCCCGCAACCCTACTGAGGATAAGCGGTGCAGATAATGGATGGATGGATGCACGGTAGATAAGGACCATTTGTCCACCAAGGCAGTGTTAAAACTTTACTCTTTAAGTGTGAAATTAACAATTTTTGAGGAAATTAAACTTTGTTAAATTAAGTCCTAAAGAGAAAACTTTTAACACTACCTCAGTGAACATATGGTTCTTATCTACAGAGTGTTAAAATTTGACCTTTTAGATGTAAATTAACACTATTCCTGAGTACCTTAGATTAAAAGTGCTAAATTAACACATAATAAGTAACATTTTAGCACTATTTAATAAGCATATGCTCCTTATTTACAGAGTGTAAAAAGTTTACTCTTTAAGTCACATGTGTCAAACTCACGGCCCGCGGGCCATATCCGGCCCGGCGTACAATTATATCCGGCCCGTGAAATCTATGAAACCCTGATAACTTTCAAATTATACTCGGATACTGAAACCACAATGGTTGAGAAAATTATGTTAACTGACATTGCCGGTAAACCCGTGTGTCTTATTTGTGGAGATTTTGTGGCCCTAATTGAGAAATTTAATTTAAAACGGCACTACAAGACAAAACTTCGGAGTAAGCTGAAAAACCTTGAATCCAGAGAAAAGATACAGAAAGTTGAAGAGTTAAAGAAGAATATAAAAATGTTTTTCACTAAAACGAATTACCAAAGTGTAAAGCACAAATCTTACTGATATTTTCTGTTTTTTCATATTTTCATTTTTATAGTTTTGACAGGAGATATTTTCATGGAGAGCAACGATTTTAAATTCATTTAATGTTTAAGTTTGTTTATTCTGAAATAATATTCCTGACTGTTTTAAATTCATATTTATTTTTTTATTTTTTTAAACAGGAAAGTGTATTCAATAAATATTTATCCTGTTCGGCCCGCGGCCAAAGTTGTGGTTTGAGTTCTGGCCCTCTGTATAATTGAGTTTGACACCCCTGCTTTAAGTGTTGAATTAACACTATTAGGACCATTCTCTCAGCGCCGTAGTGTTGAAAGTTTACTCTTGAGGTGTAAGATTAACATTATTACAGTACCTTAAATTAATCGCTTGAAAGTAACATGTAAAATTACCTCAGTATTAAATTAACACTGGTAATTTTACTGTCTTTGCATTACACAGCAGCAGTTTTGACACGCAAGAAGTTCTCAACATTTTTATATGCATTTGTAGTCAATGCTTAATGGTGAATAATAAATTTGGAAAATTGTGTTTTAGAATGAGTTGTGCAGCAGCAGGGTTCACCAACATGGTCCCAGCTGGGAAACTGTGCCGCCGTCCAAACACCTGGGTATCCTAGTAGACCAATTCCAAAATTAGCTCACTAATGATAGGTCTTTGTGATTTTCTAGGAACTTTCAACCTCACTCCTAATAATAACGACTTTGTATTTACATAGTAACAACATAATATTAACATTGTTACGCCCCTGCAATGTCATTTTGTAAGACACCTGGTGGTGGAAATTGGGTTTGCAAATGTCTTGTGTTTTATTTTGACCCAGCTCTCTTGCCATAGCCAGATTAGAGTGTGTTTTTCAAAAGCAGGACAACTCGTTATTACTGTACATGGCAAACAATACTTACA
The DNA here is from genome assembly GCF_059441175.1 of Urocampus carinirostris. Taxonomy (NCBI): domain Eukaryota; kingdom Metazoa; phylum Chordata; class Actinopteri; order Syngnathiformes; family Syngnathidae; genus Urocampus; species Urocampus carinirostris. The sequence goes on from NC_142365.1 coordinate 21,368,204, forward strand.
GCAGGCTGTTTCTAAACCTGTAAGGTTATTTAAATGAAACAGGCATATGAGTACGTAAACATTATGTTCATTTCGAGTTTGAGACCGTTTTTTGTATTTGTGGTTATTGTTTTAAGCTAATTTCTGACGGCACTTTGTTGATTTGGATGCTAAACAGGTCACATTATTGACTTCCAATTTGTTTTTACAGTGATGAGTTTATTCTGTTTTTGATATGAGACAAATGCAAAGGAGATTTTATTGGATGCCAGTTCGATAATGTAACCATTACACTGCACTTAACTGTTTTGGTTATTTTGACTATTACATCATTGTCACTATCGGCCAATCATGTTGCTGTTATTTGATATCCGCACCCTTTAGGGCGGATCTGCTTTTGTAACCTAGGATATATTTTAAAAAGGAAAGAGATCAGGGGTTGACTTTTAAAACAAGTTGGAATTTCTTATTTGATGCTTGGGCTCCCTCCCCTGTTCTCCTTGCAACATCAAAGTTGATTGATGTCTTCTCTCCTTATTTTGGGGGTCTGCTATATGTTAAACCTATTATTCAGCTACTTACATGTTTATGTTGTATGTAGAGGATTCGTATGAGTGCTTGAAATCTTTGAAAAGGCTTAACGTGATAATGCTTGTAAATTCTCAAAATGATTGCCATGTTTCACAACAAGTGCGCTTAAAAAGAATGCTTCTTCTTTCCTTCTTCTTTCTTTGTGATTAATAGCTGCTCGCGTTATCTTTGTATGCTGTTGTCCTATGATGCATCAGCGCCCCATACAGGCCGCACACAGTTGAATGCTACACTAAACAGGGCACTATGAAATGTGTATTAGTGCAAGGATTACGTATCAAGTATTCAATTATGAACATTTATTATGCGCCATGCAAAAAAAATTAAGTAGCATTTCCCAGTGGTAAATAGTAATAAGAAGCACCTCCTGCAACTGAAAATGTAAGCTACTCAAGGTCTAAAAAATAATAAGTCTTGATAAATGCACAAGCAAGATTAAAAATCACCTATGTACACAGAACGCACAGAATACATGAGTCAGACCAGATTTCCTCTTTAATGGTACTGGAGAAAATTGGTTTTTAAAGTCCTTAAAAAGTGCTTGACGGTATAGTTCTTTTGTAAAAATGTCCCAAAATACAGTAGTTTAAACGAGAAGGAACTTAATGTATCTAGGGGAGTCCGCGATGTGTGCCCACTCTTACCGCTCACCCAATCAAATAACTCTGGGTGCTTGCCTAGCAGTTTCGAGCATTTACAGTTTGTCCTGTGGTTTTTTTTTTTTTATCATAAGGTGTCTCAACAGTAATACATATTGTTTAATGAGTTTCCTGAAAGACGTACAAACATAACAGTCAGTTTGTGTAAGACCGTGGCTGTAATTTGCAGTTGAAATGTGCCCTATATATCCTGGACCAAACCAAGTATGCAATGAGTGGCGTCGTGTTTGCATATGCTGCAAATGAATGGTGCAGAAAAAATTAGCATAGCCTTTATCTTCGAGCCAAATCTACTCATGAAAAGACCCATATCTGACTCGCGAGCCATACGTTCCCGGCCCCTGTGCAAAAGCAGAATAAACATGTTAAATGTTCTTTTTTCAGAAATGTACATCAAACTGGTAGCCCTTTGCATTTCCAATCTAGGAAGCAGAACGCAGCAAGCCGTTTCATGCCGTTGTCTGCCAAAGTCTTTGGCGGCATCCGCCATTGAGTTTTCCCGCAGCCATCATCAGTCACGCTCACTCGATTGCTCGGCGGCCTCCAACACCTGGCCCTATGCACGCTACACGAGGAGCTAGCAGCCGCGGCCCGATTCCCCATACGTGCCGCCGCCATCAGTCATACTAAGTGGGAGGCGGCTGGCCGCACACACGAACAAAATCGAATGTACCGTAAATTCCAGTCTACAGCGCGTACCGGATTAATAGCAGCATGCGCAAATTTGAGAACAAAACTCAGTTTTGTCTTTGAGCCATGACAGATTAAAAGGTATTCCCAAATTCTTAAACATGGAAAGTGTGAGTTTTTTTGCATGAAATCTATATTCATTTCATAATTTTATTCAAATTATTTCTTAGATAATGTATTTTGAAGACAGCATGTCTTGTGTTTGTAATTCTGAATTGTAACGTCATGAGAAGAACACCAGCACTTTAGCATGCCAGTTGTCATATGGTTTTACGCGTTCTTTAATCAATGAGGTTAAAAGTGACTGTTTTAAGCAAAGTTTTGGTTGTTTTTGTGGAGAATGCCTTGGCGTTGCGTTGCAAATCGATGCAGTAATGGTACAACAAAGGGCGAGCAGCCAAAAAATGGGCGAACTGGCAAAAAAACATGTGGAGAGAAGCCAACAAGGGCAGCCTTGGAGAAAAAACATGATGCTGGCTGACCAAAAAACAAGCAGTAAGCAGCCAGGCTAACCAGGGACCAACAACGGAAAGAGGCAACGGCTATGGCGACAAACACATAACCAGCCGAGAATAAAAAAAATCAGAGAAACTGCAAAACCGCTACCAACGCCAGGCTAGCCGGTCAAAAAACACCTGGTGAACAGTCCGGCTAACCGGGAACCTACAACAAAAAGTTGCAACAGCTACGGCCATCAACGTAAAGCCGGCTGGGAATAAACCAAGGGTCACATCTCAACCAGCGCTAACACCAGGCTAGCCGGCCAAACAACCCATAGTGTGCAGCCGACAAGCGCCAACCTGGAGCAGATAAAACAGGAAAGCCCTCGACAGCCCCACTGCTAACAAGATGCTAGCCGGACAAAATTATACCAACAGCGACATGTGGCGAAAAACACAATCGAAAAGCCACAATCGCCTACCTCCAAACAGAAATAAGTGATATGCAATTGATGTTTACTAGAGTTGCTGTCTGTTTTGGAGCTGGTCTCACATGTTGTGTTAATGGGATTCACCATTTTGAAAGTGTGTTCCTTCGATGACGTCACAGTTCTACAGCAAACAAACTAAATAAACTTTGAGACTAAATTTCTCAAGTCCACCCAAGCTTTTTGCATTATTATGGAGAGGAATACTAAGTGTTCTGTGCGTAATTGAAAAAAATAGTCTTTGGATTGCATTGTTTGAGGGGTCCTTAAAAAAGATGAACTTGAATTTTGTCAATGTCCAACTGAGTTCAAAGAGCAATTGTCCTTTTTTCATCGAGACTATCTGCTTTTATCTAACTTTTTGGAAAGCTATTTGGTATGGAGGAATAGGGGGAGTGGTGGAGTTACGTCATGCTCGTACCCACTATGCATTGTTTGGCCGACCATTTTCCTCTGTGCTGTATAAAAATCAGTGGCCTGTAGTCCGGGATTTACGGTAAATGTGATTACGTTCGTGTTTTATTTGTTTTTGTTTTCCTGTTTTCTCCAGCGCTACTTTCAACTGGAGGCCAGAGCACCATCAGTAATATTCCATATAACATGAAAAATCGTGCAGGTAAACTCGCCAAAATTGCTTTTCGGAGGGTTATTGAGTGACAGGTCAGATAAAACCCCGGGATGCTGTATCATCAATTTCAAGTGTGCAGGAATATAAATGAAATGTCACATACATGCTAGCGATTGCTGGGTGATGTCGGATAGCATTGAATAGATTTATGGTCGGAATTATTCTGTCGCTTTGGTCAGAACCGAATGTCTTTGGTCCAGCCGTTAATGTAGAAATTTGTGCCTGTGCTCTTTAGCTGCCATATGCATTAGTAATGTCCATAATGTCTTTTTATTGACTGCACCTCACTTGGCCCCTGAATTCCTTAACTAGAGGGATCAATATGATCTCATCAAGTTGTGCTAATCCAACAAAAAAAAAAACAAGGAATGGGATTCAACAAATAACTTAAAAAGCCAGTGTGTATTATTTACCTCCTACTAGTGGTTGTTAATAAAAACGTACCACTAGGAGAAGCAAAATGATACAGACTTTCATTATAAGACAGGCTTCAAAATATCATCCCACAGGCAGCAATTTGCCCCTGGGCCACGAGTTGGGGACCCCTAATGGACACTTATCTAATTGTCGAGCTGAGAAGGAGCTGACATAATTGTCAGCCGTCTTGCTGCTACGGGCACCCAAAAACCTCAAAAAGGCTGGGCAAAAAGAGAAATTGTGCGTTTTGGTAACCTCGAATTTCCATCTTTTGTATTCTTTCTTATGCTTTTTAGCACTCGATTTTGGTTGCAATACACAATACAGGGACATCTAGTGGCCATATAACACAAACTGTCCCTTTAAAGAGGCCATCATTTTATTTTATGTAACCAGTACATGATCGATTAAAATGTTCACAATGGTGGCTATGTTGCTCGAACTGGTTATTTTGAGTTATTGCATTTAAATTGGGCTTTTTTTCACTTTGTTCCTTTTATTAGTGCATGCATAGAGCTTATATCATTGTGGTTATTTAGTATGTTTAATTGATGCCTATTTTCCTCTTTGCTTTTGTTAGTTTGCACTTTGAAGTAATTTGGATTTTTAGCTTTGCTCCAAACTAGTTGTTACTTTGTATTTTTGTACCTTACCTAAAAATCACTACATTTTCACTGCTTTCTTGTTTGTTTATTTTTTATGTAGTCATATCAGTCAAGATATATACTAAATGTGTCAATGTGTCATTGATATGTTTTCCAAGTGTAAAAACAGGCAAATCTGCCATGTTCCCGAGAAAGCGCCAACTTGCTATTTTGTTAACCATTTGTTTGTTACTTTGTTCATTTTTTGTCATTAAAGTTTTTTTCAAAAACCGCAGCCCTGTTCCTGCCTCTCTGAATTTGGGTCCACCAGTCAAATCGTAACCAAATACAAATAAATAAATAAAACCACCTATGGACCAAGCAGGTTTGATAATATCTTATCGATTTATGCTGAACATCGTTTGTTGAGTGGTGGACCTTTTATAGCCTCTATGGAAAAGAAACAATTATGAAGCCTGAATAAATGTCTGGCAAAACACCTGACATGTTCATCCACGGACCCTCGTTAAATCGGTAATGGAAAGGGACAGTCAAGGTATCATGATTGATGGAAATGACACGGAAAACCCATCTGAGAATTACCAGCCCATCTCCTCGTCTTGCACTATTGACTCCTGATGCAATCACGGAAGGAAGTCCGATGTGTTTTGCTCTAGGAAAGCCTACAATATAAGGAGATTTCCAAGCAGTTTTTAGAAATAAGTTCAGTTATTAGATCAAATGCTATTTTGCTATTATCGATTTTATCTGGGTATTCGCGAGATCTTATGATAGTAACCATGAAAATCTCTTACCGTTCGCGAAACATTGGAGGCAATGGAAATCAAGGTGCCAATACTTAACCACTAGACCACCAGTGATGTGTATTACATACAATAAGACATTTTCACAATATTTTTAGTCACGGTACCAGAGACAAATGTAAGAGAATGGAAAACAAAGTCGTTCCTGTAGATATTGTAGCAAAAGAGCAAAACGAGGGAAACTACTATTTAGTGTATCTGATGATGGATCAGACTTTGAAGGACATTAAACAAATACATTGTAAATTCAATGTGGGTATGTGTCCATAGTTTACTTAGTCAATAATTTATTTTAATCATGGTCACACATATTTAACAACGTTTTTCACTTTTGGCTGAAAAATTATACAGATTTTAAACAAAAAATAGCGGTGCACAGTATACTTGAGTGTGCGTTATACATACATGAATAAATATGGTATTTTTTTGCACACCCTTCTTATCTTTTTAACCCCTGTCTTCCTGAGGAACTGAGGCAGGGGTACTCAAAATAAGTATGGTATTTAATAACAAAACTAGGAACAAAGTAACAAACATACAAGGGGTCACAAAACAAATAGTAGGTCCAATCAAAATCAAACCTGATAATAGTAGAACCAGAAACAAAGACCAAACAAAAACTGGAGATGCAAGGAACAAAGTAACAAACAGAGAAGGGGTCACAAAACATATAAGTTGTCCTATTAGAATCACATCTGACAATATCCAAACCTTAAACATAGACCAAAATGGAAATGCAATGACACGATGCCGTGTGCTGTCCCAGCATTCAAGTTTTGGAATAATACGGCACAAGAGTGTGGAGATTGGGCATAGGTGTGCATACCTGTCAAGCTCCACGGCTCCATGCCCTTACAAACTGTCGTATTTTCCCTTACAAAATAATCTTACACCATATTTTTTTCAAACGTGTTTATTTATGTAGTTTAAATGTTATATTATACATGTGTTTCGTTATATCGTATATATTGTTAATTAACATTTTGTTGTGAGATCCTGAGTTGCTCAACATGAATGAGGTGTATTATAAAACAAAGTTAAAAAATGAAGTAGCTTGGACGTTCACTGTAGAAGGAAAGAATACATGCAAATATAATTAAGTAGAATAATACACTTTCTTATTCAAATTATGAATTCATTTTCAGCATCAAAATAATTGTTGGTAATATACTGATTAAAAGGATCACCACAAACCTGTCTTTTTTCATTTTCTCCTTTTATACTTCCTATTTTTCTTAACTTCTTTATACAACATAATAAATTCGTAATATAATGCATCAAAGCAAGTGAGCTGGTTGGGAGACGGCTCTCTTTAATGAGTTGAGCCGAAAAAGCCGGTTCTCTAAAAAGAGACGGACTTCCTTTCACTACACAAATCGAACTCGTTTGAATTGATTTGTCCTTTCATGATAGTCGGTGTGTACCGCATAATACCCATAATTGACAAATTTGCGTTTTTCCATACAGATTTTCTTGTACGTCGTACATGTCTTAAATTCCATAATAAACGTACTTTGTACGGCAAAAACGTACAGGTTGACAGAAATGGGTGTGTCTTGCTCCAAACCCCGTTGGCGCCCTCTGGGAGTAGGACGGGTGCCAGATCCTTAAATGCACATTACACACAATTTTTAAAAATCAAACCTCGGGACAGCTTTACAGAAACATTTTGTAATAAAAAAAAAAAAACGTTCCCTGTTCACCTTGACTTCATCTACTAGAAATTAATTCAGTAGAAGATTTAGATGTTGTCACTTTGGAAATGCATTTTTTTTTGTTGGGTGACATGGACAGTTCATTACCAAACCTAAATAGTGTGAAGGCTTTATTAGTGTAACCGCTATTTCTTTTGGACTCATCTCAAAATGTGTGGTTAGTGATTTAATTGGATGATAAAAAGTATCCAACCTCTAAGCACCCAAGTGATTTCTCCTGGTTAATTTATTGCCAACTGGCAATCAGCCAATGTTCTTGTATGAGCTTTCTTAATAAGGTTACACCATCATAACTACCGTGCTAGCTTTTAGCTCCCATGGTTACCCTTCATCAGTAAAACATAAGACTGGAAACAATGCTATAACAGTTTTTTTTCAAGATGTATAATTTCATTACGATCCCTCCGGGGAAATTAAATTTCCACACGGGCAAAGACCTGGACATTATTCGGTTCGGCCCACCCACATTGGTTTTAGGAAGTCAAAATAAAAGATAAAATACGCTGCGCTTTTAATCCGAGAGTGGGCAGTTGTTTTCAGTGTCTGTTGCCAAATCAAAGACTTTGTTGGCATCTCTAGCGACATTTAGACACCTGCAGGAAGTGCTCGCTGTGATAAAGCCAACAAATTAATGGAAGACAGTCTTGTTTTTTTGTATTTTTGTCACAAGGCAGAAACGGAGACAGGACCCAATAGCGTTCGTTATACTCAGTTTTATTGAAAAAAGAAAGCAGTGCTTGCTTCCACGATCCGATGATCGTCAGACACGGGTGGCTGATGGCAGGAACGCGGAAGTAGCGAGGATTGTCATGGGTGGAAAGCTGGTCGGTAGCCGGGACAGGGCAGAAAGGGCGGTAATCGAGTCCAGACATAAGGTCCGCAACAAGTATCAGGCAGGAAACAGGGCAAAACAGGTCGATGGCCGGGACGGAAGAGCAGGGCAGAAACGGGTCCAGAAACAGGTCGGCAACGGGTAACAGGCAGGAGAAAACAGAGCAGGAGATTGTCGAAGGGTACGGTGCTTGTCTAGCAAAAGCGTAGGTTCGCAAGGCGGTCTGACGGTTTATATATATATATATATATATATATATATATATATATATATATATATATATATATATATATATATATATATATATATATATATATATCTCATCTCATATCATTAGCCGTACCGCTTATCCTCATTAGAGTCGCGGGGGGGGCTGGAGCCCATCCCAGCCATCTCCGGGCAGTGGGCAGGGGACACCCTGAACTGGTTGCCAGCCAATCGCAGGGCACACAGGGACAGACAACTCATTTGCTCATTCACACCTAGGGACAATTTGGACCGGCCAATTCACCTGAAATGCATGTTTTTGGAACGTGGGAGGAAACCGGAGTGCCCGGAGGAAACCCACGCAAGCACGGGGAGAACATACAAACTCCGCACAGGAAGCCTGGAGCTGCGCCGCCGTGCTGCCCATATATAAATATATATAAATATATATATATATATATATATATATATATATAAATATATATATATATATATATATATATATATATATATATATATATATATATATATATATATATATATATATATATATATATATATATATATATATATATATATATATATATATATATATATATATATGCATATATGCATATATATAAAATCGACCTTATTTTGCTTTCTCATCCTTTTCTCTCTCTTTCTCTTGCTTCCCCTTCTCTCTTTCTCACCTTCTTGTTTCTCTCCTCTCTATTTATCTGATGACTTATTTATTTCTCTCTCTGTTCCTCCCCTTTTTTCTTACTCTATTCCTCTATCTTTCACTCTCTGTGTCTCTGTTTCTTTTTCTTTGTCCCTCTTTATCTCTTTGTCTTTTTACCTTATTTTGCTCTCTCTTCCTTTTTTCATTTTCTCTCTCTTTCTCTCTCTTGCTCTCCATTCTCTCTTTCTCCCCTTCTCTTTTTCCATCCTTCTCTCGATTTATCTTATGATTTCTTTCTTTCTCTGTCATCCCCCCTCTCTCTCTATTTCTATTTTTATTTCTTTTGTTGCTCACATTCTCTCCCTCTCTCTCTCTCTCTTTCTCTCTCTCTCTTTCACCCTTTCTTTGTCCCACCCTCTCTATTTTTCTCTCCCTTTATTTCTCTTATTCTTTTCTATCTATTTTTCTTTCTCTCGAATCTGCTAGTCCGGCCACCCGAGAGAATGTTTGTTTTATCGATTGGGCCTCGAGTTAAAATGAGGTTTACACCCCTGATGTAAAACCTTCAGAGTACCTTTACATTTGAAATACAAATTATATTTAGTTAGTTTTATACTTTAAGGTCCTTTGAGGACAGCCATTGTGCTAATGTGGCCCTCACTGAAAATGAGTTGGACAACCCTGCTGTACAAAAACGTTTGTGACTCACTTAAGCTTGTGAAATCGATGTGTTGTGGAAGTTGTTGACTGATTTTTGGCAGTCTTAGACATCTAAAGTCAATCGATGGACGTGCCACTTATTGCCCTTGATGAAATCTGGTGTTGTTTTGGGTCAATATATTTCTGAGAGATGAAGGATGAGCTTAATTGCCTTCTTTTTCTAGTTGCTTTGGTTTCACTTTTCAAGCATTCTTTGAACTTTAAAGACTATAACTTCCGAGTTCGTAATATTTTCAAACCACATTCCCATTAGCGTTTTTCAGAGAAATTAAAAAAAAAAACCTCTCTCTCTCTCTCTCGACCTCCTGCTGAATACGCCCGCAAACATTACCTGATCATTTATCGAATCCGCAAAGTTCATGGTTCACGGATCACTTAACTGCCTGTGTCGTCAAGGATACAACTCTAGACAACTTTCTCCACTGCTGACGGTTCCTGGCCTGAGTTTGAGTTTTTGCGAAGTTTACACCAGTCCATTCCTTGATGTTGTTGGCCCAGTTCTTTCTCTGTCTTACTCCCCTTCTGCTCCCTTGGACTGTGCCCTTGAGAATGACCTTGGCCAGTCCTGATGATCATGTGACGTGACCATACCGCTGCAGTTTTCATCTGTGCAATCGTAGGGTCCATTGCGTCGTCGAATGGTGTTGCCCAATGTTTCTTTTGTCTCATGGAAGCTGATGCCTAGAAGATTCCTGCAGTAATGCATCTCCATGGCCTGGATTTTCTTTTCCAGCTCTGTTGTGAGAGTCCATGTCTAGCAAGCGTAGTGGAAGATGGAAGTAACCAGCGCAAGCATCTGATCTTTAATTTCACTGCTATGTTTTTGTCCCGCCAGCTGGGTTTAAGTCTGTTAAGTGTGGCTGTGGTTTGAGTCAAGTCAAGTCAAGTCATTTTTATTTGTATAGCCCTAAATCACGAAGAGTCTCAAAGGGCTTCACAGATTATTACACTATATTACACAAACTATTTTTCAGCCGACGAGAAGAGTAGGTTATTCATATGCTATGGAGTAGAAGTGAGTTTTAAGCTTAGATTTAAACATTTCCACTGAGGTTGCAGATCGGATCTCAGGGGGAAGAGCATTCCACAGCACCGGTGCCCGGATGGAGAACGCTCTCGAACCAGCAGAACACTTCTTTGCTCTTGGGATCACCAGAAGACCGGCACTCTCAGATCGTAGGCTTCGGACCGGGACATAGGGGCTATCCTGGCCATGATTCTGATATGACAGCTCCAAGATATTTAAATTTGGTGACAGGTTCTAGCTGTGGTTGATGGTGATGTTTGTGGTGATACTTTGGAGATTGTTGGTCATTACTTTTGTTTTTTTCTGTGCTGATTTCCATCCCATACTGGCTGGATGCTTTTTCCAGGCGATGGACCAGATCTCTGAGTACCTGTTCTTCTCCTGCTGGTCCGGTAATATCAACAACAAAACAGAGCTTAGTGATGTTATGTCTCCCCATGACTGCACCTGCATGTTGATCCAGGGCTTTGGTCATGATCCTCTCCAGAAAGAGGGTGAATAAAGTTGAAGAGAGAATGCAGCTTTGTTTCACAACGACTGTGGTTTGAAACCACACCCCAACGGTACCATTGATCAGTACCGCATTGCTGGCATTGACGTTTCCTGCCCATGTTGTACCTCCACACAGTGGGCCACAATGCAGCTTGCCAAACTCTGTCGAAGGCCTTCTTGACACCCACAAAAAAAAGGATTGAGGTTTCTGTGGTGTTGTTTCAACTTCTCAAATAGGATGCGCTCATCAAAATTTTATTTTGTGGTGCTCCTTCCCTTCCGGAAACCTGCCTGTTCTTCTGCTAGTGTGTTTTACCCCGTGGTTGAAGTCTCTTCTCTGGGACCTCTAGCAGAACTTTACTTGCAGGGCTGATGAGACTGATTTTTTTCAATGCAGATGGCCACTGTCCTGTGTACCAGATAATGTTTTAAATCTTCTTCAAAATGTCTATTGCTGGATCAATAGCTTTCTCTTTTTTAGTTGATTTGGTCTTGCTTTTCAATCATTCTTTGAACATTTATGAGTGTTGAGGACGATGACCAGCCGGGAGAGATGGAAGCTGTGTGGTTGCTGTCATGCACGTTCTGGACAAATTTAAGCAAATTCATACCTGTCAACCTGTACGGTTTTTGTCGTACAAAGTACGGTTTTTATGCATTTTAAGACGAGTACGACGTACAAGGAAATCTGTACGGAAAAACGCAAATTTATCACTTATGGGTACCATCCGGTATACACCGACTATCACGAAACGGCAAATCAATCAAGTCATAGGAGTTCGCCGTGGAAGCCTCTATCTCGGTATGGTTTTTTTCGTTGCAAACGAAGCGAGTGGTTTGATGCTACTGTGCGCATGCGTCTACCACCTGGGGATTTCCTATCATGCATCATTCCCGAAAAAAAAATATGGTGTACGAGTATTTTGTATTTTGTACTGGCATGGAGCCATGGAGGTTGACAGGTATGCATATTACCCATTGTTTTCTTTAATTGATGTTCACTATGTTTTGTGTACGGTTACCCAATGCTAACTTGCACCCTGGTCACCTTGTAAGGGGGATTATCACTTGTGAGGCCCCTTGCCAAGGTTTTTTATTTTCCTCGTGCTGAGGTTTTCAGTTCTTCCTTGCCCGCATGTTGTTTTAAGATCAGGGGATGGTGTAATTGTAACCTGTGCAGCCCTTTGAGACTTTTTGTTATTATGGGTTATACAACTAAACGCGTCTTAACCTGACCTGATAAGTTTCAAGTTTGAAATATGTTTAAATTACATTTCTTTCAGGGATTTTACAGAGACATTCAAAACAACTCTCTCTTTCGACCTCCTGCCGAATATTCCCCGATAACGTTTCGTACCCATTTATCAAATCCTCAAAGTACACAGTGTAAAAATGACCGGAGCCTGTCCCTCGGCGCATGTAGCAACAGGGCTCAATGAACCGTGTTAATCCAAAAACACTCCCCTGAAAGCGACGTGCCTTTTGTTTACTGAACGTTTTCAATTATTCATCGAAGCGCTGGAATAACTGGAGTTTGACTTGTGTGTCGCAAATTTTCGGTTCTGCCCGCGCCAGACAAAAAACATAGCAACTTCGGCTACCCACCCTGTAGACTTCATCAGATTAATGAAATAATCAGTGAAATCAGTATGACTCTTGCAATTAGACTTAGCGGCTACATCAGCTCGGTGCTAATCTGTGCACAAATCACTTTATACTCAATTAAAAAGTCAGAAAATAGCGAATAAAACTAAATGAGAGGCAGAAGCCTTATTGGAATAATTGGTTGCTGGTACGTGTAGCTAAGGTAATAAATCATATTTCTTATAATCATGTATATTGTTGAAAAAAAATCCATACCGTTATATTTAATTAATGCTACAATTTCCTCTAATCATTCTTCTAATTTTTGAGTCTTAAATGCTTCCATGTACGTTTAGATGGTATCAGTGCAGATGACAGCAATTTCAAGGTTTTCAGGACTTAAAATGGGAGCTTATACTAGTATCAGATACCTTCTACTTCTTTTTTTGACAAATATAACTTGAAATATAAAGGAATTTTAAATTTCCATTCCATGATGGCAATGTTAAATTGACTTGTGTATTATTTAGGGCGGCAAAGCGGTTGGGTGGTTAGCTAGCAGCCCTGGGTGCAAAGGTCCAGGGTTCAAGTCCAGCTGCTGCAGTCTCCTTCTGTGGAGTTTGCATGTTCTCCTGGTGCTGGCATGGGTTTTCTCCCACATTCTAAATACACGCACGTCAGGTTAATAGGCCAGTCCAAATTGTCCGTTAGTGTGAATCTGCGAGTGAGTGGTCTGTCTCTGTGTTCCCTGCGACTGGCTGGGAAACAGTTCAGGGTGTCACCTGCCCACCACCCAAAGACAGCTGGGATTGGCCCCAGCAACCCCGTGACCCTACTGAGGATAAGCGGTGCAGATAATGGATACATATATATATATATATATATATATATATATATATATATATATATATATATATATATATATATATATATATATATATATATATATATATATATATATTGCCACAGTAGACCACTTTACCACACAAATGACTCTTGGCCTGGCCTTTTTCCGTCATTGAAAAAAAAGTCCACACAGGGCTGCACTTTCTTAATGCCTCAGTCATTTTTAGCTTATGGTAGGGGTGGACACATAGATTTGGCCATCTCCTCTGCCTGGCAGACTGGATGCAGCAGCAGGCCAGGTAGGGAGAAATACTAAAAGTTTGTCGCTCAGTCACTACTCAGGCATAAACTGAGTGAAGGAAGTAGCCGAGGGTGAAGTGTGAGAGAGGGGCTGCGCTATCTATATAAAGAAGCGGAGCTTTGGGGGAATTGATGGAAGAGTGAAGTATCGATCCCAGGATAACAGTTTTGATCTGATCTAATTACTTGCTTACTATCGATAATATCGATATTTCTAATGATCAGCCAAGTTTTTGTTCTATCTGGTAATTCACGGTCATGTGCCATGACAACAACTAGCATTAGATGTTGTTTAATCCATGTGTTAGTATATATTCCGTGTCACTTTGCTTTCTTGTTTTGATCGCTCGGAGCTAGTAAGCGTTCTATCACATTGCAGCAGAGATTGGCCAAGGGGCCTGCTTTATCCCGCTTTGATTACTTTAATGATAGAAGAATCATAGAAGAAACGTAAGACTATTTTTGTAACATCATTTTTTATATCTGCTTCTCCGGTCATATAAACTGTAGCATGGAAATACGTTTTTTATTTTCCTACCTGAACTTACGAATAGATCTATGGGCTGCTCTTTTTTTTTAGATAAAAGCATAAATAGTAATCCTCTCTTACAGAAAAAAGTCCATACAAAGAAAAAAATAGTGACCGAATTGCTTGAGTGGCTATTAGTTTTCTAATATGATCACTGATTGTTCATTTGGGGTCGACAAGTGCGCCAAATTTGAATCCTTGGTCTTCCCCTCTCGCCCTCTGCCTTGAGGCCAGAAAACAACATGTCTCACTTGAATCTGCAGATGCTCAGCACACTATTATTTAACGTATTCATTTTATCATTAATATTCAAAATATTACGTGAAAATTCTGTTATTTTGCAAAATAAAATACTAAGATTGTAAAGATAGATTAGGACTAACTCTAACGTTAAATAAATATAATAATTTCATATATTTTTTTTATTTTATATTGCCATGATGGCAGGTGAGGCACGTCACTGGTTTTACTCCAACTAAGCTAGCTGTGATAGAGATCATGTTAGATCTTGCAGGTGGACCCAAGTGTAGAGAACTGAGGTAGGGGTGCTCAAAATAAGGATGATATTTTATTTAAAAAAGCACAGTGAAAAACAATAAAGGAGGTCACAAAACTAATTACATGTCCAAACAAAAATCAAACCTGACAATTTTCAAACCATAAGAAAGACCAAACCACGAATGGAAATCCAAGGAACAAAGTAACAAACAAGGGGCCACCAAACAGAGAACATGTTCAACAACAACAACAAAAACTGACAATATCCAGACCTGAAACAAAGTCCAAAATAGAAATGCAGTGCAGATGCAATGACCCGACCCAGTGTGCTGTCCGAGCAGTCAATATAAAGTATTTGGATAACTGGGGACTGGTGTGTGGGTATTGGGCTAGCATATGTCTTGCCGAACATCAGGTTGGTTCCCTCCGGGGGTAGGTGGCATGCCAGAACTTTACCACTGAATAAATATAACCATTTAGAACAGGGGTCGGAAACCTCGTGAGCCATGATTGGCTCTTTTTATGGCTTAAATATCAAGGCATTACAAAGTCCAGTGATTAGCACCCAGTGTTGGTACATGCAAGCCGAAGCAACACCAACTTGATTCCTGGTGCAATCCAGTTTATATAATGCAAATTCTAAACTACAGGGTGTCACACCAACATACCCGTTTTGGCAGTAGGTCGCTAAGAACCCCTTTAAATGAAGGCTTATTAAACTATTTATGTTCACTGTTGAGAAACTTTATGATGAAGACAATTACCGAAAACCCCTGCGAACCATTAAGAGCATTTTGATTGGGTGAGGGGTAGAGGTGGGGAGATATCTGCACACAGCGCAAGGTACTCCCTTCTCTCTTTAGCTCTCAACACTCTGCGCCAAAGGTAAATTAAGACAATAAATTTATCGTTTGCAGTATTTTGTGACGTTTTTACAAAAGAACTTTGCTTGCACCTTCTTCTGAAACCATTATTTAGGACAAAAATGATAGTCAAAATGAGCCTCAACACTCCAAGGTAATTGAGCGAGGGAGGGTTATTTAAAGTGGTATATTTATATAGATATGGGACACAGGCTCTGGTATGATTATTATTTCATAGATTTTATAAAATCATCAAAAGACAAAAAATGAAATAAAATGTGTTGAGGAATTAGCTCTTGTCTGAAAAGTGGTGTCGGCAGTTTTGTTGAATTTTGTCTTAAAATATATAGTGTGCCTCTTTCCCCCCAAAAAATAAATTATTTGCTTTTAGGGAACTTTGGGTCAAAAAGGTTCCCGACCCCTGATTTAGAGTAATCCCTTGCTCCTATGCAGTTTACTGTTCACAGTTTTGCTATGTCAAAGATTTGCGTTCTGCATCGTGTTTTACATTCTGATTGGAGAAACAGTCTCTCTGCTTATTATTCTTTGGTACAGTAACTTTTTGTTAAAAAAAAAGAAAAGGAAATTAAATTAAGATAATTAAAAGTGTATTCAGTATTTCTATTTATATACACTACAAGTCACTGAGACTTAGGAATCAGTATCTTTCTGTAAAAATGTGATGGATATCTTTGTTTTTCCATCTATTTGCTTTTTTCTTTATTGGCATATTTGGCATCTACTGTCTAATCCAGTATATTTTACACTTAAGCACTCCTTTCACATTAACATGTCAAATAAAATATTTGTGAAAGGCTTAACAAGACCAGATTCTTCCAAAGCGAAGGACATTACATGGCCCATTGAGTGAGCCCCCACAAGGAGTACAGCTAAACATCACTGTTCACCTGCTTGTCCTTGCCAGTTTCCTACTAAAGCGTGAAGCAAGCTGCCACTAGGGGTGGGCGATACCGGAAGGTTCGGTATCGAGCTGATCCAAATCATTACGTAGTAGTAAAGATCGATACCGATCTGGTACTGATACTTTTTTGTTTAGAAATTTCATGATCATTGAATATCTAAACCCTTCTTGAGCTAATTTATGTTTTTAATATGCACAGTATAAAGATTTTAGGCAGCATTTTTGTTTATCTTTTTTTCAATTAATAACTAAATGGAAAATCTTTAAAAGTATATAAAGTAAATAAATGGATTTCTATTACAACTTTTCATTTCACCTGTAAAAGCCAATAAAGCCAAACCCAAAAAGCAGCAATGTAATGAAAATACAAATGGAGTATAACATTGTCAACAAGACCACAAAAGTACCAACTATTTCGCACTATTTTGAAATTAAGTCAATGTTGCAAATATAGTTTCCATTTTCTCTAACTGGCTCTGTTGCTATAGTAACAACGGATTAACAGTTTTGTTGTTCACAAACATGAACGTGTTCACATTTTTGGTTGCAGATTGTTGCTCTCTGCAGTGTGATCATTTCCCAAGTGTTTATGTCAATTTTTGGTGTTGCCACAGTAGCGGATCACTTTCCCACACAAAAGTCACCTTGCATTGTACTTTTCTGTTGTTGGGGGAAAAACAGCACTGCACTGCGCTTCTTATTTCCCTGTATCGTTTTCAGCTTCTGGTGGGGCTGGTCGCATGGATCTCTTTTGCCTGTAATCTAAGACAGAGCAGCAGGCCATGTAAGGAGAGGTGCTAAAAGTGTGTCTGTCGGTCACACACTCAGGCAAAAACTTAGACAGTGGCCGAGTTTGCTGGGTGAAAGAGAGAAAGGGCTGCGCTATCTACATAGAGAAGCGGCACCCTGAGGAAATTGGTAGAGGAGCAAAAAATCTATCCAGTGAAAATAGTATTAATATGATCCAAATACTTGTTTAGTAGCGCTAATATTCCCACCCACCCCTGCTGTCTCACATTTTACCTGAAAAACAGGATGCACGCCACGTTCCATGTCGACACCTCGAAGAACGTGTCCATGAATAAAGTGCTCAGATGTGCGCCGTGAAAAAAGGTTTTTGAGCATTTACTGCTGCTCGTTGCAAGCTATGCGTCACCTGAATGAAGATTTAACTCCCACGAAAAATAATCAAGTTCAGTGTTTCACATACTATAGGAAGCTTCTCGTAAGCCGCCAGGGCTTAATTGGTCCCTCCAGAGTCTCATAAATTTGTATTGTTAAATATTTTTCATCCATCCATCCATCTATCTATCTATCTATCTATCTATCTATCTATCTATCTATCTATCTATCTATCTATCTATCTATCTATCTATCTATCTATCTATCTATCTATCTATCTATCTATCTATCTATCTATCTATCTATCTATCTATCTATCTATCTATCTATCTATCTATCTATCTATCTGTCTGGGTTCTCTGTCTGTGTGTGTCTCTCTCTCCCTCTTTCTCTCTCTCTCTCTCTCTCTCTCTCTTTGCGAAATTAGTCCAAACAACTTGGATTTCTCATTACATTAATGATCGCCAACGTCATGGTGTGTATTTGTGCTACGTATCTCTGTCAGCCATCCCCTCACCCCATTCTAATGGGTGTACACTCACTGGTTGATCAAATCTGTGAAAAAATAATAAAGCCAGTGCCTCTGTCCCTTATCAATATAAATATCAATATAAATATATCCCTTAAAATTCATCGAGGCTCATTTTTCTCCTGAATAATGATTTTAAAACATGGTGCGAGCAAAGTTATTTTGAAAAAATTGTCCCAAAATACTAAGATACCCACATATTTACCTTCAGTGCAGACGGCGCTGGGCGAGGAAGAGTGTATGCGCCAAGTGAATAGCTCTGCCCATTCCTACTGCGCACCTAATCAAATTGCTCTGGGTGTTTTGCTGGAGCTTTTGGGTGTTTAATGTTTGTTCTGTGGCGTTTAACCATATAGTGTTGCATCAATGAACATAGATTGTTTAATTCTTCCATATAAAGGATCATTTAGTTTTTTACAGCCAAAGCTGGGTCTGTTGGTGTGACACTTTAAAATTCTGAGATAAAAATAAAATGATGTCTTATATATATATCTATATATACTAGACCGACGTCTTCAAGCAGTTAGTAATGTATCGGCTTTGCACTAGTAACAATCGGCTCCGCATTAAAAACACATTAAATTATTGAACTAATATGATTATATCTAGGGCAGCACGGCAGCACAGTGGTTAACACGTGTGCGGCACAATTCTGAGGTCGTGGGATAGAACCTTTCTGTGTAGAGTTTGCATGTCCTTCCTGTCCTTGCTTGAAGTTCCTCTGGGCTTTCCGGTTTCCTCCCACATTCCGAAAACATGCATGTCAGGTTGATTGGCCGGTCCAAATATTCCCTATGTGTGATTGAGCGAGTGAGTTGTATTTCTCTGTGTGCCCTGAGACTCGCTAGCAACCAGTTCAGGGCGTCCCCTGCCCACTGCCTGATGATAGCTGAGATGGGCTCTAGCACCCCCGCAACCCTACTGAGGATAAGCAGTGCAGATGATGGATGTATGGATGGATGATTATATCTACGAGCCACACGAACATATATGCCATATACGACTCCCGAGCCCTGGGTGAGATTATTCAATGATCTTGACATTAAAAAGCAAAATATATTAGTACGATCGATACTACCATGTACAAAAGGAGATACGATTTACAATGATGTAGTTTACCAAATCCCTGATATGAGTATTACATTTGACTAAATTTAAAACTCATATCGGTGCTTTGGTCTATTCACTCCCTAATAAATCTGAACAGCTTAATTTAAAAAAGTTTTGTTCCTCTATTTATATGACGAGCAGATTTATGTTGGATTTAAGTCCTATCTCGTTTACCATACTTTGCAAGTGTGACTTGTTTGCTGTAATTACCTTTCATAACTAGTGTATTAAGGATTCTATAGTTTACAAGGGTGCACATTCATTATGGACCTTAATTTTGCTCTAAAAATGCACCCGATTGATGCTTCTAAATTTACGATGTACAATATTGTCTTGGGGGGTGGGGGTGCACCTATTCTCCTAGACTGTCCACCAATCAGGGTCTGACAAAAGTCTATAGAAAAAACTGAAATTGAAGAGATTTTCTACTCTGCCTCCTTAGAAACACTGAGGTGACCTTGACCGATACGGCAATCGCTTGTGTGCCTCAAAATGTGCTCTCGTCTTGTACGCCTGCAAAAAATTAAAAAGGTTCAGACGGGATAGCAGGGGCGATTCATTTACAGGAAAGCGGCTTGCCGACACGCTGACTGAGAACCGTTTGTCCGTTGTAAATCTAAAGTCCTACATTTGTGTTTAGCCGTCAATGCCACATTTAGTGCCATCGATGGATAAAGCCGTCAGACCTCAAATTTCGGTCTTTTTTAACCTTTTTTGACCCAAGGTACACTTTTATTTATAAAAAAGTTCTGAGGCACACCGTCCGTCGAAAATGTTTGAAAATGAACTTATGTCAAATATTTCCCTGTACCACCTCATAAGCAGTTAATTAGTATATAAAAAGAACAAAATAATACTTAAAATAAAAAAGAATGATGTGCTTTATATTTTTATTTTTTACAGTGCAATCTTAAACCGCTTTGTTAAACAAATTAAGATACTAAATGTACTTTGCTACCTCATGAGCAGATAATTAGTATATAAAAAGTACCTAAAAATCTATTGCCACCTACTGATTTGGATGACTATTACAGTTCCTCGTCTGAAGAAAGCAAAAATACTGAATAATGGCCTGATTTTTTTGGAAAGATAAAATTGGGCAAATTCCAGCGGCACACTAGACAAGGTCTCACAGCACACTAGTGTACCCCGGCACACTGGTTGAAAGACACTCACTTAAACAATACTAAAGGTAATCCAATTCAACGTGACACTATGTTCTATTTGACTAATAGATGTTTACGTAGTGCGACCGAAAACGAGTGCTCCAAAGCACAAGAAAAACTACAAAATGCGAAGACTATAATTGCACAATTTTTATTCTCATTTTATTTTGCCCAGCCTTTCAGAAGGTTTTTGTCTTTGGGGGTACCCTTAGCACAGAGGTGGGCTGATTTTTGCGCTATGGACCGCATCGGGTTGAAAAAAATTGACAAAAGGGAAGACAAAAATGCTCCCTTTTATTTTTTGTATTTACCTCAAATCCGATACCTAGGCAATACATCATAGATTGTGATAATCTACAGTATGTATGTCTATCCAGTTTTGTTTTTCATATTGTCACGACCGTTTTAAAAGGACACATCTCTGTTTTTTGTATTTTTATTTGATTTATTTTTTCATGAAATATAACAAAACAGTTCAATCAAATGGGCTGTATTATCGCTGACCACATTTGCATGATAATGGTGGTAACAGGAATTTAATTGGTTAGTAATGCTAAGAGCTCCTAACCACTAGACCGCTAGGGACAATGATGGTTATTCACAAGTGCATAATATTGGATGCAATAGAAATCAAATCCAGACTACGGTGGGAAGAAGACCAGACACTATTCACTAGACCACTAGCGATACAGACGACAGATAAAGATCACATTATAGAACTATTCCTAGTCACGGAATGTTGGAGACATTAGTAAACACAAAGTGATTAGATATTCGAATAAAATGTTTGACTTTTACTCAGCTCAGTCAAAGCAATGTAACTGACCACCGAGTTGAATATGTGGGGCCATAGTTTATGGATATATTTTAAGATAACCGAATTACTTCCCACAACGCCCTTTCTTACATTAAGTTCAAAATCTCATGCGAGTCGGCGATACAATACTGTATTTCAGTGGTTCCCAACCTCTTCTGTACCAGGGATTGGTTAAATATCCGACAATATTCTCGAGGTCCGGCTCAATGATAACATCAACAACACTGGCCTTTGGCTAAAAACAGTGTGATGACGAGATAAACGCTTTTGTTATCTTCTCTGTATCTCTAGTGGACAGAACCAGGGGCATTCCCTGCTGTGATCCAGGTTTGACTCCTGTTAGTCAATCTTATGTAATTATGATAGGGATATCATCTGACTGATCAATCAATATTACATTTTGTACAACCCTAGCCTTTACTGTAGTTTAAATTCCATGCACTTAGTCCAGTGCGCCTTATATGTGAAAAAATATCACAAAATACTATTTTTTGGGGGTGCTCCTTATTATCCAGTGCGCCATATAGAGTGAAATTGTGAAGGGCATGACCGATCACTTACAATCGAACGCAGGAGGTAAAGCGCTCATCTTGGGATTAAGAGGTCGCGGTTTCGATTCCCGGCCCCTCCGTGTTATATGTTGAAGTGTCCTTGGGCAAGACGCTGAATCCCTAATGCAGGTGCTATCGGTATGTGAATGTGTCTGAATGGGTAAGTGTGAAGCACATTCTAAAGCGCTTTAGGAGGTTTTCAGTGACTTGAAAAGCGCTATATAAATGCAGACCATTTAGATTTAGATTTACAAATATTCTTTGCAGTCGCAAAATGACTCAAAACAACGATTTCCCGACCATTCCGATTTGCTAAACGAGACAAAATTACTCATCGGATTTGTGCCTTTTTCGTCGGCGACATTGGAGAAGAACACAATTGTTAAGCTCGTGTAACATTGGGTGCTTTCAGTTTCCTGTCACCTTAGGCGAGCTATTTTTAATTTGACAACTAAAGCACCACTTTGTCTTTGTTTTTCTTCTCTTTTTCTTTCTCATTTTCTGTCTTCTTCTGTTTGCAGAACAGTCGGCGCCCTAAGAAAGAAATCAAGTGCAAAATTTTGCTCCTGTCACGTGACTTTTTTGACAGACTGCAACGTCACCGTCCAGTAGAGTTTCCTGTAATGCACATTTAAGGATTTTAAGGTTATTTTTCTGTAAGATTTTCAATCATAGTGTGCCATTTGAATGGCTCAGTTGAAAAAAAAATTGAAATAAAAAGCATGGCTCAGTTGTGAAGAAATCAAATGATTGTCTTGCATTACTGAAGACAACATTACTGAAGAGCGAAATTGAATCCATGACTCAAGAGGGTGTCATTTGGGTTTTATGACTAAAGATAAAACCTTAATGGTTAACGATTCAGTTTAAAAAAGAAGAGAAGTTAGAAAATAATGCATGTATTTAAGGCAAATTGCACTAGAATGTTGTGTTTATTGCTTGCGAATCAGCTATGTGTGTTTTGGCATTTTTCATGTGTGTTCTCTGCATTAGGGGTGAGCGATATTTGGCATTTTCGTATGGATCCTGTCTGAATAAATACGGGGTAGTATCGACTGTTAATTTGATAGTTTGTAAAAAAGCTAAACACATATTGAACTTTTATCCAATGAATACTATACAGACTTAAGTATACGAAATAAATACAAATGTTTCTATTGCAGTAGTTTCAGAACAAAAGACAAGAGAGTCAAACCAAAAATGCAGCAATGTATTGAAAAACCAAATACTGTAGAACCATGGTTCCTAAACTTTTGCAGGCTGGCGCCCCCTTGGCTCCCCGGTGTGTTCCACAACAAAGTAAACAAAAACAAAAATAAATTGTGCACACTATAAAAAGGTAAACATTGCACAGTAAAAAAAATCCACATACTTTTAAGGCTGTAAACATGACATGTCTGCAATTAGTGTAATATAAAATTTACGATGTGCAACTGCAGCATGTTCATCAGTGCAAGAAATGCATTCAAGTATTAATACAAACCCACAATTCCTGCTAACTTATTAACACTACTGCTACAACTATTTATTACTCTTATTATAACATTTCCCTTATTAACCTGCATAAATAAAAAGTGTTACCTCTAATCGATTGGACACTATTTGACATTTTTAGCTAGAGTCACAGCATTGGTTATACCTCCTTTTTTCGTACGGCGTGAAGGGCGCGAATGCCGCTTTGATGGAGGTTTGTTTACCTCACAGTCCACTTGTTCATGCACCTTCTTCGTCTTTTACTTGTAATCCTTTTTTGACGTACCGTGCATTGTAATATGTGATCATTTTTAAGGTGCTGGTACAAATGACTTGTGTTTCCTCTGGACCTAGCGACTACGCAAAAGCAAAATCTGCTATGGGCGTTTTCTTCTGTTCCCCGTCCGCTTCGTCAAAACTAAAATAGGTCCAAACAAGTGATGTACCTTTCTTCAGTGCAAGCTTTGTTTCCTTCTTGTTTGTTGACTCTGGGACTATGTTTACGGAGTCCGCCATGGAACTTAATGAGCTCAAACGGTGGGTGTGGCATAGTGTGGTTATTGCAAACTTTCAATCACATTTATTGGCTTGTGCTATTATTAAAACTTGCCTCTGATTGGTCGGCGCTTTTAAAACTCGAACAGTAACAATTGTGGTTGGCCAAAACTCCATCACTCACTGCGAAACCTTTAAAAAACTGCAGTGCTTTGCGGTTTCACAACCGCACTACGTTCAAACTTCTGACTTCGACTTCAGATTGGTCTGATACTAGGGCAATTTTAGAGACAGCAGCAAAAATGTCTTGACAGTATCCACTAAATATTTTTGTAACTAAATTTTCATGCAAACAACTATTCTGTGAACAAATCTCAGAAAAATACTACAACAATCACTATTAAAGTAATAACAGATTTTAAGGATATTTGTTACACTGGTATATATTTGTAGTCTTGTTTTATTATATGTAGTGTAGTATATAATGTGACAGCACTCGATATCTGTATCCGTAGATACCAAAAACTTAAGTACTCATTGTGGTATAAGAATGAAACATTGTAGATTTCCACAAGATTTGAATGTACAAAAGTCAAAAATATCCGTATTCACACATAAACAGTTTGATGGTAATCGCTTCCAATATAAGACAAAAAAGGTATGGAAAGATGATAACAAGTAGAAAGTCAGACTTGAAAATGTGTATTTCTTAAAGCGACAGTGTGTATTCTCCGAGTATAAGCTGTTGTACTTACGTGAGCAACTTAAACCGCTGTTTTATTGACGCACAGACAGACACAGGCAGAAAAGGGGCAGGGCTTCTCTTGAGCCAGTTACAATTTCTAACACAAAGCACTATAAATATCTGCAACATAGCAAAACCATGAGAGTAAACCGCAATCAATGTAAATCCACTGCATATTACGCAATAAAACAACCCCCATCTTTGTCCTGATAGCGAACACAACGAAAGAGTAAAATTTCCTATGACGAAGCGGCAAAACCTTCCATCATTTGCTGGCTCCTCACGCAACGGGGAGCGTTATCAGTAAGGGAGCGAACAAAGATTCCCCCGAGGGCTCTTTTTGATCCCGCCGGCCGTAAAGGGGACGCAATCTCACAAAAGCACCATAAGAACCTTTAAAGTACAAAACAGCTGCTGCACGTGCGCTCCAGTGACCGTGCATCTGCTCCGCCGAGAATGTTGGACGTCTTTTTTTTTTGCCCGTTTTTTTAGATCGGGCCTCAGTTAAAAACATGACACGTTTTGGAGAGCAGCCAGGAGGTTGGCAATTCCATCCGTCTGTAAAGCGGAATGCTGTGAAACAAGGGAACGGATTCAGTCATAATGTTGTCTGTGACTGGGTTACAAGATAGTTCTATATTTCCAACCGAATAAATGAATTAATGCATTAAAGATTTTACATTTTAACACATGTTTTTACCTTTGATCAATGTGTAAAATGTCCAACTGATTTAAAGTTGTATTATTTTTTAGTTTCATTTTATTATATATTTAATTTTATACTTATATTTTTTACTTATATTTTCTAGGTTCTGGGAATCTTTTTTACTCATAGAGTCATAAAAGCTAAATATATGTATTTGTATTTTTGGAGAGCCATATATACAGTGAAGAAAATAACAATTTCAACATTAGAAATACTGCATTGTGATTTCTGGATTTTTCTTTTTAGTTTATCTCTCTCACAGTGGAAATGCACCTACAATGAAAATTTTAGACTTCTAAGTGGGAAGAAATAAAACCCGCTCCCCAGACAAAGGCTAATTCTGTCACGAAGCGGACCGGGAATCAGGAACTTGGAACTCATTTGCGTAGACGATCTGTCACTTTAATTGAGAAAGAAAAGTTGTCCAACACACAAATGGACCAAAAACAAAACAAAGCATGCTCAAATGCAGGCAAAACTACAGACTAGGCATTTAACGGGATTAAACAGAACTTGCAGGAATCTCTCAGTATGTTACACCGAAGTGCAACAAAGTCCAACAGGCACAACAAGAATAAACAGGTAACAAACAGGCATGAACAGGTTTGCAACAAGGATAAACAATGATCTGGCCAAGGACAGTTCCAAAAGGCACGTTTAAGTGCCCATAGGAGTAATCATGAAATGCAGGTCAGCCGGTGTCAAGGGGCGGGGCCAGCTGGGCGCCATGACAACCGTGCAGGACATGACAAATTATTTCGCAAATTTTATTTCACTTTGTTTGAGGGTTTGATAAAATCTATGAAATTATATTAATGCTAAGTCAAGGTTTCTTTATTTTCCTCATGTTGAGGTTTTTGAGTTTTTCCTTGTCCTCATGTCGGTTTTAGATCAGGGGATGGTGTTTTAAGAGTCTGTAGTTTGCAATAATCTGTAGTCGGTGCAGCCCTTAGAGACTCACAGTGATTAAGGGCGTCACAAATAAACATGACTTGACTTGACGTGTACTTAAAAAGTTAAAAGTAGAATATTTTCTCTGTTAAATCGGGATTGGGCAATACTGGTAAGTTTGGTATAGATCCGATGCAAGTAAATACTAGGTAGTAACTAACGTTAGCGATCCCATACTTTGATCATTGTATAATTGACCGCCTCACCTCTTAAATTAGTTTATAATTACAATGAACACAGCTTAAAGATTTTAGGTTTTTCTTATAATATAACTACAATGCTAACTTACTAAGTAGAATTAATAGAGTTGAACCAAAAGGCAGCATAAGAACAAAAATACAAACATAAAAACATCAAAACTGCCTTTGAATTTACTGGAGCTTTTTTTTTCTGTCTCATGGATGACAGAAGGATTCCTCTGGTGTTTTGGATACTCTTGCTTCACTGCCTGTCTTTATGCCTACCAAACCCTGCTCTTATAAACGACTACCGTATAATTGTACTCATCTGCGCTCCTGCATTGTGCTTTCACACCATCTCGAATCAGTTTACAACACGGATACACCCGAGAGTTTGAAGGAGTGGACTCTGTACACCAGGGGTGGGCAAACATTTTGCGTTGCAGGCCGCATTAAGTTTAACATTTGGCAGATGGGAAGGGGCCAGGAAGAAGAGATGCATGAGTTATATGTATGATATTTATTGTCATTATATTCCCACAACGTTTGGCGGGCAGGATTAATAAATCTTACAGGCCAGCTGGGTCCATGCTTTTCCTCCTGAAGCTGAGTATGATCTCCTTGAATTTGTGCTGAGCATGAGTTTATTTATCAAACACCACATTGTAAGGGTCACCACCTCCTCCCCCATTTGACTTAATTTAACAGTTTATGCACACAGAGCTCATGTTATCAAAATATGCACCCCAGATCAACAATTCACTCAGGAACTCGCCCCTAGCCATTCTCGAACCTCCCACCATGCCAAGGTGTGCGTGTTTCAATATTTACGGTCAAAACTCGTTATCGAGTTGTGACAACGAGAGTTCACTGCCGTACAGAAGAGAGCAGGCAGATTCGCATTTGGAGTGCACACAACGGGATCTGCCGACGGATAATCGTCAGCATAAATAATAGATGCTTATGTGTCTTGGTTGTGTTTTCATTAACTCGAGGGTGGAGGCAGTGATGCTGCTTGTCTGCAGGGTACCACAAAGCAAAGCTAACGCGTCATTTTATTGTGCGTCCATGAATCAGCACACCGACATAATACCCATCTTTTCAATATTCCCCCCAAAAATCCTTGTTTGTCGTCCCCCGCAGGAGCCGCCGCATCAATTTGCAATGGCTGCAGCAATTGCGAAGCTCCACCCCGTGCGCTTGGCCTTGTGGATCTCCCTTCTCTGCTTCGGCGTCGTTCGCCCAGCCAGGTAGGAGAATTTCGCCTTATTTTCGGATACTCTCCTTCCCGCCTTCTGCCAGCAATTGTTTACGCGAGCTGTTCTGAGACGCGCCTCATTAATCAAGCGGACTAACCTTGTAGTCCGGCCAGTATCTTGAGACGCATAATAAACTCACTGCGCACTTCATAATAGGATCAATCTAATCAGATACAGCAAAAAAAGTACAGTATTTTATGAATTATAAAGCGCACCTAAAATCCCTAATTCTGTCAGAAATTTGAAAGTGCGCTTTGTATTTCAGTGCACCTTATATGCTGCAGAATACGGCAGATTGGAAATACGTACAGTAATTATCCATATGCCTTACCATACAAGGTTTTACGCTCTTAAAGGTGGTATACGTAAGGTCAAACTATTGAACTTGCTGACGCCGTTTTCTGGCTGAAATCATCACTGCAGCTCCTTTTGTTGTACGTGCAAGTATGAAAAATTCTTAGAAACTCTTTCTTTTTCATCTTTTTGGGGGGTTGGGTTGACATTTGTACAGTATTTGAAACAGTCCTTTTCTTACTTTCACCATTCATTTAATGAGCTTTATGGCCAGAACAAAGTAATGATGAAAGTAATGAAAGTAAAGTAAAAGCAAATAGGCGTATTACATTCTAACACGGATTAAATTACCTTATTTTCACAACCATAGGGGTGCACCATGTTAAAAGGCGCAGTCTCTCTAGCTGGTTCTATACCATATTTAACACATACACAGTGCCGCACAATAGGGTGCGGGTGCCCTCTGCGGCAGCCACCTTACAACACAGAAAAACATACAGGTGTGTGTATTTAAATTACAGAGGGAGCAAAACTGAGTTTGGTTGTGCTTTATTTAGATATTGGTTACAAACACACGATACAATTTTGTTTGAGTTCATTTTTTTAACATCGATTCATTAATACTTATTTTTCTTGCGGATGCTTGGTTGCCATGTTCTTTCGCCTAGTGTAGGAATCAACACACCATGGCGGACGAAAACACAGTAAGTATTTAATGGAGGGAAAGTGAGGTTTTGGTTTTAATTAATATTTGGGGGGACAACTCTGTTCAGCCACTGGTAGCGCAATTACTTTTAAACTAATAGATACACTATGGTGTTAGCATCCATGAGTACTTGTGCTAACAATGCATTGCGTGTCTTTCTCTGCGTTCACTCAGGAGACGCATAGAAATCTCAGATCACATTCAAGTCGCATTTAATTGGATATGTGAATGATCTCACAAAAAAATCAGAATTTACACAAAAATCGGAATTAAGCATCAAGTTTTGCAGTGCGAACCTAACCTTGTATACACACCCACACGTCACCCATTAGGAGTCTGCCGCCTTACATCACGAAGCACGATTTGAAGAAATTCTTAGACTTTTATGTGGACTTTATGATTGTGAAAATCTGTTAAATTTAGGCAAAACAACCACAGTAAAGAGTGTGATAATGAAATGAAACCCGATGCCTTTTCATCTGCAAAATAGATCACTGCTGGACCAATGGTTAGAGTTCGGCGCTCTTTCCGCCGCCACCCTGGTTTAAATCCCGCTACAACCATAAATAAATATATAAAGGTTTCCGCTTTGCAGGTTTTGACTATTGTGGGATCTTATAAGAATGAAACCCTAGCAGAAAAAAACGGGATTGCTGTAAATCATTTAATTTAATCGTTAAAGGAATTGTACCCAAGATAAAGGATTTCAACATGGCTCCAAACAGAACGCGCTAGCTCAACCCCACATGCGACCTGCAGTACATTTTACTGACTAGCGATTTAATTTGCATTGTGCACCACGCCGCAACAGCGATTGTCTTCTCACAGCATTTCCGCTCCTGCTTCTCGAGCACAATTTACGACGGGCGTGTTAGGAGTCAGCTAAAAAGACCACCTAGGGCCTTTTGTCTAGATGTCGTTCTCTTGGTGCACCTTGTAATTTCTCGTCATGCCCGTTGCTCTGTTAGCGTTGTTGATATGGCTGTATAATGGAGAAGGGAGGTGGGAGTGGAGGTGTTTGGGGTTTAGCAAAGAGTAAATGGCTCTAAAGCAGAGGTGGGAAAATTACAGCCTGCTGGGGCACAAAAAATAAGGACAGTATATACAATAGTAAATTAAAGTACCATACACTCGGACTACTGAGCAGACCTGACTAAAAGCCGCATGCACAAATTTAAAGAATGAATTCAACTTTGTTTTTGTCAAAACAGCACAGGCTTTTAAGCCACTAATTCACATCCATTTCTTACATTAGAAAAAAAAAGAATCAGCGGGGAACTGTATGGTACAGAGAAGTAACACATTGTGCCACAATGAAGACACTCATTTGCTGACTGTGTCCGCTGCTGTCAGTCTTAGGAAAGTAGCGCAGCGGTCAATATTAATTAGACTGGCAATGACAAACACGCACAAACATTCTTCAAACAAAACTCAATGTACTGTACTGACTAAAATCGAGAAGACTGCCTCAACAGGCGCAGCCATGCGACTGATCTTAAGCTCACCCATTCCTTGCACACATGACAAAGTGATACTACTACATGAATAACCTATTAGATATAAATGTTTGAAATCTTTCTAACAAGTTGTGTGGGCTAATGGAATATTTTAGTGTGGCAGAAGGTGACTATATATCGAGTAGGTGGGCTGAAAACTGACTTTATATTAGGCTGCTATTAATCCGGTAATGTTCAGCCCAATAATCTGTTACAGCTCCTTAGTTAGTAACCAGGGTTGGGTACGGTTACTTTAACCTGATTACTTTCAATTACTTTTGGATTACTACAATACCAAATATGCTAATAAAAGACAAAAGAAACTAAATATGAATAAAATTACTACATTTTGTGCAGGCTTGGGGAGTAACGGAATACATGGCAATGGCAAAAATGATGTTGGCAAACTGTTTGGATTTATTTTCATTTTGTTTCTGTCGCATTTTATGTTAGTTTAGCCGTAGATCAAAGAGATCAAAGCCAGGAGAGAAAGCTTACCACGTGTTGTGAGTCATAATTTTATTCATATTTAGTTTATTTTGTCCTTTATTAGCGCATTTGGTATTGGAGTAATCCAAAGGTAATTGAAATTAATCAAGTTAAAGTAACCCTACCCAACCCTGTTAGTAACTAAATGTAAATGTCAATGGTCTGCATTCATATAGTGCTTTTCAAGTCACTGAAGACCTCCCATAGCGCTTTGCAATGTGCTTCACCCTTACCAATTCACACACACTCACACACCGATAGCAACTACCTGCTTATTGGGGCATTAGGGATTCAGTGTCTTGCCTACGGACACTTCAACTTATCATACGGAGGAGCTGGGAATCGTACCTGTGACCGAGTGACCCCAAGACTAGCGCTCTACCTCCTGAGCTACTGTTCCCCAACTAGAGTAGCCAAATATTTTTATGTAGTAGTAGAAATAGGTGGTCTCCTCTCTATCACTATAAGGTGTGTGTAATGGAGGCAAGAACTTAAAATCAGTCGCATGGCCCAGCATGTGTATTGGCTGCTTTGTTTGTACGGGGCTTCAGACAGTACATTGTTTTGGAAATGTTTTTGTCCCACTCCTACATATAATGCCAATTTACTTAATATTCACTGTATCACTAGTTAATTAAGATTGACAGTTGCAGACAAATTCTGCAAACGAGTGTCTTATTTACTCCCGCCATTTACTCGGCTTCACTGAATTTCTTCACTTATACAATCAGAGCACTTGGCAGAAATCATATTGCGTCATCACCCGCCGCAGGCCCTCGTGATGCTTTGTTTTTATTAAACATTCGGATTCCCTAGTCCAATGCAGATTCATGATCACTGAAGATAATCTTTATCCAGTCATCCACAGTCCATGATTTCCTCTTCTTAGCCCATCGCAGTCTTGTTCTTTTCTGTTCAAGCGTCAACGATGGTTACTTTTTAGCTTTCCTATATGAAAATCCAATATCCTTTAAGAGATTTTGCACAATTCTTTAACATACATTGACTCCAACTTCCTCCCATTTCCTCCTTATTTGTCCAAACAGATGGCCTTTAGTTGTTTGTCATGATGCCTACATGTATTCCTTGGCCTACTAGTACGCTTAACTTTAACAACCTTCCCCCACTGTTTGAACTTGGTCCAAATCTTCGATACAGCTGACCGTAAACAGCCCACATCTTTGGAAACCGTACGACTAGAGTTCTTCAAGTTTGACGATCCTGTCTTTGGTCTAAAGAGACATCGCTCTTTTTGGAGCTATGAGTCTTGCCAATCCACTTAGTCCAGGAGCCCTCCAAGGTGTGATAACTGCACTATTTTCAACTGCTGACTAACAAACAGACTTAATCTAAGCCAGGTCCTCAATTAAGGAAAGGAAATTAACTGGGTGTGTCCTTATTTTCTCCTCAAAATGCACCGATTTATTTATCTTTTCCTCAGAATTGAGTGATTCCATATTTTATTCCCTGCACATACTCTTAAAGTAACATTTGCTGACCATTGCAATGTTTTTTCTTAATTTCCTTCAGGGTTTCTGAATGCCAAAATATTGCACTGTGGATTGACCTAACGATTGTTTTTTCGACAGAATGAAATTGTCTGCCTGAGGGCTCGCCCAAGACTGGTGATTCCATCATTTTTGCAGGGGTTGTACAAGCATATAGGTTGACCGACTAGAGGCACTTGTGCAGATAGTGCAACTTTCAATAGGAAACTGATTGAGGCAAAAATCTCAATTTGGCCCACAGAAGTATGTTATGGACTTTTTATCAATGTGACGATATATTATCATTATACTTGACTATTTCCATTTGGCAGGACGGATTTAAAAGTCCGACAGGATGCTAGTGGCCTGCGGGGCATACTTTGCTCTCCCCTGCTTTACATGTTATCATTTTGGGCTTTCCTGATTGAACGGGTGCATGCTAAAAGATAAGCTCAGCGACCAACCACAAGGAAACCATCAGGGAGGATATAAGGTCCATTTGCAAAGACATCTTGAGCATCTCATGTGGAGTGCTGTTCTTCATCTCGAGACAACAACTAACATTTTAATTTCATATTTACTGAACACAATAACGTCATAACTAGTCACAGTGGCAGTTGTTCTTAATCCCGACATAAAAAAATCTATAAATAATGTGACTCAAATACATATAGAATACATTCTTACATATGCTCATATCTATATTTTCTTCCGCAGGACCCCCTTTTCTGCCCAGTTTTAAGTTGGCAGTATTCATAGTATTAATTATGAATAACTATTTACTTTTGCATGAGAGCAGCATATTAATAATAACATACTTTATATGACAACTTGACGTCCGTGGGGAAGGAAAAAAAATGTCACACGCATTCCAGTGGGTTCTGACTAGGCCGCTGAATTTATTATTCATGGCCGGAGCACAACACTTGAAAAAGTCTTTTACAAATATTCATTTTTTGTTGATCACCAAACCTGTAATCCAGTTTGCCAAATCCTTACTTGAAGGCCTCCAGAGTTAGGGTCCAGGTAAAGTGGGGCCGCATCTGATTAAGATAAAAATGTTTGGCGATTCTTAAATATTTGTATTTTTCCACACAAAAAAAAGGTCTAAAGATAAATAAAGTAACCGTATTAAGAATTGATGTGAAAATAAACATTTGGAATAAGTAAATCACAATAATATGGAAGCAAATACAGAATGTGGGTAGAAAAATGACATTAGTTAGACGTACATGATCTGGTTGGTTCGGTCTGGTTCGGTCTGTTCTGGTCTGTTCTGGTCTGTTCTGGTCTGTTCTGGTCTGTTCTGGTCTGTTCTTGTCTGTTCTTGTCTGTTCTGGTCTGTCTGTCTGTCTTAATCTATTTTGCTCATTTCATGCTTTTAATGGGAACGGCCAGTACAGACTTTCAAATGCCGTGTTTAAAGCACACTGGAGAGTGAAATCTAATTCTGCTAGCAAGTTTTTTTATTAGTGTATGCACTGAAATTGTTGCCTTCCAGTGAATTGTTTCCAATTTCAAGCCTAAATACTTAGCGCGGAGGCATGGTCGAAGCATCCATATTATGAATCATATAAAGGCCTCAAATTATCGTCTTACCAAAACTGCTTATATTTTAACAGAAATTCCTTTGAATGTCATCAATATTGTTTTTGAAAAAGGCAGTCGATACTGCCACTGGCTACTTGATATTACATAAAGTGACCATCATGTTTGTCCGCCATCTTGCTGCTACAGGTACCTGCCAAAAACCAAAAGCTTGTGAAAGGCTTGGCAAAAAAATCAGAAAAATGGTGTGGTCTTGTCTCTGTAGTTTGTTTTCTTCCTTGCGCTTTTAACACTCATTTTCGAGTTGCACTACACAGTACAGAGACATCTAGCGGTCAAATAATACACACTGTCCCTTTAAAATAAGTTAAAATCTGTTCTGGCAGACTACATTTTTTGATAAATGTCGTGGTGTTGGGCACATTACTGTAAAAAGTAAATTATTTTCTATGTATTTCCTTCAAAAAGTATCTCAGTTACCCCAAAATTACTGATACTATCTTGTTACCAATTACTGTATATTCTCGCATAGAAGCCTAGCTTCTTAAACTTCTGCCCTATAATAAAAAAGATAGAATATGTCATGTTTATTTGTAAAGTCCTTAATCACATAGAGTCTCAAAGGGCTGCACAGGCCAGAAATAAATGGAAGGAGACCAAGAGGAAGGCCGCGATTGACGAGGATGGATGGTGTTAGAATAGAAGGTGTACACCAACGTCTGGAAGCAGTGAAGCCTTCAAATTTCTTGCTTGTGCAGTCTTAAGGTTTTGCAAATGAGAATCTCCATATGAAATTTGTCTCTGGGCTTAGAACCACTTCAGGATCTTTGTCTCCATGTTTGGGTTCTGTACAAGGTGGGGTTTTTTTGTACAGGCATATAGTATTGTGAAAAAAAAATTACACATAAAAAGAGCAAAATTCAGCACACTTTTACTGTAAATTCTGTGCTCACGTCTGCCTCATTGATTTTCTGTCGGTTTGTTTTTCCGGTATTATCCACGCCCCCTACCCCATATGCAGGGTTGGGTAGGGTTACTTTAACTGGATTACTTTCGATTACTTTTGGATTACTCCAACACCAAATATGCTAATAAAAGACAAAAGAAACTAAATATGAATAAAATTATGACTCACAACACGTGGTAAGCTTTCTCTGGCTTTGATCTCCGGCAAAACAAACATAAAATGCAAAAGAAACAAAATGAAAATAAATTCAAACAGCTTGCCAACATCATTTTTGCCGTTCCATGTATTCTGTTACTCCCCAAGCCTGCACAAAATTTAGTAATTTTATTCATATTTAGTTTCTTTTGTCTTTTATTAGCATATTTGGTATTGGAGTAATCCAAAAGTAATTGAAAGTAATCCAGTTAAAGTAACCCTACCCAACCGTGCCCATATGCAGCCTACCATTAACTACTGGTGAGAATAAACCAAATATGCTCCCTGATTTCAGCATTTAATTGCATAGTTTTAAAGTTAGCTCTGGTGTAAGCGTATATAGTAGGGAGAATATCTCCTTGTGGAGAAATTCAGCCACCTCGTACTCTGTTTGAGACTGCGGCACCATAACTGTATTGTACTTTGTAGGTAAATATAAACGTGCCCACCAATTTAGAAAATGTTGGTTGTAGATCAAGCGTTGTATCTTTCGACCCAAGTGATAAAGGACTAATCAGAAGACTCTGTAATTCCACAACGACGGTTTTAAACTGTTTCGCTTACCCGGATTTTGTGGGACCTGAACAATTTCATGCGTTACAAATCCACGACGTGTCTGTAAATCCTCCCCTCTGCTCATTTCTACTCTGATTTCCCCTCGACAGTCGACTCCAATTCCAGCCCGTCTTGCCCGGCGTTTTGTTGATATCCGCGTGGTCGGCTAATGTGACATTTAATCAATAGTCATAAGGATGAGAGTGCAACTTGGACATCTTCCCCCTATGGATTGCTTGCAACATGGGCCAGACTTCTCACCTCGCCTCCCATGAATTATTCAGCGAAAAGCGGCGAGGGGCATCACTTTGCGATGTGACCTGGTCAACAGATAACATTCTGTTTCGGCAGCGCCGTCAAGGTTAATGTGTCACGGGCCTGGGGAAGGGTAATGTATTCTAGTGGCCTAGCCACTTTGTTGATTGAATTGTCAGGGAAACAAGAGTGACATTGAACATTTTGCAATCTGTCGCGAATCTTTTCAATTTGAATCTTGCCTCCTGGGTATATCCATTGATACGTTTTATTTATTTAATTTTTATTTTAGACTTTAGTGATGAGCGGTACTGGGATTTTGGTATCGATCCGATCCAAGTTCGTGTAGTATCTATTGATACTGATTTGATACCTATTGGATTTGCTTTGAAACTTCACTTTTGTTTAGTAATTGATCCTCCCCTTGTTTTAGTTTATAATTTCAATTAACACAGCACAGCGTTTTTAGGCTTTAAAAATGTTTCGTTTTTATTCAATAACTACATCGCAAACTTTACTATTTTAAAAAAGAGCACAAAAACATTAGCCATTAAAATTTTTCATTTTTTTTTTTTTTTTTAACTTTTTATTTCTCACACCCATTTTTGACAGAGGTTTGATTCCCCCATCTTACATCAACACAAAATATATACACTTGACACACTCATAAATAACAGAAGGAACAACAAAGAACAAAAAATGTTATTAATAGAAAATAAGAATAAATGCTCATACAATAAATCCATACAAAAAGAAATATATATATATATATATATATATATATATATATATATATATATATATATATATATATATATATATATATATATATATATATATATATAAATTAATACATCAAAATATACACCCAAAAAAAAAAAAAAAAAAAAAAAAAAAAAAAAAAAAACACATAATAATTAGGGGGAGGTGTTTAGACATCAAGTAAAATTTGTGTGATAGGCTTCCATCTTTTCTCAAATTGGTCAAGTTTCAGTTGAAGTCTTGCAGTGATTTTTTCCATAATGTACATTTGCTTTAATTTGTCTCTCCATTGTTTTATGTCAGGCGGTTGTGGTTTCAGCCAGGACACTGTGATCATTTTCTTTGCTACCAGAAGCATTACCCTTAGTATATATTTCTGTTGACCAGATAGTAATTCTTCTGGCAAAATTCCTATTATGTAAGCCTTTGGGTCCAACCGCAACTCCCAGCCAGTGATTAATTTTATTTCTCTCTGGATACTTCTCCAAAAATTTGATATTACAGGGCAATTCCAGAAAATATGCGTAAAGTCTCCGACCCCCCCACAGTTACGCCAACATAGATTCGAGGTATTTTTATACTTTGAAGTGATAGAGGGTGTATAGAAGAATCGCATTTTTACTTTCCATTCAAACTCCCTCCATGTCGGGCTGTTGGTTATTTTGTGTCCCTCTTTCAATGTTTTTTCCCATTCGTTGTCTTTTATCGCTACATTAGTTTCTTGTTCCCATTTTTCCTTAACTGCCATGTCCTCATTACTGAGGTCCATTCTCAGGGCTTTATATAGTTTTGATATAACCCCCTTTATTGATTGTCCTTTTGTATACGATATTAATAATTGCTCTACCTTAGTCGGCTCCTTACATATTTTCCCCCATTCCTCGTGTTTCTGGAGGTAATGTCTTAGTTGCAAATATTTGTAGAAATCATTTCTGGGTAGGTCAAATTCTTGTTGGAGTTGTTCAAATGATTTCATTGCCTGTGCTTCCAATACTTGGGTAATCAACATCAGTCCTTTTTGGGCCCATTTTTGAAACCCTACCTCCATAACCCCAGGTTTAAAGTCTGGATTTTTCGCTATTTTGGTAGCCCTATTCACAGATCTTGATATTTTTAATTTTTTTTGTATTGTTGACCAAGTTTTAATAGTTCCCTTAATCCATTCATTCTGGATTTTTAATTTATTCCACCTCGTGACTGATATGTATGGTAACGATTCCACAGGCATATTTGGACAAGATCGCTGCTCCATGTCCACCCATATCGTATCTTTGTCTGTAGTAATCCACAAGATGAGTGCTTTAATTTGAGCTGCCCAATAGTAATATTTAATATTGGGTAGGTCTAGGCCCCCCTTTTCTTTAGGAGCTAACAGGGTTTTGTATTTTATTCTAGGTTTCTTGTTTTGCCAAAGGAATTTTGCTATCAACTTATTTAACATTTTAAATGTGGATGCCGGGATCAGAATTGGAAGGGATTGAAACAGAAATAATAGTCTTGGTAATATGTTCATTCTGATTGTTTCTATCCTGCCGATAAGACTTAAGGGCAAAATTTCCCATTTTTCCAAATCTTTCCTTATTTCTTTTATCAACATTCCATAATTTGCATCAAACAGCTGTGTGGTATGTGGTGTAATGGTCACCCCCAAATATTTAAACCCTTTATTTGTCCATTTAAAATCAAATCTTTCACTCACATCTGTTGGACATTTTCCTGATATCATCATTGCTATTGATTTGCTCTCATTATTCATTTTTTATTAAAAAACTATATTCCAAAATCTAAAAGTATATTTAAAAAGAGATATTTCTACTACTAATACTGTTTCAGAAAAAAAGCCAAACTGAAAAGTGTCAAACTGAAAAAAACAGCAATTTAACCAAAATACAAATATGGTTTAACAATAATGACAAGTGATTTGCAGGATTTTGTTCAGAAACAGTATTAAGTTTACAATTTTGGTTTTTAGCTTCTTCAAGGTGAGCTTTTTCATGTGTTTATGTAAATTTTCGGTGTTGCTACAGTAGTAAACATTTTCCTTTTCTCTAGTTGGAAAAAGTCCACACCCAGCTGCACTTACTGTTTTTTTTAGCTTAGATTTAGCCCTTTCTTCTGCCCGGCAGGTAAAATACAGCAGCAGACCAGATAGGGAAAGTTGGTAAAAGTGTGTCAGTCACCCACTCAGGCATACACTTAGAGAGTGACTGAGGGTGCTAGTGAGAGAGAGCACAAGGCTGTGTTATCTACATAGAGAAGTTGTGCGTCCAGGTGGAGGAGCAAAGTATTGATTCTAGGACAATAGTATCGATCCGAACCAGGCACTTGCTTAGTATTGATACAATTGCTACTAGTATCGTTCCACCCACCTCTATTAGACACCTGCGAAAGATGTTGTTTAGGATACCAGTTCATTATTTTGACTAACGTAATTTCCAGACTTTGAGGCACAACTGACTATAAACCACACCCAATGCATATTTTAGATTAAAAAATATATTCATTTTGGAATTATCTCACCCACACTTTACTGTAAGACGGATTGGCTTCATTGAAACATAAGATATTTCGTCACTTGGAGTCCCTGTAGTTTATAATCTTCCTTGTGCTTTTTAGCAAACATTTTCATATGCACAACACAATACAGCAACATCTAGTGGTCATTGTCCCTTTAAGGTTGGTCGGAGCCTATACAACTGAATATTGTTAGTAGTACCTTTGGATTTACTTCTACTTTAACTGCATCAAAGGTTTTCTTTAAATACACACATGGTGAAAAAAGACAAATGAAATAGAAGGGGGGGAGAAAATTATCTCTCAGTAATTGTTTTGTGCACCTCTTTTTTATTCTTCTTCACGTTTGTTCTGTATTTGTAGATTTCCTTTTAAGAGATAACAACTATGTGCCAAAATTTGCCAAGCGCAGCACGCACTCCTTCTCAAGTGTAAACTTAATCAGCTTGGTCCATTTCTTTTCTTTTCTTTACTGTTGTGTAAAAAAAGCCGCTTTCTCCCAACCCCGGGAATTTGTATTCTGGCAAAGCTACAATGTGTCAAGGCGAAGCATCTGTGCCAACATTTTCAAATGACATTGGGCGGACGGAGAGCTCTATTGTTGTTGTCTAATAAATTTAATTCTTCCTCCCGCAAACAAATTGGTTAAGACAGGACGCAAGAAGAACTTGGACGACTCAATGATTCTGCCAGCATCCAGTTTACACGTATAGATACAAAAAGTGTACGTTTGTTTCATGAATTAAGATTTTTTTTTCCCATGACGAGGCGCTGAAAAATACACAATGTACGGTTAAAATAGGTTATGTCTTTAAATGGCATGAAATGGCACAGAGAAGAAATTTGAAGAAAAGCTATCAATAGGTAAATCAGCACACAACCAACAGATTAGCTTCTCTTTTATTTATTCTGTATTTTGTATGCTACATATACTCTATGTACACACTCACACACACACTCTCACACACACACACACACACACACACACACACACACACACACACACACACACACACCACATTCATTTGGACGAATTCCTCTCGATCCGTGGTATTCTCTGATGTTGCCTATCTCTTTTTTCACCTTGTAGATAAATGATCGTACATACGTGCATGCATAAAGCATACATTTGTATCAATTTTTGTTTATTGTTAAGCTTTTTGACAAACATTTAGATGTTTTATGTTATGGAATATTATGTTGTTTCGTGCACTATCCTTTATATCAGTCCAAAACAATATTTAAATAAAGAGGAGGAAACTAAAAATATATTTTTCTAAATCCAATTCATCGATTAATTTTAAAAAAGTAATTGATTGATTAATCAATTATGAAACTAATCATTAGTTGCAGCACAAAATGAATCCTTCATATGGAAGATCATTAAGCAATGTATGTTCACTGTTGAAACACTTTATGATGAAAACCTACAGAACAAACCATAAACACCGGGAAAAAACCCCAAGCACCTAGAGCAATTTGATTGGGTTCTTGGTAGGGGTGGCGGATATCTGCAAACAGCGCACTACCCTACATACATCCGTATCCTTCTCACTTGCAGTATTTAGTGACATTTTTACAAACGAAAACCGCCATTTATAACAAAAATAATGGTCAAATAGAGCCTTAAGTAACTGTGGGAAAGAGACACATTTTGAGACTTAGCATTAATATAATTTCATAGCTCTTATCAAACCCTTAAACGTAACACAGTAAAATAAAATTTGCTAAAGAATTAGCTTTTGTCCGGGGAGCGGGTTTTATTTCTCCCACTTAGAAATCATTGAGGGGTCTGAAATCTTCATTGTCGGTGCATGTCCACTGTGATAGAGATAAACTAAAAAGAAAAATCCAGAAATCACAATGCATGATTTTTAATAATTAGTTATTTTCTTCACTGTATATGTGCCTCTCCAAAAATACAAATACAAATATTTAGCTTTTCGGACTCTTTGAGTAATAAAGGATTCCCAGCACCTGCTTAAGCATGTGGAGAAGTCCCACTTTGTCCGCGATAGAAAGTATCTTTTGCTACCTATAAAGGTTGAAGTCTGCAAAACTGAAAAACCAAACCAAAAAACAAACCACGATACTGAGAGGTATCACTGTATTACCTTTACAACAGGCGAAAAAGAACTTGAGTAGTCAAGTCAAGTCAAGTCATATTTATTGGTGATCACAAAGAGTATCTAAGGGCTACACAGACCACAGATAATTGCAAACCACAGACTATTATTACCCCATCCCCTGATCTAAAACCTACATGAGGGCAAGGAAAAACTCAAAAACCTCAACATGAGGAAAATGAAGAAACCTTGAGAATTCCCCCTTCCAGGATGACCAGGCTACAATCCACAAATAATTGTGACTTGTGATTAAGGGCGTCACAAATAAACATGACTTGACTTGAATACTTGTAGTGTTGTTTAAAATTGATAGATTTTTTGCACTCCATTGTTTACTGTATTTCATTTGAATTATAATCCCCAAAATATATTTCAGTCGAGTTAATCATAGAAAAT
Source organism: Urocampus carinirostris (assembly GCF_059441175.1). NCBI lineage: Eukaryota > Metazoa > Chordata > Actinopteri > Syngnathiformes > Syngnathidae > Urocampus > Urocampus carinirostris. Next base: position 21,409,596 of record NC_142365.1, read on the forward strand.
TGAGATTATCTTATAAGTAAATCAACCAATTTTTTTTTAAATACAAACAGCTACTTTGTTGACTGAAAAATACCAGCTTCTTTAGAGTGGAGATTAGGGTTGTATTGATAGCATCATAGTGAACATTGTTTGCAATGAGATTAGATATGGCACACCTGGGTAAAAGACAAAAAAAAGATAAAAAGAATGTTGGGATAAATAGGTAAAAATATTTACAATGTAGTAATGATGGGAATTCCGGCTGTGTTTTGAGAATCGGCTCTTCCGGCCTTAGTCAGCTTTTTTCGCTAGACAGTTTCCCATTACAATGTGGCACAGTCAAAATAGTGTGATGATGAGATAACATCTAATGTCTTTGCTATGTTATTTACATTTCTAATGATCTAGTGGTTAGGATTCTGTACTTCGACCACTGTGATCCGGGTTCAATTCCCTTTGCAAATGAGGTCGGCGGTATTTGTTGAGTCTTTAATCTTGTGTAAACGGACACCCAAACATTTGAGTTTTTTGTTAAGGGTAAAACAAATAATTGTTTACATGAATAAATACGGTGTAGACAAAAAATAGGCCAACTTGTTTGTCTTTCTGTACGGCCCAATACAGATCCACAAACCAGTAGTTGCTGACTACTGCAACACAGTATGTGTCATTTTTCAAATGTTTATCATTCCATCAATCCAACTCTCAGCTTGTAGACAATTTTATTTCTTTGTCCCTTCGCTTGAACTATTTAAGAATGCATGAATTTAAATGTTGTGTTTTCAAGGTTTGAAACTTGATTGAATTTTGTGTGAAACGTAAATGCTTGTAATTGTTACTGTGTTTCTCAGCAGTCCGACTCAATATACCACGGATTAAAGGAAGAACAATAAAACAAGTCTGCTTAGAAATGATGCTGACACTGCTTTTTGGTGGCTTCGCTTTACCATTTCATTTTTTCTTACCTCGTGATTAACAGAAACCGGCATTAGTTTGTATGGCGTTGTCATGTAAGGCATCATCGCCTACTACGCATCAGACAAAGATGCCAGGAGGATGCAGTTTTAATGAACGAAGGTTTGAAAACAAAAAGTACAATAGCTAAAACCTGGAAGAAATCCATGCAGAGCATGCTGCAAAGTATACAAAAATGAGATCCAAATCTACTCTTTCCAGTCGTATGAAAGGTAATAAATGGAGATGACTGGCTTAACTATGTTTTTTTTGGTAACCTTTTGTTATATGCGACACTTAAACAGGGCACTATGAAATGTGTATTAGTGCAAGGATTACATCGTTCAGGTTGGTGGGATCATTTATGATAATAATAATGACAATTACTCAATAAGTATTGATATTAACGATATAATAATATATAGTTTCTTTTTTAATGATTCCACAGAAATTCGAAAATTGGCTTTGAAACTCCTTTCGAATTGCTTGAATTTGGCGTACAAATCCTGATTTGACTTTGTCAGCCCTGCTCCTGCTGAATAGGGAACAACATCAAACATACACGTTACACGTCCTTGGAATCGGGTCAGATGCAAGCGTACCTATTTGTATGTCATCTGCAAAGATTGTGCACGTCAGAGATCCTATCGAGGCTTAGATCATTTCCTGTTCTATTGTGAATGACTTGCACAGATTCCAGCCTTCATTTAGGCGGCGTCATTCGCTCCTCTTGTCAGATTTATGGATTTGAGCTGCCAAGCACAACGTCGCTTGTACTTTAAGAAAATGATTTAATTGTAATGTAATCTAAAGCTCCCATTAACTCTTTCTCTATTAACACTAGATTTAACTTTAAAGAGACCGTGTGTATTGTTTAGCACCAAGCCCAGGGCTTCTCAAATGGTCTGACTTCGGGATCCGCCATCCTACCCTATTACAACCCACGACCCAAATCTAGAAAATAATTCCACTTCTGTAACGTATAGAAGAGATTGTCCAGTCTAAGTTCAAGATATTCATCCATCCATTATCTGCACCACTTATCCTCAGTGGGGCTGCGGGGGTGCTGGAGCCCATCTCAGCGATCTTCAGGCAGTGGGCAGGGGACACCCTTGTCTAGTTGCCAGCCACTCGCAGGGCACACAGAGACAGACAACCATTTACTTACTCATTCACCCCTAGAGCCAATTTGGACCGGCCAATTAACCTGACATGCATATCTTTGGAATGTGGGAGGAAACCGGAGTGCCTGGAGGAAACCCACGCAAGCACGGGGAGAACATGCAAACTCCACACAGGAGGTTCGATCTCATGACCTCAGAACTGTGCCGCACACGCGCTAAACACTGCACCGCCATGCCCTAAGTTCTAGATAGTAAAATATATTTAATTTGTACTTTGAGACAAAATGACCAGTAAAACCAAAATTATATTCTCTTTATGATCAATTAGCTGCATTTTTAATGAAATATAAAACGCTTCATCGAAACTTCGGGCTTTTTGAACTCATCATGCACAGACGATAAAAGAAAAAGTGCAACTACTTGGATGTATGCTAGTTTGGATTTTAAATCCCCGTGTCAGGACCAGAACGGAAACAGGACCCACTTGCATTACGTTTCTCACAAGTTTTATTGGAGGAAAGAGAAAGGGCTGCAACCACGATCCGGTGTGCGCGGGAAGCAAGTCGTGCTCGTACTCGGATTGTGCTCCTGTCAAGAACCAGAAACAGACACAGGACCCAATAGCGCTCGTTTGCTCAGTTTTTATTAATAAAGAGGGAAATTAGAGCTTGCTTCCACTATCCGATGGTTGACGGAACAGGGTAGCAGGTGGCAGGAGACGTGGAAGTGGCACCTCCGTGTTGAGCGACGATGGTCGAAGATTGGCAGGAAACATAGGCCGTTAACCGGGACAGGAGAGCAAGGGCGGAGTCAAATTCGGAAACAAGGTCAGCAACAGGAGTCAGGCAGGTAGAGCTGCAAAACAGGTTGGATATCGGAAAGGCAGAACGGGGCAGAGTCAGGTCCGGAAACAGGTTGGCAACGGGTAACAGGCAAAGAAAACAGGGCAGGGACAGAGTCTGAACGTGAGAGCTTGCCGACTTGGGAGCAACAGTTCGCATAACGATCTGACAGGGATCTCTTGAAAGCCAGCGATGGCGGAGTCAGGGACGGAAAAAGTGGGTCGGTAGCCGGGACAGGAGAGCAAAAACGTGGTCGGGGTTGGAAGCAAGTTGTAAGCCAGAATAGGAGAGAAGACGTAGTCAGGGACAAAAAGAGGTCGATATCCGTGACGGAGAGCAGACGTGGTCAGGATCAAAAACAGGTTGAAGACAGACGGGAGCAGAAACGGGACAGGTGGGAGTCAGGGTCGAAAAAAGGCTTGCCTAGTGTTCACTGAGGTTCGCAGATGGACTGACACTAGGGGATTGACAGGACTGAGTTCAAATAGTGACAGGGAGCCGATCAAAAACCGCGGCGGGTGGCCCCAAATGAGCGGACATTGCTGAGTCACATCAGTAATCATGATATCCCGGTTGGCTCGGGCTTGATTTATTTAGGCCGATCTTACTTCTAATTTAGATGCCCTTGTTACATCAAACCAAAATCACAGTCATTCATTCTCCAAACCACGTATCCTGATAAGGGTTGTTGGGTCTATCCCAGCCATCTTTTTGGAATGTAGGAGGAAACAGGAGTGTACGAGGGCACGGGGAGAACATGCAAACAACACACAAGGAGGCTGGTAGCTGGAATTGAACCTGGGACCTCTGAACTGTGAGGCGGACCAGCTAATGGAAACACACTCGCAATCGTAACATTAACGCAAATCTTCACATCAATACGCATGCAAAGTAATTAAAAATGTCACCAAATGAACCAACCCTAAAAAAATTGTGTTGGTGTTATGTGGTCTTTTTCGTCGTGATTTTGACTTAGAGATCTATGCAGCCTCCAACTTCATTGCCAAAGGTTGTCCATAGCGGCAAATGAATTTACAATAATTCTAGAAATACTTAGTTGACTATCCGCCACACTGATTGACTCTAAGCGAAAAATTAAGGTTTGATTTATCTATTCACTGTATCTTCAGCAGGTGTGAATCCTTGTGAAGGCTACAACTAGCCTGCTCGTGCAAACCACACTGATTTTAATCCAAACGTACCACCTCAAAGCCTCGGTTCCAATTCACTCTGAAACTTGGAAGTGTCAATAAAACAATAGGTAAAAATCAACTTGTTTTTCTTTCTGTGAAGTCCAGTATGAAACTAACACGGCCCGGTTCCGGTCCGCAGCCCTTGGGTTGCCGACCACTGCCTCGAAGAACATCACATGGCAAAGTAGGAGGTCGGCGCTCCACAAATGGCCTCAAACCCGACGTGGTGTTTTCGTCTTATCCAAGAGTGGCAGCATGACAGCCAAACGGATAAGAAGAAAAGACCAAAAGGGCTTTGAGCGACAGTGCAGCGTGCTCTTCGCTTAGACTCTCTTCAATTGGCACTTTTCTTTCACCGGCCATCTTTAGCACGCCATTCAAGATTGATTACAGTCCAGCCTATGCAAATTAGCATGCCGGCAATGTCAAAACTCAGGACTCCCAAAAAGCAAACCCACATCAGCACATTATTCGTTTTAGAAGCCGCATTTATAAAGAACTGTACTACACTGCAGAGAGTATTTGGATGGAAAAGGCTGATGATGAGATGAGAGAAAGAAATAAGAGGGGTAGAGAGAGAAGTAAGAAGTTGATAGAAAATCATATTAAAGAAAGGCACGGTGCCAGAAAACCCGGACCACAGCTGTGTGACTGAGATTTCTAATATGGAGGCTGTGTCACTATAGAATGTAACAGAAATCATTCATGCGTTGTCTTGCTTCCATTTTCTTTCCCGAACAATACATGAACGGACGATGTTAGGCGTGTACTGAAAAACAGTAATTAGTTACAGTCAAAAGTAACTCAATTACCGTTCAGATTACTGACATCAAAAAGAAGCACCTTCCTCTGAAAGTAACTACCGAGTTAAAAAACATCAAATATACTCGCATAAAGGACAACCCCCTTCAAACTGTTTTAAAATAGCCACATGATAATATAAATAGAAGAAAACGTGTATTCATGAGAGCTTACAAATGACCACTTATGTGAGACACTCTATATCCATTTTGTTTCTGGGATTCAACAAGTCCGAGATCTTTTTTTGTGAGCACTGTCTAAGACCTTTTCTTTTTTTTCCCGGCGTGGTGTGTTGCCAAAAAAATGTTACCGGTAAAAAGGGTCAAATTCAGAAGACGTCTACCATAAATTCTGCACTTACGCTTGCCTCATCTATTTTCAGTCGGTTTGTTGATACTGTATAAGCCAAGCCCCCTTCCCTACTCGCTGCCTACCAGTCACTACTGGTGACACAAAACCAAATAGGGGCATATAAGCTGATTCTATATCTCAGTATTTAATTCTAAAGTTGTAGATTTCGCTTGGATGTGAATAGGTACGGTAGGGAGAATATCTCCATGAGGAGAAATTCAGCATTATCATACTTTGAACTAGCGACAGTGCCACTATTCCTATTTAGTTGTCGATTGTATGTGAGTACAAACACGCCGACCCTTTAATTGATGTTGCTGTGACGACGAGAGGGATGCATGTATGTACAGTATTGAATAATAACACATTTTTTGCACAACCTAAATCCTGATACAAGACCATCATATACCTCATTTTAAGGTAAGTTTGGGCAAACTACAGGACGCGGGCCAAATGTGGCCCGTCAAGCCTTCTTATACGGCCCGCAAAACGAAAACGGTCAAAATACAATAACATGTTTGGTTTTGTAGTATTTTTTTAGAAATTTTGTAGTATTTCTGACGTTATGTTTTGCAGTAGACACAAAAGGGACGCTGAGGACAGAGGTGGCCCACAAATTTATGTTTTTTTATTTCTTTTTTTTTTATCAGTCGTACTTTATTTACTATGATACTGTATATAATGTTATTACACTTTGACCATTTTTATTAAGCGGGCCAGATTATAAAGCGTGCGGGGCTTCATGTGGCCATAGTTTGCCCATCCCTGGTATAGAACATAAAATAATTAGATTGAATCTTAAAAAAATCTTCAAAAGCTGCCTTTCATTTTACATGCCCTCATTTTATGATTTCCTCATCATTAGTCGTTGTGTGTACCGATGGCGCGAAATATTGTCCAAACACAAAGTGTAATATTACTCTGCAAGCAACTGTATTTTTCGTCCTGCACAAGACGGCCACTCCAATAAAGTGAAGGCCAATAGGTGACTTCTGATGCTTAACAATTCCGATTAGAAACTGCAGCTTGTGCCAGGCAAAGGGACAAGGTTATTCTAGGTCAAAGTTTCTGACTATCTATGATTGCCTGTAGAAGGCTGGCAGTCGTATTGCCTGTTGGATTTAAAGGATATTATCACTATTAGATATATATATTTTATATATATATATATATATATATATATATATATATATATATATATATATATATATATATATATATATATATATAGGATATTATCACTGTTACGATGCTTGAATGATTCCTATTGCATGGCATAGTTATGTAGTTAGTGTTGGGTGCCTTACTGGAAAACCATAATTAGTTACCGTCATTTAGAGAGTAAACACCAGAAACTAGTGTGTTCCAAATGATTGTATATATACGCATAGATGACCCTCTAGAACTGCTTTAAAGACTGCCACGTAATGAAAGAAACTGAAGAAAAACGTCTACACGGATCTGTGGAAGCAGTGAACCCTTCATACTATTTACTTATTTACTGTGTATCCCAAACTATAAGGCACACCTAAAAACCCCAATTCGGCCAGAAATTTTAAAGTGCGACTTATAACCCGTTGCGCTACTTATACCGCAGAATAGAGTGGATGGGAACCGGGATTGCATACAGTATTAATAGGTTTGCGTTACCATAGACTTCGATTATGAAATTCACATAATACTGTATGCAACTAGAATCGAACCCGAGTAGTAATGGGGAGAGCGCTGACACTTAGCCATTAGAGCATCAGTGATACATGTGAAGAATATGGCGGGTGTCACTCCCTGGCCGAGTGACGGAGCAAGTTCGGCGGACGCGGCGTCACACGGCGCGATGCGAGAAAAGGCGGCGGGCGTGATCGGGCTACCCCCGTAACTGGGGAGGGAGCCCGCTCGTCCGACGACCCCAGTAGCGCGGCGCGACGACAGGCGGCCATCCGTGTGCGGCGGGCGAAAGGCGGCGGACATGCGCGGGACCCCCGTAACTGTGTCGGTGTCGTGCGTATCGCGCCCGAAAGTACCCGCGCCGCGGGTTAGGGGCTCGCTCGCGGGAGCGACCGAACGGCACCCGCGGTGCGGCGCAAGTAAAAACCCTGTCGTGAATTTGTCTCCGATTGTGCCGGGTGGACGTAAAATTGCCCAGCTGTACGACTCTTAGCGGTGGATCACTCGGCTCGTGCGTCGATGAAGAACGCAGCTAGCTGCGAGAACTAATGTGATTTGCAGATTGGCTGGCAACCAGTTCAGGGTGTCCCCTGCCCACTGCCCGGAGATGGCTGGGATGGGCTCCAGCTCCCGCGCGACCCTAATAAGGATAAGCGGTGCAGATAATGAGATGAGATTTTTTTCTATTTTTTATTTTTTTGAAGGGGCGTCGCTACTTCGCAGATTTTCAATTTTAGCGGGTGGTTTTGGTCCCCATTAAACGCGATAACCGAGGTTAATGGATATATATATCTGTACCCCTTATTTTCAGTAGGGTCGCGGGGATGCTGGAGCCAATTCCAGCTATCTTTAGGCAGTGGGCAGGGAACACCCTGAACTGGTTGCCAGCCAGTCGCAGGGCGCACAGACACAGACAACCCTACACTTACTCATTCACACATAGGGTCAATTTGGACTGGCCAATTAACCAGACATGCATGTTTTTGGAATGCGAGAGAGAACCGGACGACCCGGAGAAAACCCACGCAGGCACTGGGAGAACACGCAAACTCCACGCGATGAGGCTGCGGTAGCTGGACTTGAACCCTGAACCCCTGGCTGGGTGGTTAGCGCACAGCCGCCCTGCTCCAATTTTTGATATCTAAGTTTGTTTAAGGAAAAAAAAAAAAACAGAAGCACAAGTAAGTGAAGAGGGGTGAGAAGAGTCCTTTCTTTGGTCGTGCAATCTTGAGAACTTGCAAACTAACACTTACCCGAAACACTCCATATCCATTTTGTCTCTGGGCTTCAAACCCTTCGAAGATCTCCTTCTCCATTTCTGGGTATTGTCCAAGATGTTGTAATACTGCAAATAAATAGACCAAAATTCAGCACACTTTTACCGTAAATTATGTGCTCACGCTCGCCCCATTGATATTTCGGCGTTTTTTTTTGTTTCTATATAAGCATTGCCGCTCTCCACTTGCGCTTGAGGAAACACAGCCATAACAGAATTCGGTTGTAGTTTGTAGGTAAATACAAACCTGCCCATCCTTCAAGAGTTTGAGGGTTCTATGTGACAATGAGAATGATTCAGAAGTATTTAGTATTAGATAGCGGAAAAAGCACCATGTGGTAACAACAGTAGGGTTATTGGTAACGCCTTATTATACTCGTGACAGTGAAAAGTGATTCCAGGAACGGATTACAAAGGGGTTATAAATGAGCAAATATACAAGTATTCCTTGTACACTGCCCTCAGTTGTAAATTGAGCTAGACTAAAAAAACTATAAACTAGAAATAAGGCATCTACGCCTTTATCATTTGTCCACTGAATCTGGAAGCGTGAGTGCAGGACTATGACAGATAATCTTCTTAAAAAGGCGAATCAACCACAGACAAAGAAACAGCAAGACAAATCTTCTTCATTGTTAAGGTTTGAAAAGAAAACACGACTCCCTTTGATAGAAGACAAACCCATAATCATGTTGTTGATTGGAGGATCTGCAAATGAAAGATTAGCTATGTCGGAAAGGGCGACCCATGCATCATTTTGAGACATGGAATGTATTTATCTTGCCCGTGCTAATTAGCGCACTCTCACAATTTTTCTAGCCTTGGATGATAGCTGTTTTAATGTTTATATGATCCAAACTAGGTTGCAGCCAGGAAGCTTATTAGGTTTCAATAATCCTCCTGCAGCCTCGCTAATTAAGGTTATTTGATTTTACACGCTCCCGGCAACAGTATAACGCGGATCACTTGGGAATCGGGATGTATCCTTGTTAGTGGAGTTGAAATCATCAGTCACCCGGGTTTGAATTATAATCCAATCTCTGCAGGTGACGTCAACGTCGCGATCAATATCCTAAATTGCTTTGCTGAGTCCCACCTTTCCGGCAATATTAAACGTCATAAGCCTGTTAGCGGGTACCGAGTATTGATCTGTCCCTGTTGCCTCTGCTGCTCCAGTGGAAATGAGACTTTTGATTTGGGTTTTCAGTGTTTCCCATAGAATTTTGTGAGACCCGGAGCGTGGACGGTTTAGGACATAGGTGTCAAACTTCCCGCATCAATCGAGTTAGCCGTAGCCTGACGAGCGCAGCCACTTTTAAAACTATCTACTGACAAAGAACACGTGGGCTAGTTGAAAAATCACACCAACTAGTGCATTAATAGTGAGTCTCTAGTGTCAGGAAGCGGACACCCAGGAACGACCTTTTCTCTATCATGATGTAACAGAAGGTTAAACCGAAAAAAGCAGGGTGATGTTTTTGTTGCTGTCGATTACAAATGCTAAACCCTCACAATGGCCGAGCAATCCAAATTGGAGGCTTTCAAAACCAAGGAGAGGCTGAATATTTGTTAACTGACATTGCCGGTAAACCCATGCGTCTTCTTTGTGGAGCTTATGTGGCCGTAATTAAGGAATTTAATGTGAAACGGCACTACAAGAGAAAACATCAGAGTAAGCTGAAAAACCTGAATGCAGAGCAGAAGATACAGAAAATTAAATAGTTAAAGAGTCTGAGGATCCAGCATATGTTTGTCACCAAAGCAAAATTCCCCAAGTGAAAAGCACAACTTTTATTTATATTATTATTTATTTACATTTTTTACATTTCGAATTTGTAGTGGGCAGTAATTTTTTTAATAGAACTCTCTACGCCACACCTTTTTTCTCATCGCCAAAATTCAAAATGTTCAACTTGGGGAAAACGTCAAATTTTACCCAGCCGTCACGACCGAGATGGAGACTCCGGTAAAAACAGGGGTGGGGGACTATGCGATGCAATAACAGCTGAATCATTGACACACACTGCTCACTCGATATAGAGTTTCTACCAGTATCGTGTAGACCCTTCTATCTACCGAGAGAGCTAACTGTGGCCATTGTGATTGCTGTTTACGTTCCACCGGATGCTAATGTTAGCATAGCTCTAAATCTCCTTCCCGCTGCTATCAATAAACAGCAGCTTGCACACCCCGACGGAGCTTTTATCGTCGCCGGCGACTTCAATCAGGCATGCTTAAGGACTGTACTTCCCAAATTCATTCAATACATGGAGTGAGCCACCAGGGGAAAAAACACTGGACCGTGTGTACAGCAACATCAAACATGTGTACAGAGCTTCCCCCTGCCCCCACCTAGTTGGATCTGGCCATCTCTGTCTGTCTCTCACCCCCCTCATACATCCCCCTCCGGAGAAATACAAAGCCTGCAACAAGGACAATACAAACATCTTCTTTATTCCTTTATCTTCTTTGTTTTCTTTTATCCTCAATGTAAAATGTGAACTGGAGTGCCACGTCCAATTTCGTTGTCACAATATGTTCAACCCATTTTGTAGCAATGAGAATAAAGGTATATTCTATTCTATTCTATATTACAGGGCAGGAGGGGCAGGGCAAACACCGCAACAAGTGACTCAGCGAGAGTGCGTGCTTTAGCTTGGGTGGAAGAATAGAATAGAATAGAATAGAATAGAAGGGCTGACCATGGCGTTTGCGATCATTTATATAAGGAGAAATTTAGGTTTTTTTTTATTTACTTCACAGATATATATTTAAAAATATCACACATTATCTATATGTGTTCTATCAACACAAGTTTATGAGACTCTGGCGGGACAAATTTAATCCTTGCTGCCCGCCAGAATCTTCCTATGGTATGGGTTTTCATGCCATCTAAGAAGTGAAGAAGATTTGTAAATGGCGGGGAGGGAATAAACATTGGCTCGCCCTCACTCGAGTTGCTCAAGGCCCTTACATCGATTACAACTGCACACCTCTGAGTTGGCAGCAGCATCCCTCTACCCTGAGAGAGGAGGAAAAAATCCTTCCAATATGTTACATTTTATCTGGAGCCAAGTTTCTTCATGCTGGAGTTACTGTTGTGGAAAATTGTATTGATTTGATTCATGTATGAAATTGTGTTCATTTGTCTCATTCTCTAAAGCAGTGTTTGGGAACGTATGGCTCGCGAGCCAAATGGGGCTCTTTTCATGAGTATATCTGGCTCAGAGATAAAATAAGGCCCATGATAATGTCCCCTTTTAATTTCCTTTTTTTTGGTGTGAAGCCAAAACGACATTGTAAGTCCTTTTTCCGGTCCAAAATATATAGGGAAAAGTTTCAACTACAGTTTGCAGCCACGTTGTTACACCAACAGACACTGTTTCGGCTATACATCACTGAGGAATCCTTTTTATGGAAGATCGTTAAACAATCTTTTGTTACTGATGAGACACTTTATGAAAACCCACAGAACAGTAGAAACTGTAAACACCCATAAACGCCAGGCAAGCACCCAGAGCAGATCTCAGCATACATTGATTATTGCTCCAGCGAAGGTCGGGGGGTCCCGTCCCTGTGCGTTGAGCCGACCAGATGAACCAGGTTTTTCCAATGCTGGCGGTCTTGTGCCAGCTGTTCTGCATCCTCTACAGCAACTCCGTGTTGTTGGAGGTCGCCCGCAACGACGTCGAGCCATCGAGTGCGGGGTTTCCCTCGTGGTCGTCTCCAGCCTGCTGCCTTTGGGTCAAACTGGAGAATGGCTCGTGTCGGATGGTCTGGTGGTAGACGAAGGACATGGCCAAACCAGCGGGTGCGGCGTTGTGCGACCAAGGAAGATGCTCGGGGCTGGCACGTGCGGGCTCTAAGCTCTTTATTGGAGACTCGTTGGGGCCACCTGATGTTCTCGATGGTTCTGAGAGCCCTGCTATCAAAACCGTCGCTTCTTATGGCCAGGGTGTCGTTCAGGGGCCATGTTTCTGAGCCATAAAGCAGGATAGAGAGTACGGCGAGGTTGTAAATGCGGAGCTTCGTCTTGCGTGCGATGGTCTGGTGCCGCCAGAGTGGTTTCCAGAGAGACTGCAGAGCAGATGCTGCCAGGGCTCTTCTGCGGAGAATCTCTGGTTTTAGGTCCCCATTGTGTGTCACCATGGACCCCAGATGCACAAAGCTCTTGACAGGCTCTACGATGTCGCTACCAATTTGGATGGGAGGTGGATCTGGTCCATCACCAACATACATGAACTTGGTTTTCGTCCAACTCACTTGGAGGCCAAGCCGCGCTGCCTCTTCGCTGTAAATGCCCAGAGCGTCTTTCAGCTGGCTGTAGGAAGTGCTGAGCATGATGGTGTCGTCAGCATACTCCAGGTCAGTCAGGTGGTAGTTGCCGAAAGACACTCCGGGGATGCGCTCTCTAACCCTGAACATCAGATGGTCGATGATGCAATTAAAAAGGTCGGGAGCAGCCACGCAGCCTTGACGAACGCCGCTGGAGATAGTAAACCAGTCGGAATCAATGCTGTTGATACGGACACAGCTCTCTGCGTTGCTGTAGAGTAGCTTGAACAGGGCTATGATCTTGGGTGGTGCTCCGAGAGCTTGGAGGATGTTCCACAGTGAAGAGTGGCAGACGGTGTCAAAGGCGGCCTTCAGATCAATGAATCCGATATATAGATGGCGATCTTTACGGAATTCACGGGTCTTCTCTATCAGCAAACGGACGGCAGAGATGTGGTCCGTTGTGGAGCGGTTGGGCATAAAGCCAGCCTGCTGGGGACGGCGGCAGCTTCTGATTGCTGGAAGGGCACGGCTGAGCAAGATCCTGGTAAAGACCTTGCCCGGGATGGAGAGTAAGGTTATACCTATGTGATTTCCACAGACAAGCCTGTCACCCTTGCATTTCCAGAAGGGCATGATGACTCCTCTGGTCCAGTCGGTGGGCAGCTGCTCCGATTCCCACACCTGGTTGAATAGGCAGGTTAGCCACTCCACCATGCCATCACCGCCGGCCTTGAGCATCTCGTCGGTAATGGCACAGATGCCGGGGGCTTTCTTTGTGTTCAGCTTCTTCAGAGCAGCTCTCACTTCCTCGGGTGTTACAGGGTCTGTGCAGCAGGCGTCGCTAGGAGGTGCTGTGTTTGCAGCCACTAGGAGGGTGGGATCAGCCGGGATGGTGCTGTGCTGCAAGAGGAGGCTAAAGTGCTCCTTCCAGCGCGCGAGACAGTTGGCTTCTGTCATGATGAGGTTGCCGTCTGAGTCTTTTACCAGGGCTGTCTTTATGTGTGGGCCGCTACGGGCTTGGCGTAGTAGACTGAATACGCGGCTCATGTTGTTGTTGTTGGCCGCGGACTCAAGCTGTTGGGCTTCTGCCTGCCAAAACCTCTCCCTATCTTCAGCAATGGCCACATTGCGCAGGCGGTTCAGTCTCCGATACTCCGTGAGGTCGCCTCGGAGCCGGGCCTCACGCCGCTGGTCTATGATGTTTAGTGTCCTCTCTGATATCCAGGGCTTTCTCGGGGAGGATCGCGGGCGTCCGAGGACATTGTGAGCAGACTGGAGGACACTTTCCTTGAAGGCCGCCCAGTCTGTCAGCTTGTCAGGAGCCAGGGCATCGAGAGTGCGGCGGATGGAGCAACTGAAGTCTCTGGCGATGTTGGGGTCGCTGAGTCGGGAGGAGTCGGGGCGAGGCAGAGTCTTGTGCTGGTTGGCTCGGAGCTTTAGCTTGAGCTGGGCCACCAGCAGACGATGGTCTGTGTTGCCAAGCTGTGCTCCTCTGAACACCCGGCAGTTGGTTACAAACGACTTCCAGCGTCGTGATATCAGGATGTGGTCCAATGCCTTCCTGGTTCTGCCATCTGGGCTGTACCACGTCCAGTGATGGATGCATTTCCGGGGAAACCAGGTGTCAGCAACACAAAGGTTGTTTTGGTGGCAGAGGAGGAGGAGGCGGTTGCCATTGTCGTTTGTTGTGCTGTCAACGAAGGTGGTGCCGACAGGTGAGCCGGTGGGCCGATCATTGCTGGATAGAGTGGCGTTGGCATCAGTGAGGATGATGGTGACATCGTGTGGTGGGGCTTGGTCGACAGCCTAGTGGAGTTGGTCAAAGAACACGTCCTTCGCATCCTCATCAGCGACATCAGTGGGGGCGTAGGCGACGATCACTGTCATCTTGCTGTGATGGTGGAGGAAGCGAGCAGACAGTAGTCTGTCGCTTATTGGTGTCCAGCTGATGAGGGACCTCTGGAGGGCTTTTGGAATGGCGAGAGCCACACCGTAAAGGCCGGTCCGACTCTCGGGGCCACTCCAGATGTAGCAATGGTTGCCAGCTGTTGTTTCACCATTGCCTTGCCATCGTACTTCACAGAGCCCTGCCAGGGTGATGTTATAGAGACAGAGCTCTCGGGACAGCAGGGTGGCAGCTCCGGGGCGAAGGAGTGTCTGGACATTCCAGGTGGCGACACGGGTCTTACGCCGAAGGTCGATCCGTACTCGTTGGTCGGGGGCAGGCTGGGGTCCGTTACCGTGTTGGTCAGTCCGGCTTCTTTCTCTGGTCAGTTTCGTAACAAAGGGGGTTTTCTCCTGGGTGAGTTGTTAGCCCTCCGCAGGATAGTCGGTTGGTGGGGCTGCCACCTCACAGCGTACCGACACGCTGGGGTCTTTGTTTGTCTGGAACCTACCCCGGAGACCGGCCTGCCATGGGTGACCCTACCAGGAGCAAGCTCCCGACGGTATCGCTCTCCAGGGTCACTGGAACACGCAAGCCCCCTCGCCGCATCAAGGCCAGACCCATACATAACGCACTTTAATACATCTCTGTCAGTGTTCATTTTACCTGTGAAAAGTGATGGGTCCCTGGGACTCGCATGCTCAAAAATCTATGGGTCCCAACAGAGACCTATGGGTCCCCAAAATTTAGTGTTGTCGAGGTTGAAATTGTAAATCGGCGACAAATATATAATATAGAATATAAATCTATATTTTCATTCAGTTTTAATCATCACAGTTTATTGGTAATAATATTGGTAATAGTTATCACTTCAAGAGTTTTCAGTTCACAACAATATTTTACATTATATAAATTAATATTGCTGAAATAATTATATTAATCTATATTCTTTTGTTTATTTTCTTTTGTCTCCGCGATCTTCCCAAGAATTTCTCCACCGTTTTGTCGTGCCAGAACTATTGCCGTTGTTATCACTTTCTGCATTATGTTTCGATTTATAACTGACACTGAAGAAATGACCAATTTTGTGTTGATTTTCACCTAATACTAACTGTTTTTTCGGAGGCATAACTCATACCTGTCAACCTCCACGGCTCCATGCCCTTACAAACTGTATTTTCCCTTACAAAATACAAAAAAAATCTTACACCATATTTTTTTTCAAGCGTGTTTATTTATGTAGTTTAATATGTTATATTGTACATGTGTTTCCTTATATCATATATATTGTTAATGAACATTTTGTTGTGAGACACTGGGATGCTCGACATGAATGAGGTTTATTATAAAAAAAAGTTCAAAAATGAAGTAACGTGGACGTTCACTGTAGAAGGAAAAAATACATGCAAATATAATTAAGTAGAATAATACATTTTCTTATTGAAATTATTAATTCATTTTCTGCATTAAATTATTGTTGGTAATATACTGATTAAAGGGATAACCTCAAACCTGTCTTTTTTCATTTTCTCCTTTTATACATCCTTTTTTTCTTAACTTCTTTATACAACATAATGATTCGTAATGCATCAAAGCAAGTGAGCCGTTTGAGAACCGGCTCTCTTTGATGAGTTGAGCCGAAAAAGCCTGTTCTCTAAAAAGAGACGAACTTTCACTACACAACTAGAACTCGTTTGACTTGATTGATTTGCCGTTTTCGTGATAGTCGGTGTATACCGGATGGTACCCATGATTGACAAATTTGCGTTTTCTTGTACGTCGTACACGTCCTAAAATCCATAATAAACGTACTTTGTACGGCAAAAACGTACAAGTTGACAGGTATGCATACTTAACCTTCCCTCGCCGACAACCACCACAACAATGACGTAATCTCGAAGCGAGATCGGCGTGCAGACGAAAACACGAACCGCGAGACTAAAACAACAATGGCGGATCTGCCTGACGAAAAGTTTTGAGTGTGGTAAATCTTTGTTAAAAACAAAAATAATCGGGTAATAATGACAATTTTGTGTCAAAAAAGTTGCGTCCTGGGGACGCACGTTGATTTGACACTATGCGTCCCCAGCAAAAATGATGCGTCTAGGACGCAGGGACGCGGGCATACGAGAACACTGCTCTGTTAATGTAAATAAATGCACTCGGTTCTTCGTTGGGAATCCTTTTGCACAAAATACTGAATCCATGCGGCGTGGCAGGCAAGCAGTAAGCCTGTGGGTTTGCTGAGGTGTTATCGCTGCCCAGGAGGCTTCGATAGCGGCCTTTAGCTCATTTGTAATGTTTGGGCTGTTGACTTTTAGTTGCTTCTTCACACTACCCCACAGGGTTCACATCAGGAAACATCATTTTCCACGCCATAACGTGAAAATATCATTATTTAAGGAGGCTGCAACCTGTGGGTCTATTGCAGTGGTGCTTAATCCGGGTTTGGTCAAACCCTAGGAGTTTGGTGAGTCATTGTCAGGGGTTCGGTGGAGACCATGTAGTGGAGGTCAACATATCTATACGCATTATATTTCCCCAGCGTGAGTAAGACAGAGGCAGCAGAAATCCAAGATAAACACCTTGACAAAATCATTGAAACTTAGCAAAACCAGGTCCAACAGCAACTCTTCAGAACAACATTCCTCTAGTCCGAACGTTTTGGCATCAACAAATAGAAAAAAGCCAATTAGTGCCAAGAAAGCCCTGTTTTTTTTAACGCCATTTGCTACGATGTATTTTTGCAAACACTCGTTTTGGGGGGTGTTTGACATAAAAACAGAAGGAACAGACTTTTCCGTAAAAATTACATGAGAGTAGCACTCTAGATGAAGCCACACAAATCTGACCTGGTCTCCAAATGGCAACCGCAGAGGTAACACTGATTTTCAGTTCTGTTACTTGTGAGGTCATGCGCTATGTTGGTTTTGTCCTGCACAGTTCGCTTTGTGCAGCAGTTGAAAAATGATGTGCCATGAATTAGAAAAAAATTATATTATTTCATACTTGTTAACCTCCAGGGCTCCATGCCCTTACAAACTGTCGTATATTCCCTTACAAAATACAAAATAAACTTTCACCATATTTTTTTTCAAACGTGTTTATTTATGTAGTTTAACATGTTATATTATACATGTGTTTCATTATATCATACACATATATTGTAATTAACATTTTGTTGTCAGATACTGAGTTGCTCGACATGAATGAGGTTTATTATAAAAAAAAGTGAAAAAATGAAGTACTATGGACATTCACCGTAGAAAGAAAAAATACATGCAAATATAATTAAGTAGAATAATACATTTTCTTATTCAAATTATCAATTCTGCATTAAATTATTGGTGGTAATGTACTGATTTAAAGGATAACCACAAACCGGTCTGTTTTCATTTTCTCCTTTTATACTTCCTTTTTTTCTCAACTCCTTTATACAACATTATAAGTCGTAATATAATATAGAATATATAGAATATATAATATACAGAATATAAAATATACAGAATATAGAATAGAATATAGAATATAGAATATACCTTTATTGTCATTGTTACAACATGGGATATATTGTGACAACGAAATTGGACGTGGCACTCCAGGTCCACATTTTACAGTGAGAATGAGGAAAACAAAGGGATAGAGGAACAAAGAAGATGTTTGTACTGTCCTTGTTGTATAGGCTTTGTTTTCCTCCGGAGGGGGGTGTATGAGGGGGTGAGGGACAGACAGAGATGGGCAGATCCAACTGGATGTTTGCTCTTACTGTACACACAGTCCATTGTTTTTTTCCCTAATTGCTCAGTCCACGTATTGAATGGATTTGGGAAGTACAGTCCTTAAGCATGCCCGATTAAAGTCGCCGGCGACGATAAAAGCTCGGGGTGTGAATCAAATGCATCAAAGCAAGTGAGCCGGTTGAGAGCTCAATTCTCTTTAATGAATTGAGCCGAAAAAGCCAGTTCTATAAAAAGATACGGACTTCCTTTCACTACACAACTACCATATGAAATCCGATGTTTTTTAAGTCCACATGTATTTCAAATTTACTCAATCAACCACGCCTGTTGTTTTCAGATCAGAATGACTTACGGCGTTTTAATTCAGGTTCGGCCATTGCGACTTGATGATTGTATCCAAAGAAAATTCAAAACTATGTTGTAATATAGGCCTACTGCTCTGCTTTCGCTTTGTTCACGTATGATCGGAATGATGCATGATGGGAAATCTCAAGGCGGCAGACGCATGCGCACAGTAGCATCAAACCGCTCGCTTTGTTTGCAATGAAAAAAACCATACCAAGATAGAGGCTACCGAGGCAAACTCGTTTGACTTGATTGCTTTGCCATTTCGTGATAGTCGGTGTATACCGGATGGTACCCATAATTGACAAATTTGGGTTTTTCCATACAGATTTTCTTGAATGTCGTGCACGTCTTAAAATGCATAATAAACGTACTTTGTACAGCAAAAACGTAGAGGTTGACAGGTATGTTCTTTTGTACTACTGTAGGGTTCGGTAAATGCGTCTATGAAACTGACGCGGTTCGATAGCTTCAACAAACTTAAAACTATTGTATTAGAAATGTATTGCTATGATCAAGCCATTTAGGCTTTGTCTTCAGGATTTTGTGACATTAAAAAAACATTGGAATTTGTGATTTTTGAGGCCTTAAACTAGCATTATCACCAAGTTCTTCACACAGCATTTATTAGTTCCTCTAACATAGTGATCAAGTAAACCATATTCTCTTTAAACCGCCACGCTTGACACTACAGATGCACTAAAATCCAGTAAAACTGTTTGACAGTCAGAAGTTGAAAATGAACTATTCATGAGACAAACTTGAGCAAATGTGCAAAGGCAGACAGATAGAGCGACGTTGAGCGACACAAACATGAGTGAAACAGACAAAAGCTTTTGACATGCTTGTAGCTTTCATTTTCTTCCCCGCTATGTATGAAAGTTGCATGAATCAGTCACAACATTTTGGATTCTAAATTTCTGATTGTAGTGCTTTATGAAGATATAATAGATCACTTTTCTAAAGTTTTTATTTTTAGTTTTTTGGGCTCCGAGTGACTCTCACAGGTCTGTTTTTTTATCAACTGTGAGCAAGGCAAGAGTGGTGATAATGTTTTGGTTCGGGATCTAAATACGTATATGTAAATTTGTTTGTTTGTGTGTCTGTCAAGCCAAGAAACCGGAAAGCAGTTTAAATATGACTACCATTTTTCAAAGGAAGTCAGCTAGGTTACTCTAGATGTGAAAAATGCCCCCAAAAAGCTGACTCCGCTTTTTGGGTTTTGTTGACTCTGCGTTTTTTCCCAGAAAGACATTCCACTCTCCCCGGACAGAACAACATTTAATATCAAAACCATCTTTTACAGGCAGTTATTTGGGTAGGTTACCTTAAATGTGAAAAAGGGCCAAAAAAGCTGACTCACAACTTTTGGTTTTGTTGACTCAGCATCTTTCGCAAATAAACATTCCACTCTCCCAGTCCAGAACAACATTGAATGTCAACAACATCCTTTACAGGCAGTCAGATAAGTTAAATTAGCGGTAAAAACTGCCCCCATTAAAAAACGACTTGGAATTTTTGGTGCGGCTTTCCCAGAAGGACATTCCACTCTCCTATGACAGAACGACATTTAATATCAACAGTATATTTTACAGGCAGTTGTGTAGGTTACCCTAAATGTGAAAAAGGGCCAAAATAGCTGACTCACAACTTTTGGTTTTGTTGACTGAGCATTTTTCCCTAGATAAACATTCCACTCTCCCAGTCCACAATGATAATAAATATCTGTAGGGTAAATTAAACTAGAAATGTGTGTCTAATTAATGGTATCAATTCAGATTTGCTAAGGGTGATGTGACCTCATATTCAACCCATAAGAACAGTGTATGGTGTCTCTGACCTGCTGAAAAAACCCAAGGTCCCAAACAGCATCCGGCCATCTGCCCTTGAGTTTAAATAAGGGGGGCTGTTCTCAAACAGATATATCCTGATGAAATTGTCTGAGAAAAGCTAGTTTCCTTTCAAGTCATATCAAGTGTGAAGGTCATCCTTGTTCATTGTGTTTAAACCCATGATCCAGCTGTCTTTAATGATTACATTTTTTGTCATATCCTGCTTCGCAATTCATGACTGGAACTGCATAAAAAGGCGATACAAACGGTGACTAACACATATTAGGCCGGTGTCCTTCTGGCAAGAAGAAATAAAAACTGTCACTCCGACCGAACTCTGACTTGTCTTTTTTTCACATGTGAACCAAAGTAAAAGAGGTTTAGATCCCACAATATCAACACCATCTTTTACAGGTGGTCAAATAAATTAAACTAGATGTAAAAACTGCCCCCATGTAAAAAGAACTTGGCATTTTTGGTGCGGCTTTCCCAGAAAGACATTCTACTCTCAAAGACCTAAACGAGTTTGACCGGGATCACAATCTTTTACAAGCAATCAGGTAGGCCGCTCTAGAGGTGAATGACCCTGTCAAAAGGGGGAAAAAAAATTCAGTGTCTCAAAACGGGTGATGCTCTAATGGTGGACAGTCTATTTGTTTGTGTCTTGGTTTTATCGCAGAGAAAACTAAACCAGAGAAGACAGATTTGCAGGGTTTCTCCATAAAACTCATTGCTGGCTTCTAACTATAGTCATTATGTCATAAATTACCATTGCTCCTGCAACACTACTGCAATCATTGCATCGCGTGTCTGCTGATTGGAACATTTAATCCCTTCGTGGGCGATTTTCCTAATTAAAGGCTGTACTTATTTATTTATCACTGCTTTAACTATATAATAATGGACTTTCAATAATCCTGTGACTATTATGAGACGTAAATATTCTCTGTATTATGGAGTAACTTAACTGTCGAAAAAGCATCTCTATTAAAATAATTTGGATTTGTAGGTAGTTACAGTGGAACCTCGGTTCTCGACCATAATCCGTTCCAGAACCCTGTTCGAAAACCAATTTGTTCGATCACCGAAAACATTTTTCCCTTTAAAAATAATGTAAATTGTTTTAATCCGTTCCAACACCCTGAATATTTACCTTGAATGTTTAACGTTAACATAAAGCTAACCCAGGCTAATCGTACGTCCGCGTTATCGTAATCTTCCGTACGAAAGATTACGCTAACATGAAAGTGTAAAAATAAAAAAATCAGGTCGTTTACAAGTCATTTAGCACCCGGGTCTCCACAACAAGTGGTGAGCGGTTAATTGGAAATGTTGGTCTCCGTTCCTACACCCTGAATGTTTACCTTGAATGTTCAACGTAAACATAAAGCTAACCCAGGCTAATCGTTTGTTCGCGTTATCGTAATCTTCCATACGAAAGATTACGCTAACATGAACGTGTAAAAATAAAAAAAAGGATAAAGAAAAGAATTATGAATAGGATTTCTTACCTTTGTGGTGGTCAGCAGAAGCCATGCTGTATTCCCTAGCAAGATCAGACACTCGCACACCTCCTTCATATTTTCCTATTATTTCTTTCTTAAATGCAATAGTTGTACGCACTACTTTTCTTTTTTCACCTGTAGCAACTTTGCTGCTTGCACTGACTTCCTTCGGAGGCATAATTAGGGGCTAAAACACTTCGTACACCTATATTAAAAGCGAAAGCAAAACAAAGCACGTCCGCACGCAATAACAGTTGGTCACAAAAAGAGCGATCTACACCCGTACGCCGCTCAGCATCGCACCCTTGCATACGCACTCACGCATTACCGGCGTTCGAACTCGGATTTTTTGACCGAATAGCGAAGCAAGAATTTCTCAAAATTTTGGGTCGGACTCCGATTTCTTCGAACTGAGCGGCGTTCGAAAACCGAGGTTCCACTGTATATTGATTTTTTTGTTTTAAATCAGGGTTCTTAAACTCAATTTACCTGGGGGCCCCCGGATGTTGGGTTAGGGTTCCAAATTGGGTTCCACAAAAAAGTTTGAATAAAACACTCAAATATCTTTTTTTTTAATTCCCTACAAAAAAAGATTAAAAAATGAAAAAAACATTAAGAATTCATATGAAATAAATCAACCACCAGTATGTATCCATAATCAGCTAGAGCTGCACTTAAAAGGACAGTACGTATTTTTTAGCGCCTCTAGTCGTAAAAAAGGTGATTCATTAATAATTAATACGTATCCAAAATACATGAAATTTCATTCAGATGTGCATGTTTAATAAATACTTGTAATTTGAGAAAAGTATATTTATTTTACCTAGCTTGAGCCGCAACTAGAGGAAGATGACATAATACTCCGCCATCTTACTGCTATGGGTACCACAAAAAGCAAAAACTTGGGCAAAGAAATAGAAGAAAAATGGTGCTTTATGGTCACTTTAAGTCTCTGTATTTTTCTTACCTGTGATTTTGCCGCTTGTTTCCTTCATGGCTTTTTGAGTCAAATAGGTTCCCAACCCCTGCTTTAGAGTAAGGAAACATTTGATTCCAGTGAAGGGAAGGTCAGTTTGGTTGCTCAAGTGCATGCCAAACAGGTCAGAGAAACTCCAGAAATGCATTATGGTCTACAAATCAGGGGGTTTTAGAACAGATTTGGAATCTGGCGTTGTGAGGGATTTTTGTACAGTCATCTCCTGTTAAAAAGTCATTGATGTCTTCTCTCCTCATTATGAGTGTCTGCTATAAACTCTTCACCCGCCTTGTGAAAATGTCCCATATAAAGTGGAATAGCTTCATGCTTTTTCTTTTTTTCTTAACTTTGGTTTGCCAACTTTTATTTTGAGACTAACCTCTGTGTGTCCTTTCTTTAAGTGCCGTCGTCGTCGGACACAGAGAGCCGCTACCTGATGACAGTAATAACATCACCATTTTCACGCGCATCTTGGACAGGCTGTTGGACGGATATGATAACCGACTCCGTCCTGGCCTGGGAGGTAAGACTGATATACCGCCCGTATGTAATATGGGTGGGCAAATGTTTGGTTAAAGATGTTAGCATAAGGGCCAGGAGGAAACTATACATTGATTTTTTTTTTTTTTATTGACGAGACTGCTTTGAATCCGACACCTGAGCAATACCTGAGTCAAAAATATCTCATCTCATCTCATCTCATCTCATTAGCTACACCGCTTATCCTCAGTAGGGTCGCAAGGGTGCTGGCGCCCATCTCAGCAATCATCGGGCAGTGGGCAGGGGACACCCTGAACTGGTTGCCAGCCAATCGCAGGGCCCACGGGGACAGACAACCCACTCGCTCATTCACACCTAGGGACAATTTGGACCGGCCAATTCACCTGTAATGCATGTTTTTGGAATGTGGGAGGAAACTGGAGTGCCCGGAGGAAACCCACGCAAGCACGGGGAGAACATACAAACTCCGCACAGGAAGTCTGGAGCTGGATTTGAACCCACGCAGGAGGTTCCCAAGACATGAACTGTGCCGCACATGCGCTAACCACTGCGCCGCCATGCTGCCCGTCAAAAATATCATGAAGAGAATTTCATGATTTCCTACCATTCTCGGGCAGTTCTAAAAATATTTATCTGCATTTTTTTGCACATGTCATCCAGGAGAAAATAAAAAGGGGGGAAAAATGGAGATTGTTTTATTTATTTATTTGTTTAGCTTTTTTAGCTTTTGATTTTTTAAATACCAACAATGATATGCATTTTTGAATAGGTAACTAGCAGACGTTTAAGAGTACAGTCGCTGCCCTAATTACAAATTATGGACGACCGTTTGAATTATGAATTTGTTTGTAAGTTGCTTCAGTGCTATATTTTGTATGTGTATGGTTTATATAAGTATGTTTAAGGCTTGTATAAGTAACCTGTATTGTTTTAATGTAATATGTTCTATAAAGATAAATAAAGTTAAGTTTAACTTACTTTTGGAAGATGAGCTTCAAGATTTAGGCCACTTCCTCCTCCGCGGTAAAAAGTGGCAGGAAAAAAAGCAATTCAACCATTTTCTCAACCGCATCAAGCTTTCTTATTCCACTTTCAAATGAAATGGCTCGCCTCCTCTTTATACTTCACACCGACCATATTGAATGGATGCACGAGATATTAAGCAATAATGTCAAAGTTCCTAGCGCGCTGGGGATACAGTATACTATGTTTACACACAAACTAGGAAGAGGAAGCAGATTTCTTCTTCGGAGTGGATGCTGGGTGACCTCTCACAGCGACACACGCCGGTAGCAGCGGAAAGAAGCACTAGAGTAATGTCCCGTACTCGGAAAAAGGTGCACACAATACAAAATCTAACTTACAGCAACGTCTGGATATTTTTCGACATCCCGAAATTTTTTTTCGTATCTACCGTTTTTCGTAAGTCGAATGGTTGTAAGTATGGGGAGCGTCTGTACATGAAATAGGTAGATAAACCATTTTGATTATTGAAATGCTCAGAATTCAAGCAAAGTAACAGATTGAGTCCCTTTTACAGCATTGCATTTGATAACATTGAAAAACTCAAATTGCATCACAGTGCAGGAAAATGGTTCTTTTCCGCGTGTAGGAATTCTACTTCTATGGAAGAAATGCATCTCCTGTGCTAATATTGTTGCGATATTCCACATAGTCTGCTTTACTGTGAGTAAATAGGTTTTGCGTAGTGTTTTTAAGGTTTATTGTTATTTACTATTACTCATTAATAAAGGAGCGATTGGAGGTTGACAGGTATAAGATCGAGAGACTGTTGATGATATGTAAGTGCTGTAGACTTAAAAATAAAGTTACTGTAGCTTTAAATGAACATACACATAAAAACATTTTACAGCACCGTTCTTTTTTTTTTTTTTTGCCTGTAGTAGTTTGCGTGCGCTAGCTGGCAAGCTGCTGCTGGCAGGGAGGAGTCAAAGGCGCTGAGCGGTTTTGAGGCGTCCCTAGTGGTCACTTGTGGGACTGCTCGGTAACTGGATTTTCCTATATATAGCCAGCTAGGTTTTTGGTGCAAATAAAAATGGGACACTAAAATTCTGGTGTTTAGAGATGCTCGTATAAAGAGATGCCACTCTACACCGCTAGCAACCTTTCCCAAATGTAAGTATAAGTCTGCAGACGCATTGTCCCTTCAGTTAAAGAGCTGTGACATGAGTAGCCCACATATGTCAGTCGAAAGCTTTGCCATTTCAAGCAAATGGTCCTCAAAGTAAGGCCACATGCTTGAGCAGACTTTCCTCAGTCATCCAGCCGGAAATCTCCTTTCCGCTCGGCTGAGTGCTGTCAAGCCCACAAGCGTAGCTACCAGGCTGTCGACCACCAGGACTTCGAAGCTGCGACCAGGCGGAGGAACCCGACACGATACTTTTCACTCCACGTTTTTCTCATGCAGAAGGTAGTTCGTCAGTTGAATTGCAGTTCATGATTTAAGATAAATCGATTTTAGTGGATATATACCGTATAATAGATCTGACTGAATGATCTGACTCTTCGAAATATCAGCCAAAAGTAAAACAAAAAATGAATTAAAAATGACTAATTGTACATATGTTATTGTTTGTCGGTCTGCCCGGCGATTGGCTGGCAACCATGTCCATGGTGTCCCAGGGCCGCTGCCCAACTTTTGCTGATATGGGCTCCAATGAAAACAAACTAGTTCGTATAAGCAGCTCTAAAATGAACAAATGAACTTCTAATGGTGTAACTAAAAGCGTGTTGAACCCCCAAAACGTTTTTGCATTTGATATAAATTAAATCACATATTTTGGGTAATGGTTGTGTTGGTTGGTGGGTAAGATAAGATAGGCCGGTATGATTCGGTAGGTGTGTAAACTTAGGTAGGTCGGTTGGCAGGTAGGTAGGTGGGTAGGTAGGTAGGGAGCTTGCTAGTTATATGGAAGGGTGCTTAGGTACGGAGGTAGGGAGATAGGTATATATGTAGGTACGTGGGTGGGTAAGTAGGTAGGTAGTCAGGTGGGTAGCTAAGCAGCTAGGTTGCTAAGTAGCTAGGTAGGCAGGTAGGTATATATGTAGGTAGGTAGCTTGCTAGCTATGTGGAAGGGTGTTTAGGTAGGGAGGTACAGTTGGGTAAGATTAGATAGGTAGAAAGTTAGGTAGCTGAGAGCGGGTAGATAGGTATATATGAAGGTAGGTAGGTAACTCTTAGGCAGGTAGCTAAGCAGCTCGGTAGCTAAGTAGCTAGCTAGGTAGGTAGGTAGGTAGGTAGGTAGGTAGGTAGGTAGGTAGGTAGGTAGGTAGGTAGGTAGGTAGGTAGGTAGGTAGGACGCCAGGTTGCTAGGTAGCTAGGTAGTTAGGTAGGTAGCTAGTTAGGTGCATAGGTATTTTGATGGATATAAAAAAACTTGGTTCTACAATCAGAAAGTATAAATTGGAAAAAAAGACCTAGCTATGTGGAAGGGTTTAGGTAGGGAGGTAGGGAGGCAGATGGGTAAGATTAGATAGGTAAAAAGTTAGGTAGCTGAGAGTGGGTAGATAGGTATATGTGAAGGTAGGTAGGTGGGTAAGTAGGTCGGTAGTTAGGCAGGTGGCTAAGCAGCTAGGTAGCTAAGCAGCTTGGTAGGTAGGTAGGTAGGCAGGTAGGTAGGTATGTATGTACAGTGCATCCGGAAAGTATTCACAGCGCTTCACTTTTTCCACATTTTGTTATGTTACAGCCTCATTCCAAATTGTATTAATTTAATCTCTTAGCTCAAAATTCTACACAAAATACTCCATTATGACAATGTGAAAAAGTTCTTTTTTTTTACTTTTTTTGAATTTATTAAAAATAGAAAACTAAGAAATCACATTTACATAAGTATTCACAGCCTTTGCCATGAAGCTCAAAATTGAGCTCAGGTGCATCCCCTGATCATCCTTGAGATCTTTCTACAGCTTAATTGGAGTCCACCTGCAGTAAATTCAGTTGATTGGACATGATTTGGACACACCTGTCTATATAAGGTCCCACAGTTGAGTGTGCATGTCAGAGCACAAACACCAAGCATGAAGTCAAAAGAACTGTCTGTAGACCTGCGAGACAGGATTGTCTTAAGGAACAAATCTGGGGAAGGATACAGAAAAAATTCTGCTGCTTTGAAGGTCCCAATGAGCACAGTGGCCTCCATTATTCGTAAATGGAAGACATTTGGAACCACCAGTACTCTTCCTAGAGCTGGCCGGCCTTCTAAACTGAGCGATCGGGGAAGAAGGGCCTTAGTCAGGGAAGTGACCAAGAACCCGATGGTCACTCTGTCAGAGCTCCAGCGTTCCTCTGTGGAGAGAGGAGAGCCTTCCAGAAGGACAACGATCTCTGCAGCAATCCACCAATCAGGCCTGTATGGTAGAGTGGCCGGACAAAAGCCATTCCTTAGTAAAAGGAACATGGAAGCCCGTCTGGAATTTGCCAAAAAGCACCTGAATGACTCTCAGACCATGAGAAACAAAATTCTCTGGACTGATGAGACAAAGATTGAACTCTTTGGTGTGAATGCCAGGCGCCATGTTTGGAGGAAACCAGGCACCGCTCATCACCAGGCCAATACCATCCCTACAGTGAAGCATGGTGGTGGCAGCATCATGTTGTGGGGATGTTTTTCAGCTGCAGGAACTGGCAGACTAGTCAGGATAGAAGGAAAAATGAATGCAGCAATATATAGAGATATCCTGGATGAAAACCTGCTCCAGAGCGCTCTTGACCTCAGGCTGGGGCGAAGGTTCATTTTTCAGCAGGACAACGACCCAAAGCACACAGCCAAGATCTCAAAAGATTGGCTTCAGAACCACTCCGTGAATGTCCCGGAGTGGCCCAGCCAGAGTCCAGACTTGAATTCGATCGAACATCTCTGGAGAGATCTGAAAATGGCTGTGCACAAACGTCTCCCATCTAACCTGATTGAGCTTGAGACTTATTGCAAAGAAGAATGGGCAAAACTGCCTAAAGATAGGTGTGCTAAACTTGTGGGATCATATTCAAAAAGACTTGAGGCTGTATTTGCTGCCAAAGGTGGATCAACAAAGTATTAAGCAAAGGCTGTGAATACTTATGTAAATGTGATTTCTTAGTTTTCTATTTTTAATAAATTCAAAAAAGGTAAAAAAAAAAAAACTTTTTCACATTGTCATAATGGAGTATTTTGTGTAGAAGTTTGAGATAAGAGATCAAATTAATACAATTTGGAATGAGGCTGTAACATAACAAAATGTGGAAAAAGTGAAGCGCTGTGAATACTTTCTGGATGCACTGTAGGTAGGTAGCTAGGTAGCTAGGTAGCTAGGTAGGTAGGTATTTTGATGGATGGAAAGAAACCTTCCCTCTAGTGGTTGTTCTACAATCAGAAAGTAAAAATTGGAAAAAAAATAATGATGTAATGAAAAATGTAAAGATTAATAACAGGGTTCGACAATGCAACCAATTGACCTGCAAATGCGGCCAGATTTACAGTGTGCCGGGGAAATAAAAAGTCAGGTTTCAATTTACTCTGCCTTGAATGTTCTGATGAATTACGGGGCATGGGGAAAAAAGGGGCGCAAAGTCATTCCTCCTGCTCCAACGCGTGCCATGCAATCTGCTGACTCGGCGTGGTGATAATTGCGTATTTTGCCAGGACCCTTCGCGTCGTCGAGATGATTCATGTGGAAGCGGATCGCTCCTCTCGTGGGAGGTTCTTTAACGCAGAAGGGGTCTCTTCACCTGTGGGTGGTCTCTTAGGTCCAGGACATAGTTAGCGCCAAGTATCTTCTTCGCTTTTGGATAAAAGCCTCATCGCTCTCTAGTTGGTGCGCCTTAGGGAGAAGCTATTTGTCTCTGCAAAAGTCCAAAAGCCTGCTTGGCACATCCGCCCCAAAGGAGCTGATTCAACTCACAAGGAGGCGGACACGATTTGGGCTTTTTCCACTCGTGCAGTCCTAATTTCCAATGAGGTGTCTTTTTGTCCAACTTGAAATTGTGCTCCCTTGTATTTTGGACTACCATAACCGTAACACTGCCACCCTACTTTAAAAGGCAGTGTGTATTAATTGACTGCTAGATGTTACTGCATTGTGTAATGCAACCAGATAGGAGTGCTAAAATCCTCAAGGGCAAATATGAAATACGGAGACTCAAAGGTTGACTTGACCCAACTAAATGGGTTGTTTTTAATCCACCCTTCAAATAAATTGGGGTCATTTTGCAGAAAGTAATCCCCACCTTAAATGGTAAATGGTTTGCATTTACATAGCGCTTTTCAAGTCAATGAAGACCTCTCAAAGCGCTTTACAATGTGCTTCACACTTACCCATTCACACACACACTCACACATCAATAGGGAGTCAGCCATGCAAGGCACCTACCTGCTTATTGGGGGCATTAGGGATTCAGTGTCTTGCCCAAGGACACTTCGACATATAACAGGGAAGTGCCGGGTATCGAACATGCGACGCTCTACCTCCATAGCTAATGCCGCCCAATGGGTTAAATGGGTTAATTTTGTCTGAAATAACTCTGAAAAGTAGTTCCATTTATTTAGTTTCAAACATCCGCCCACCTCTCCAAAATAAAAACAAAAATTAATAAATAAATAAATTAAATAATTAATTAGTTAAACAAAAAATAGATAAATGAATAAATAAAGAGAGAGAGAGAGAGAGAGAGAGAGAGAGAGAGAGAGAGAGAGAGAGAGAGAGAGAGAGAGAGAGAGAGAGAGAGAGAGAGAGAGAGAGAGAGAGAGAGAGCGAAGGGAGAGGAGAGAGACACAGAGAAAGGGAGATCTTTCAGATTTAATTTCCCCCTATGTTCCAGTCCGGAGCCTTCGCTCTGAAAATGCTGGTCTACTAGTGATCCCAAGAGCCAAGAAGAGAGCATACTCAATTTGGGCCCCGGTGCTGTGGTATGCTCTTCCCCCTGAGATTCGATCTGCAACCTCGGTGGAAATGTTTAAATCTAAGCTTAAAACACACTTCTACTCTTAGCATATGAATAACCTATATTTTATGTAGATAATATGTGTATTGTTTGCCCTCATGTAGGTTTTAGATGAGGGGATGGTGTCATAATAGTCTGTAATAATAGTTAGCAATAGGTTTTGATCTGTGCAGCCCTTTGAGACTCTTTGTGATTAAGGGCTATACAAATAAACATGACTTGACTTGAACGCATGAGAGGGAAAAACCAAGAGAGAGAAGGAAAGAGAGTCAGAAATCAAAAAAGAAAGAGAGGGAAAGATAAACAAAAGAGGAAAAGAAAGAGAGGAACAAGAGAGAGGGGGGTAAAAGACTTAAAGAGAGAGAGAGAGAAAAAGAGATAAGGATAAAGAGAGCGAATGAGAGGGAAAGAGAGAGGGCGTGGAAAGAGGCAGAATACAAAGCATAAAAGAGAAAGAAAGAAACAAAAATAAAACAAAGAAACTAAAACTGAAACAACGAAACAAAAAACCCAAACAAAGAAATAACTACACAAAGAAATAAAGACAGAAAAAACACAAAGAAACAAAGAAATAAAGAAACAAAGAAAGGAAGCATAAACAATGAAAGAAACAAACAAACAAAAAAGAAAAAAACAAATACACAAAGAAACAAAGAACCAAAGATACAAAGGAACAAAACCAAAAAAGTAAGGAAGCAAAACACAACCAAAGAAACATAGAAAGAAACAAAGTTGTTGCTGAGTTATAAACAAACCTTAAAAGAAAAAAATGTGGGGGGGGGGGTCCTTATGCATGTGAGAAAATACTGTAGCATTTCCTCAAGTTTTGTATCCTTCTTCTTTTTTTCTGGTTTTGCAGAAAGCGTCACTGAAGTGAGGACAAACATTTACGTGACAAGCTTTGGACCAGTGTCGGACACCGACATGGTGAGTGCTTCCCCCTCTCTTTCAGTATAACGCTAGCGCAAATTTTGATGGAAATAAAATTTGTTAACCATCAAAAAAACACCATCTTAGATGATCTAAGAGTTAATGAGTCCTGCGGCAGTGTTGCCGTTCAATAATGCATGTTTACAACAATGAGACCGATTGAGACTGAGGATATCATAAATAGTTTATCCCTTTCACAGCTAGCCTAGCTAGCTTAGAGTAAAACCGCTTACATGTAGTCAGGGGAGGCAGTTAACACTTTGCCTCACTTGTCCTAATAATAAAATTTAAAAATGTATAAGATCGGTATTTTTATTTAGTGTTATAGTTCTTTCTCATTTAACTTAGAAATGTGGGGATTTTCTTTTTTAAAGTCGCTGAATTTTCACATTTCCATGCCGGTTTATATCTGGGGTGGGCATCCATAAGGCTTTTTCATCGTGCCCACTATACAAATGCTTCAAAATTATTACTAAATTAAAATAAGGACTTAAAAATAGGGACCTTATAAATAATTTTGCTTCTGTTCTGAAATAAGAAAAAAATCCGGTTTAAATACCGCAAAAATACTACTACAGTAATTCTATTGTACAAAACTACCAATACATAAATTTTCCAACAGAAATACTACAAAAATAAAACGACAGTAATATTACAAAAATGCTCAAGAAATGCTACAAAAATATTATCACAGAAATACTACAGAAATACTTTAGGACCAAAATATCAACACATTAATATCCCGATAGAAATTCTACAAAAATAAAACCACAGTAATATTACAAAAATGCTCATGAAATGCTACACAAATATTGCATTGGAAATACTACAGTAATATTACAGAAATAATACAAAAATACTGCTATGGAAACGCTTAAAAAATATCACTACAGTCATACTATACAAAAACACTACTAAAGAAATATTATGACGCAAATAATACAAACACGGAAGAAATAATACAAAAATAATACTACAGTAATACTATAATAAAAAATACCAATACATGTATATTACGACAGAAATTCTACAAAAATAAATCCACAGTATTATTACAAAAATGCTCAAGTAATTCTACAAAAATATCACTACAGTAATACTATAATACAAAAATACTATTACAGAAATATTATGACAGAAATACTACAAAAAAATACTACTTCAGTAATCTTACCAAAACACCAAAGATAGACTACAAAATATCTATATAGAAATGCTACATACATACTACAAAAGTACAAAATACTACTATGGATATACAACAAAATACTTGTGCAGAAATACTTGTTAGCGCAGTGAAGTTATATGTATAGCCGGTTTCGGTGCGTGCGAGGCTGAACCTACGTTAGCCGAAGCTATGCTAGCCAAAGCTATGCTAGCCAAAGCGATGCTAGCTGAAGCTATACTAGCTGAAGCTATGCTAAGATGTTGTTTCATTTATCTGTAAATCTGACTGTGCTTCACCAGACACGAACCTAACGGTACATCACAAAATGAAACTGATCTTTTATGTATATAACCATCAAAGTGGATGACCTTGCATATCTTCCACACACTCTTGGACAATAATGGAGGTAGAAAATCGTTTTTTGTTTTCATCATTTTCCTTTGTGAAATTAAATGGTCGTAAGGAGACCCTGGGTGAGCGCCTCGAAAAGCAGTTGAAACAGATTCATTTAGATCTTTTCTTTTTTAATTTGTCGTCTACGGACGTTACGCAGAATTTGACATACTTGATCATGCAGCTATAATTGACCGCCTTGGGCTAAGAGCTTTTCTTTTCCTTTTTTGAACTTCAGCTCGAAGCCGGCACAACGTTTATATTATGCAACCGGATTATTGAAGTTCGGAGATCTTCGGTCTCGCGAGATGTCCGCACAAAGTGGCGTTGGCTGTTAAGAGTTGTCAAAGTCAAATTTTACACAAGTATTTTTCCAATAGATAATGACAGCAATTGAGTTGCTCCAATAAGTCCTTTGGAGAAGATTTTTTTATAATTT
Organism: Urocampus carinirostris; assembly: GCF_059441175.1. Taxonomy (NCBI): domain Eukaryota; kingdom Metazoa; phylum Chordata; class Actinopteri; order Syngnathiformes; family Syngnathidae; genus Urocampus; species Urocampus carinirostris. The sequence continues at coordinate 21,442,713 of NC_142365.1, forward strand.
CTTTAAGGGGTATTTTGCTGCTAATGTAAAAATCTGTTCTCTGACCACTTGATTTCATTTACAACCATCACAGAATATCCTATTTTTCAGGAATCTACACTGCATAGTTAGATGAGAGTTCATACTTTGTACAGACAGAATGGGCAACTAGCAGACATTTAAGTGTCAGAACCAGAACAGAAACAGGACCCAATCGTGTAACGTTCTCATACAAGCCTTTGTTTTATGGGAAATGGGTAGTCATGCACGTTAGGTAGCTGGTCTGGCGTGGAAAGACCGGAAGCCAGAGACCGACGAGACCAATTCCAATTGCCCGAGTTGATATCGGACAGATGGGGTCGATACCGGACAGGAAGTGACAGACAGGATAGATAACAGATTAGGATATCGCAAATTAACAGGAGAAACTAGACGGGAACGAAAACTGGGGAAAATAATAAACAGGACATAATCAGACGGAAACTAAACTGGAACCCGAAATTAAACAGGACAACAATAAACGGGAACAATACCGGACTGGTGATATCATAGGAAAACAGGACAGAGTCAGATCCCACATCTTGTGGGGCAGAAATTTGTCTGACGGGCTGACCCTGAAGTAAGAGAGCCCTGAGCTTTATGTAAACAGAAAGTCAATCTCTCAACGAGCCGCAGCTGGCACCACACAGGGCGGGGCCAATTGGGCACCATGGCAACCGTGACACTCATGGGCAGGGACAATTGGGCCCCACGGCAACCTTGACACACATGGGTGGATCCAATTGGGCGCCATGGCATCCATGACATTAAGAGTACAGACGCTGCCCTACTTACTCACAAGACGATTGTTCTTAAGTTAAATTTGTTCGTAAGTTGCTTGAGTGCTATATTTTTTATGTTTAAGGTTTATATAAGTATGTTTGAAACTGAAAAATAAACGTTTAATAAAATGATATGCTTTATCACAATAAATAAAGTTAATTTTAACTTACTTTTAGAAGATGAGCTTCTAGAGGTCCTCCTCGTGGTAAAAAGTGGCAGAAAAAAAAGTGATCCAACCATTTTCTCAACCGGATCAAGCTTTCTTATTCCACTTTCAAATGAAACGACTCGCCTCCTCTTTATACTTCACACCAATTGAATGGATGCACGAGATATTAAGCAATAAAAAAGTTCTTAGCGCGCTGCAGATACAGTATAGAATGTTTACACACGAACAAGGAAGAGGAAGCGCATTTCTTCTTCGGGGTGGATGCTGGGTGAGCTCTCACAGCGCCACACGCCGGTAGCGGCAGAAAGAAGCACTACAGTAATCTCCTGTATTTTTCGACATCCCAAAAAAATGTTCGTATCTACCGTTTTTCGTAAGTCGAATGGTCCTAAGTAAGGGAGCGTCTGTATAGAAGAAAATACATTAATATATTAATGCACAGTAGAGGTAAGATAATCGGCTGGGCCCGAACCTGGCCCGAAAATGTCAATCATTAATTGGGGCCAGCCAGGCTTTTCTCAAGCGTTTTTTTATTTTTCGTTGTGGAAGATCTGCACAGCATGCACTCTGTTCGGCGTACCTATTTTTTCTCAAGTAATTATTTGGAGAACTACCTTTTACTTCTACTTAAGTAATATTATTTTGAGGTAAGTTTTACTTGAGTAACACACTTCGGCGTTGCACCTCGAAGCCGCGTGCATTATGGCACCGAAGTGCACACTTGATTTGAGGACGAAATAAATCCTAAGCGTAACTTCTAGTCTGAGTGCAGCTTCGGGCTTACTTCGGCTTTGGTTCCTCATACCAATAAAATAAGTATTTAAACACCCTGCTAATTTTCTATTTCTCCCACTTAGAAATCATGGAGGGGTCTGAAATTTCCATCTTAGGTGCATGTCCACTGTGAGAGAGATAGACTAAAAAGAAAAATCCAGAAATCATAATGCATGTATTTTTAACAATTTATATGTGCGATACAGCTTCAAAAAGGTTTTTGAACATCTGTGTATCATCCTGATTTCTGACCCTGAAAGACCTCTTAGTCCGCCCATTAGAAGTCCACCTGCACTCAATGTATCATCCTGAATCAGATGCACCTTTTTGAGGTTGTTAGCTGCATAAAGACACCTGTCCACCTCATACAATCAGTAAAACTTTAACTATTAACATGGCGAGCACCAAAAGCTCTCCAAAGACACCAGAGAAAACATTGTACACCTCCACAAGGCTGGAAAGGGCTACGGAGCAATTGTCAATCATGCATTGTGATTTCTCTATTTTTCTTTTTAGTCTATCTCTCTCATAGTGGAAATGCACCTATGAGTTTCTTTCACTATATACATATCCATCCATCCATCCATCCATTATCTGCACCGCTTAGCCTCAGTAGGGTCGTGGGGGTGCTGAAACCTACCCATCTATCTTCGGGCAGTGGGCAGGGGACACCCTGAACCGGTTGCCAGCCAGTCGCAGGGCACACGGAGACAGACAACTCACTTGCTCATTCACACCCTGGGACAATTTGGACCAGCCAATTAACCTGAAATGCATTTTTTTGGAATGTGGGAGGAAACTTGAGTGCCCAGAGGAAACCCATGCAAGCACAGGGAGAACATGCAAACTCCACACAGAAAGGTTCGATCTCATGACCTCAGAACTGTGCCGCACACGCGCAAACCACTGCGATGCCGTGCTATACACACACACACACACACACACACACACACACACACACACACACACACACAGAGTTAATTAGTTATTTCATAAAATATAAAACATTGTTAGTGCCTAAAGACCTTACCATGAGTATAAAGTAACGCAAAGGGCATCAATTATTCACTGGTCATGACATTTCCAAGTAAAAAGTATGGGATCATTATCGATCAATACCACCCTCTTTTCACTCAGATAGTATGGATATGAAAACTCCAAGTATCGCCCATCCCTAGTGCACGGCACCTTAAGCGCAAAGATTCTCCATGCATATTCTTGTACATGCACGAGTAGTATGTGGAAGATGAAAAATTAATATTGCGGTAGCGTGTCATTCGTTTTAGTGATTCAAATATGACAAAACATCCCAGTTTTCTGCATTTTGCACAGAAAACTAGCATGATCTTCCATGTCAGTGAATTAGCATAGTCTTTTGTGGGATGTTTTCTGAATGAAAAACTTGCATCTTCTATACCGAAAAACAGCTCCACGCTAAAAACTAGCTTTCTTTTTCCACGCTTCAACACAGGCTTGTTTGAAGCTTCATCCTTGAGGCCAAAAACTGTTTTCTACACCCAAAAACACCATTATTTTTTACGCTGAAAACAAGAGTTGTCTTTGATGTATACAACCAATGTTTTGATCTACAATAAAACTAGAGCCCTTGTCTTGAACCCCAAAAACTAGCGTTGTCTTAATCCAAGCTACAGGATAGAGTTGTCTTCTACATACTTAATCTATTACGCTCAAAATTAGCATTCTCTTTAAACCCAAGAACTAGTGCTGTCATTGAAGCTAAAAACAAGTATCGTCTTTGATGTAGACAAGCGGTGTTTTGTTCTACAATTAAACTAGAGCCCTTGTCTTAAACGCCAAAAACTAGCGTTGTCTTAATCCAAGCTAAAGGATAGCTTTGGCAATCCACCTGAAATGCATGTCTTTGGAATGTGGGAGGAAACCGGAGTGCCCGGAGGAAACCCACGCAAGCACGGGGAGAACATACAAACTCCGCACAGTAAGTCCGGTAGCTGTATTTGAACCCACACAGGAGGTTCCCAAGATCTTAGAACTGTGCCGCACACGCACTAACCACTGCGCCGCCGTGCTGCCCACATAATTAATCTTTTACGCTCAAAATTAGCATTGTCTTTAAAGCCAATAACTAGTTGGGCACTCAAAAAAGCTGCGGTCAATCATGGACAATTCATCACATCCATTACACAGCATTATCTCCAGACAGAAGAGCAGCTTCAGCGACAGACTGCTGCCACTGCCTTGTACCGCGGACAGACTGAAGAGATCTTTTCTTCCTCATGCCATGAGGCTCTTTAACTCCACCCGGCGGAGTAAAGGCCCACAATAAACCACACCTCTACATTGCATATTACCGTACTTTTATTGCAGTGTGTATTTTATGTAGCACTATTTAAATACTCTATACAACACGCTACAGTGGTTATTAGCACGTCACATTGGGTATTTGTATATTGTATTCCTTTTGCTTTATTATTGTATTGTTCTCAGCGAAGGGATGCTGCTGGAAATGTGAATTTCCCTGCGGGGATGAATAAAGTATCTATCTATCTATCTATCTATCTATCTATCTATCTATCTATCTATCTATCTATCTATCTATCTATCTATCTATCTATCTATCTATCTATCTATCTATCTATCTATCTATCTATCTATCTATCTATCTATCTATCTCTATATCTCTCTCTCTCTCTCTCTCTCTCTCTCTCTCTCTCTCTCTATCTATCTATCTATCTATCTATCTATCTCTATCTCTCTCTCTCTCTCTCTCTCTCTCTCTCTCTATCTATCTATCTATCTATCTATCTATCTATCTATCTATCTATCTATCTATCTACCTATCTATCTATCTAGTGCTGTCATTGAAGCTAAAAACAAGTATCGTCTTTGATGTAGACAAGCAGTGTTTTGTTCTACAATAAAACTAGAGCCTCTGTGTTGAACGCCAAAACCTAGCGTTGTTTTAATCCAAGCTACAGGTTAGTGTTGTCTTCTACATACTTAATCTATTACGCTCAAAATTAGCATTCTCTTTAAAGCAAAGAACTAGTGCTGTCATTGAAGCTAAAAACAAGAATCATCTTTGATGTAGACAAGCAGTGTTTTGTTCTACACTTTAATATATATGTGCCACACAGAAGATATGGACATAGTATTTTCCTTTTCCTATATTCATATTTAATTTAGTTTTCACTGTATCCTAGTTTAACCAGCTCAGTAGCCTAGATGGTAAGGCGCCCGCTTTGAGACTGGGAGGTCGTTGGTTCGCGCCCCGGCCGAGTCATTCCTAAGACTTAAAAAGTGGTCGGCGGCGCCCTCTGTTGGCTGCGGCTGCATCGGCTCGCTACAACGGGTCAGGTGCAATCGACATTTCGTTCTGTGTACATTGTTACACAGAATGACAATACAAGGAAATTATTATTATTATTAAACTTTTACTATCAACATTGTAAACCTGGGTTGCAAAGGAAATGTAATTCGCATTCTTATGTAAATAAAAATAAAGGCAATTTTAATTTTTTAATATTTTACACATTTAAAACAAGCATCGTATTTAAAGCAAAAGCTAGTGTCGTCTTTGAAGCTAAAGGCAAGTGTTGTCTCTTAAAAACTAGTGCCAGTGTCTTTTACACCCAAAACTACACACAGTGTTTTCTACTTTGTTCTTAATAGTTTACGCTCAAAACACTAGTGTCGTCTTTGATGTAGACAATTAATTTTTGGTTCTACAATAAAACTAGCGCTATTGTCTTCTCCACCAAAAATAAGTGTTGTCTTCTATGCTAAAATCTTGCAGCATTGTCTGCACCAGAGGTCGGACACCTATGGCTAATGAGCCATATACGGCTCTTTTCGTGAGTATGTATGGCTTGGAGACAAAATTGATTTCATGCAAATTTCCTCTGTTGTTCCAAATTTGCGTGAACGAATCAAACCAACACTGAGAATAGGGATTCTACTCTTACTCTATATAGGGCACATTTTAACTACAGTTTACAGCCAAGGTGTCACACCCAAAAACTCGTTTTGGCTGTACAGTACTAAGAAATCCTTTAAGCTGATTAAATCATCCATGTTCATTGTTGAGACATCTTTGGATGAAAATCCACAGAATAAACTAAATACGCCAAAACGCCTGCAGAGCACCCAAAACAATTTGCGTGAGCGGTAGGGATGGGTGAAGCTATGCAAAGACCACATGCACTCTCTCCTGTCTCTCGCCCTGCGCCGTCTGCGCTGAAGGATAATACGTCCGAAACCTTGTTTGCAGAATTTTGTGACATTTTTACCAACAAACTTTGCAGGAACCCTTTAAACCATTATTTCAAACTGAGTCTCAACAGTCTGACATAGCTGCGGGAGGGAGACAAATTTTAAGTGGTGTATTCATTTGGGGCACAGGCCTTGGCATTATTGTTAATTCATAGATTTTATCAAAACATCATATGTCACACAATCATGTAAAATATTCTGAAGAATAAGCTTTTGTCTGAAGAGTGGGTTTTGCAGTTTTCTTGAATTTTGTCTGAAAATATATGGTGTGGCTCTTTGCCCCCCAATAAATCTAAATAGTTTGCTTCTATGGCTCTTTGAGTCAAAAAGGTTCCCGACCCCATGTTTATATGAAGTTGCGTTTTATTTTTCCACGTTGAAATGAAGTGCTGTCTTCCACCAATTTCATATTTTGCGCACTAAACAGGCATCATCTTAGAAACCAAAAAAGTAGCATCATCTTTGAAGCTAGAAGAAAGTGTTGTCTTGGATGTAGACAACCAGTGTTTTGTTCTACAATAAAACTAGCGCCATTGTCTTCTACACCAAAAATTGCTGTTTTCTTCTACGCTGAAATCTTGCAGCATCGTCTACACCAAACATCAGCGTTATCTTATTCCATGTTGAAAGTTAGTGCTGTTGTCCACAAACTTCAAATTTTTTTGTTTGAAAACAGCATTGTCTTCGAAGCCAAAATCTAGCGTCAGCTTTGAAGCAAGTGTTATCTTTCATTTAGACATCCAGTGTTTTCTTGTACGCAAAAAAACAAGTACTGTTGTCTTCTACACACAAAAACATGTCCTTTATGCTAAAATCTTTTATACCCAAAACTAATGTTGTCTTAGTCCATGTTGTCTTTTAAGTCAAGTCAAGTCAGGTCATGTTTATTTGCATAGCCCTGAATCACAAGAGTCTCAAAGGGCTGCACACAGCACTGAATATTGCAAACTACAGAATATTATGACACCATCCCCTGATCCAAAACCTACATGAGGGCAAGGAAAAACTCAAAAACCTCAACATGAGGAAAATGAAGAGACCTTGAGAAGGGACTGCCCATGTGGTAATCCCCCTTCCAGGGTGATGATGCTGCAATGGATTTTGCAATACCAAACATTACACAGATATCATCAACAGGAATTATAGGTCATTCATAAGCTATAGACTAGAACTGTGTTTTAAGCCTAGATTTAAACAGTTTCACTGAGGTTGCAGATCAAATCTAAGGGGGCAGAGCATTCCACAACATTGGGGCCCGAATGGAGAATGCTCCCGAACCTACGGTTCTCTCCTTGGCTCTTGGGATAACTAGTAGATCAGCATTTTCAGAGTCAAACAGAATTAAACAGTACTTAATATTTCTTCCATGTACTTAGTCCTCTATGTTTCTGTGGAGCAGTGGTTAGCACATACGCCTAACACGCGAAAGGTCCCTTGTTAAAGACCAGGTGGAAACATTCAAACAAGCATCATCTATAAACCTAAAAACAAGTATTGCCTTTGATCTACACAACTAGTGTTTTCACTCCCAAATAAAGTGCTTCTTCTTCTACACCAAAATTAGCGTAGTGTTTTCTACGCCAAAAACTAGCCCCGATTTATTCCACGTTGAAAGCTAATGTTGTCTTCTAAACTGCGAAATCAATTATTTTCCGCCTAAATCTAGCGTCATCTACTACACTAAAAACAACAAGGGAGTCTGGAAAACATGGTCGATGTTGTCCAAATTCGTGGTTTTTTTTACATTTAGGTCATTTATCCTGTATATAGGAAGTATATTGTACAGAAAAGGTATTATAGATGCATCCAAGCTATCTGGGTGACAGCAAAGGGTCACAAGCTTCTTATCACAATAGAGTAATTCATCTTTTTCAGCAGATAAAACCTTTGAGGTTTTCGAGTCTCACTTTTGGCCACAATCTTCTATTGTATTCATATGCCCCACTTGGAAACATTATAAATCAACAGCACTGTGTTACAGCAGTTGCTATGCGGGGTCATTAGAGGACTCACCGTGCCGGTCAGATTTGCTCTGTAGCGTTTTTACTTCATCTCCATTTGCCTATATTTAGGCAATGTTTTAAAAAAAACTTCAGTACAAGGTAATAAATATGAGCTCAATGTCTTCCTTTACTTACAGTGATGCCCATGATAGGAGACATATTTTCTTTTTAGCATATCAAAACAGTCTCTTAGGTGTATTAATAGCATCTATTATTTGATAAAAATCAATAATTACAGTGCCCTTCATGCTATTTTTGTTTCTTGTTTTTCTTTCCTAACAAAGGCAAACGAGTAACTCTATCTAAAGTCGGGCCGATATTAAGAGGCTTGTTGCTAAGGCGACTACTAGCGAGGTCACCAACACGGAACCCCTAAAGAACACCTGAATAGCTTCAGAACATGGCTTACTAGTGATGCGTCATTGATAATTCGTAGAAAATTTTAAAATGTGAATAGGAATGATTTAAAAAAGATTGCCAGTTTATTAAAGGGACACTGTATATGGCTCGAGGCGACAAAAAAATCTGAAGAGCCGAAAGAGTCGTCTCTTTTGAGTCAGTCGAACCAAAAGAACTAGCAAAAAAAAAGGTTTTAGGATTTAGATCAGGGGATGGTGCAATAATAGCCTTTAGTCTGTACAGCCCTTTGAGACTCCTTGTGATTAAGGGCTATACAAAGAACTATGACTTAACTAGTAGTAACATGATTCACGGTTTACAGATCCCTTAACTGCCTTGGTCATCTGAGGATGCAACTCTGGACAGCTTTCTCCACTGCTGACAAATCCTGGCCTGAGTTTGGGTCGTTGCCAAGTGGGCACTAGTCCATTCCTTGATGTCTTCCTCTTCCTCTGTCCCCTTGGACCGTACCCTCGAGAATGATTTTGGCCAGTCGTGATGATTTTGTGACAAGACCATACCAGTGAATTTTCCTTCTGCGCACAGTTGACAAGAGTTTTTTGTATAGTCGATTGTGTCGTCTGATGGTGTTGCACTCTGTTTCGTTTGTCATACAGCTATTTAGTTGATGCCTAGAGGTTTCCTCTAGCTTTAGGCCCTGATTTTTCTTTCTTGCTTTTCTGGGAGGGTCCATGTCTCACAATAGAAGAAGGTGGAAGTGACCAGCGCTTGCATGATTCTGATCTTTGATTTTAATGCTAGGTTCTTGTCTTTCCAGATGGGTTTAAGTCTGGCAAGTATGGTTGTGGTTTATTTAATCCTGGCTGTGATTTCTAGCCAGGGGTTCTGACCCATCTTCTGATATAACTGTTCCAAGATAATTAATTTTGGTGACAGGTTTGAGTTCTTGATGGTTGATGGTGATGTTTGTGGCGTTATCTTGGGGTTTGTTTATCATTACTTTTGTTTTTTTTTTCCATCTCATACTGCGTTAATGCTTTGTCCATTTGATTGACCAGATGCCTGAGTTAATTGTTGTTCTTCTGCCAGTCCTGCAATATCATCGGCAAAACAGAGGTTAGTGACGTTATGTCCCCCAATGCTGACTGTACCCTTATGATGACCCAGGTCTTCGATCATGATCCTTTCCAAGAAAATGTTGAATAAAGGTGGAGAGAGAATGCTGCCTTGTCTCACGCTTCCCTGGAAACCTTACTTCAATGGTACCGTATGGTGGCATACAGCTGTTCAATGGACTGAACTGGTTTCTGGCCAATGTACTTCCGCATGGTGTACCACAAGGCAGCTTGCCATACTCTGTCAAATGCATTCTTGAAATCCACAAAGACGTGATGGATGTTTCTCCGGTGTTGTTGAAACTTCTCACAGGATGCGGAGATTAAAAACCTTTTCTGTGGGGCTCCTTCCCTGAATAATCTGATGAGAGTTGTTATTTGACGTGATTTATTTCAGAAATGAATACAAGATCACTAATCAGTAACAAAACAGAAGCTCTCAGTTTCAAATAGCTCTGTGACCCCTGTATGAGTGTTACAGTGAGAACATAAAAAGGGCGGCCAAGTCTCCGTAATAGAGTTTTAGAGTCCTGATTTTAGTAACAAACGCTATAAAGTAGTTGAAAGTGGTTCTTGTTTCAAGCATCTGCTGTATTAATGAGCGGCGAAGGTTTTTACATGAGTTCAAATACAATGAAAACTCAAAACTGTGCAGGCTTCTGCTTGATGGTGTGAATCACCGCTCTCAAATGTCACTCAGAGGTTCCATTTCAAAAATAACAATATCCCAGTTTCATGGCAACACATTCCGCCGGTTGTATTTATTTATTTATTTTTTGTGGCAGCGTCAGTGTATCAAAAAAAAAGCATGAAATGGCCCTAAAAACAATTGCTACGGTCGCGAACATTTTCCTGGATAAGCGAAAATGTCAACTCGTTCATAACGCTACATTCAAGGACTCGTCATCCAGCGGTTCTACAAAATGGAACAACAATCCAATCATATAACTTTCCTTCCCTCCGGCGACACAGCATCAAGCAATTGCAGGGAATCAGTGAAAATGAGTCTTTTCCCCGAGACAGAACCCTATATCCCCTTGATTCTTTTTAGAGGTACTGTAGATCCACTAATTACTCATCTGTGACCTTAAATGTTCTAGAAAGGTTTTACTTCTCACCCGGAGCCTTGGCTGAAACCCCGATAGGCTAAATGTCACTTCCAAAACAATCCAATCATATTGATGGCGATGAAAATGGAATTGTCGGCAAATAACAAGCCGTGTCGTAGAGAGACGGAGCCTTGGGCTCATCGTCTACCAGCGCGTCAAATCCCTGCACTGTTCCTCTGTAATGTAGGTTACAATCTTGACACTGATCTACCTTAAGTAGGGAGGAAGGGGGATGCCGTTTCGTCTTTAGAGTCATTCTACGTACTTCCTTTGTTTACGTTTCCCTGAAACGTCAAACATCTCAAATGCAGGCATGCGCGCTATAATCCTCCGTAGAAGACATATCCTGCAAAAATAGATCAGTGTATAACAGATATGTCAAACAAATGGTCTGCGGGCCAAATCCGGGCCGTTGGATGATTTAATCCAGCCTTCTGAGTGTGTAATAAACACGTACCGTAAATTCCGGACTATAGAGCGCACCTGATTATGAGCCGCACCCACCACATTTCAGAAGCAAAACCGATTTTGTACATACACAAGCCGCACCTGTATATTAGCCCCATGCGCCCACATTGAAAAAATGCAACACAAAATTAACCCATACCCGACACAGTCCAAAAATCACAGCCGGCAAGTGAATGGAAAATTATACCGGTACTTAAGGTTTGATGCAGAGCTGCAGAGTCCGGGTGCCCATTGAAAGTAATCCAAGGAAAAAAGTGTATATTTCCAAAGGTAAGGGTGGGAAAAATATATATCCACTATTGTCGGCCGCGTCCACAAACACGTCTATCCTTTACTCCACTTCCCGTCAGCCCGTGTTTGCCCCGCCCCTTCTTTCTCATTTGCACGGGCAAAACATCAGAATAAGTTTCTAAAATAAATACATTACAAAAATGTACAGTTGCAAATACATATTATACATGGTTACACATATTTACAAAGAAAGACAGTACATCGAGAAAGTTTTCAAAGCTTTGATAATAATATTATAACTTTCATCCCAAAGCGTGCCTGTGAAGGGTAGCAAAACGCTACTAGCAACACGCTCGCAACTCAGTACACAGCTCTGTTAAGAAAATGTACCGTACTTCTAGTAAGCACGGTAAACCATCCTCATCTTCCTCTTTATAACTGATGTGTATCAAAGTCGTCTTCCTTCAGTATGAGAAAAAGACTTTGCCATATAGACGTCATCCCACGCTCCCTTATTCGAAAACACGCTATTGTCACGCTCGCAAAGTAAAGTTTACGTGCGGTAGCTCTGATTCCTTCTATATCGGATTGCTCGATTGCGTTTAGCTTGAAAGTTGCGTCGTGTGCCTTTCTTTTTGCAATTTGCATGATGAGAATATGTCTACGATAATTTAATTTGTGCACAAGTTAAGAAGTTGCAATTTTACCTTTTGTACTCGAGCGCCGCTGGCAGCCGTTAGAAAAATTACATAAATTGGCCGCATCACTGAATAAGCCGCAGGGTTGAAAGTTTGGGAAAAAAGTATCGGCTTATAGTCCGGAATTTACGGTATATAATAAACACAAACCAAATGCTTCTTCCAAAATGTGAAGGGCAGTAAAGGTGTAAAAGTGCTGATGTCCTTTCTGCTTTCATGTTAAAGACAATATTGTGCAGTATGTTCTTAGTTTCGGTAGGCCCAGCCTAGTAGTTTTAACTAATCCATCCATCCATTATCTGCATCGCTTCTCCTCAGTAGAGTTGCGGGGGTGCTGGAGCCCATCACAGCTGTCTTCAGACAGTGGGCAGGGGACACCCTGAACCGGTTGTCACAAGGCACACAGAGACAGACAACTCACTCACTCATTCGCACCTAGGGACAATTTGGACCGAACAATTAACCTGACACGCATGTTTTTGGAATGTGGAAGGAAAGCGGAGTGCCCAGAGGAAACCCACGCAAGCACCGGGAGAACATACCAACTCCATACAGGAAGGTTTGATCCCATGACCTCAGAAATGTGCCATGGACGCGTTTACCACTCAGCTGCTGTGCTGCCCAGTTTAAACTAATATTATTGCCTTTTCATCGCTATAATTCATATTATGTATTCCTTTTGTATTTACTTTAAAGCAGTATAACAATTGAGGCGAGCATATTTGTCATTCATTGCTCTCACTTGAGTATGTTTGTGTTGAGTTGGTTCGGATGTAAAGTGTGATTTACTCAACTGTTAAAATAAACGACTTGTTAACGCATTCGATGCCAAACATGAAAATCATAGTTTTCCATTGTTTGTGAAAAAATGTGTGCATATAAATGATCCATTATCATCCATACGTATAATTTGTAGAGTAAACTACAAATGTATGTTGAATGAAAAAGCATAGTACTGAAAAACAAAACTAATTTTTGGGTTCTGACCAAGTCTGTATCGGGCCCCCAAGACAAACTGAGTTTGACATCCTAACCAGGCACACACATTCAGATACATTGACCAAAACTATACAAAATCCAAAGAGAAATAGCAGTAAAAGCCTCAAATCATAAGTCATTTAGAGCAAATGCACCCTGACTCCACTGTGTTCCCTGAATCATTAGCCTGTAACATGTTTAATACTGTTGTCATTAAAGAAATAGTGTGTTTTAATTTGTGTCCCCCTGTGGTAAGAAAACGGCATTCATGAATTAAAGAAAATTAATAATAAGTAAAAATACATGAACTATCATATAAATCTGCATATAATATTTTAAGGTTGAGGAATCTGCACTGTCTGCTTAACAATTTACGGCTACCGGTACCAAATACACAGTAGAGCAACATCTATTTGTCAAATAACGCACTGTCCATTTGAACAGAAGTTAAGTTCTTAAATTTAACTGAAAAGTTTATAGTTGAGGAGACACTCAAAATAAGAAGAAAGGACATGAATGAATTTTGAACTTGCAAGGAGAACAGGAGAGGACTGTACAAAGAAACCCTTAAAATGCCAAATTCTAAATATATTTTCAAAACCCTCCTCTGAGCCCGTTTTGAATTAAGTCTCCTAGGTTACAAAAATCAAATCCGCCCTTAATGCCCCAGTGTTGGTTATTTGACAACTAGGTTACACTGTTGTCTAATGAGAATGAAAACCAGTACCACAGCAAGCAACAAGATGACATACAAATATGGCGGTGACTTAAGTTCCGTAATGTAAAAGAACTACACATTATTGACCTATGATATTTTATAAAAAAACAACATTGGTATGATAGTTCATGTATTTATGTCCCGGTATTCAAATACATAGTGTTTCCATGGTGCAGTGTTAGCACATTCACCTTGCACGCAAAAGGTCTCAGGTTCCAGACCTGGTGGAAACATATATTGACCTTGAAAGCGATGGGTGTCATCAGGCTCCACTTGTCCAAGCCACACCAGAGGATTTAGGGTATTCACTTAAATACCATAATACCATTAAAGCATGTTACTGGGGAGGTGACCCTACAACCTTAGTGGTTAGAGTTTTGTACCTCTAGGAGGCGCTAAATATTACTCAATGTCCTTTTAAGAGTAAAAAAAAATCAAAGAACAGCAATGATGTAAACGCTGCTCAATAGAGAACAACAGTGAGGTATGATATATAATGCAATCTCCTCACAAGTGTCTTACCGGTAACCCAGTTGGCGTTAATTAGAACTAACTACACAAAACAAAGGCTTACGAACTTTGCGTCGTGGCAGACACAATATGCGTCACTAAAGAACAATTAAAAAAAAGGTTTGTGCTAGTTATGGGATATAATTGACTACATTTGTTTCTGCCCGGTACCCAAATCTTGAGTGATCATCAATACCGATTCCACATATGCATACTCTTAGTTTATAACATATTCTTTATTTAAAAACTGGTGATATTCTTATAGAAATATGTTTTAATCACAACAATAGGACTTTAAAGAAGGAGTCGATACTGGTTTTGGTCTCTATCAAAGATACTGATACCTTAAAAAGGCTGATACACGGTATCTGCCTTTGCCTATCCTTAGAAATATTTGTCAGTATTATCCAATTCAGAGCAACAAATTTCAGTGTTTGTCCTTTAAATAGCACTTGTTCTTAGTTACGCTATACCATATGGTGACATCTGGTGGTCGAATAATACACACTGTTCCTTTAAGTGGACATTAAATTACATTAAATAGTTGGATACAGTCATAAACCCAAGACCTGGGCTTTTTTAATCGTCCGTGTTATATCCAGGGTTGGGTAGGGCTACTTTAACTTGATTACTTTCAAATACTTTTGGATTACTCCAATACCAAATATGCTAATAAAAGACAAAATAAACTAAATATGAATAAATTACTAAATTTTGTGCAGGCTTGGGGTGTAACGGAATACATGGAACGGCAAAAATGATGTTGGCAAGCTGCTTGGATTTATTTTAATTTTGTTTCTGTCGCATTTTATGTTAGTTTTGCCGGAGATCAAAGAGATCAAAGCCAGGAGAGAAAGCTTACCACGTGTTGTGAGTCAGAATTGTATTCATATTTAGTTTCTTTTGTCTTTTATTAGCATATTTTATTATTGGAGTAATCCAAAAGTAATTGAAAGTAGTCATGTTAAAGTAACCCTACCCAACCCTGGTTATATCTACTCTGTATCACATCTTAATTCGGTGCATATTTACCCTAATTTAGGGTATTCACTTAAATACCATAATACCATTAAAGCATGTTACTGGGGAGGTCATAAAAGAGCAATAAAACCAAACGAATGGCTGTTTTTTACGGTTGTGAACAAAAACAAATTTGAAGTGACGCAGTAATAGACTTTGTCCTTCATTTGTTTATTGCATTGTGATTATATTCGCACAACAAAAGACGCCGTGGGCTGAACTCTGCGGCGTGCTAAATGTGTTTACGCCTCAGAGCGGGAATATACAATCCGACGATAATTATAGTTGGGAGTACTTTAACAGTTAGTTGCCACTCTCACACCGAGAAAAGTAATTTCACAAAAAAACACAAATACTGTATTTTCTGGATTAAAATGTTCACCGTATTAAAAAATATATATTTAGTACTATTTTTCATAAATACAGAGTTTGTACGGGTGCTTGAGAATCCTTGAAAAGTGTTTGGATTTTGGGTGATGTGATGATAAATGCTTGCAATCATTCTCAACAAGTCTGCTTAAAAATGACGCAGACGTTGATCTCTGGTGGCTTCGCTTTGCCATTGCATTTCTTCTTCCCCTGTGATTAACGGCAGCTTTTATTTGTTTGTATGGCATTGTCCTATGAAGCATCTTCGCTCCCTATGGGTCGTGCACAAGAGGACAGGTGAATGCTACACCTAAACAGGGCACCATGTAATGTGTATTTGCGCAGGGATTATGTATCAAATATTAAAATATTAATATTCTTCTTTCTTTCTTTTTTCTTTCATTTCTTTTTTCTTTTTTCTTTCTTTCTTACTTTATTTTTCTCTCTCTTTTTATCCTCCCCTCTTTTATCTCCCCTCTTTTTTATTTTGTTTATTTTTTTTCAGCTTTTTATCTTCCTCTTTTTCTCCCTCTCTTTTTACCCTCTTCTCATTTCTTTCTCTACTTTGTTCCCTCTTACTTTTTCTCTTTGTATATCTCTTCTCTCTCTGCTTTTATCTTTATTTCTCTCTCTCCCCCTTCTGATTCTCTCAATCTCTCTCTCTCTTTCTTTGTTTTTCTCTCTCTTACTCTTTATTTTCTTTCTCTTTCTTTCTGTCTTATTTCTCTCTTTTTTCTTTCTACTTAACCTGGTAATAACATAGTAACAACATAGTAATAACATAGGCTGCTATTTCATAATTGCATATGAAACTAGTGCCCTTTGCACTAATAAGTTGCAAAATGTAGCTCTCTGCTTGAAAAGGGTTGGAGACCCCTTGTTTAGATCCACTGATATATTCGCAATTTACTCAAGATATGAAAATCATATATCTTGCTAAATGCAGATGAAAGATTAAAATTCACATTTGCAAATCACAAATATATTTATAGATCTGCAAAATACATGATTCACACCGAGTTTCATCTCTTATGGTACCGGAGAAATTGCACATTTTGCTTTGGAAACCTTATAAAGTTGAATTTGGCTGTGAAAGTAGTGTATAAACCTCTGGTATTTATTTTTTAGATGTACCTTTTAGTTCGTAAAATACGGTAATAAAAAGGCATGTTAGGACAATTATTCACGGCAGAGGATAAAAAAATGACCGTTAATTACTTTCCGGTCCATCAATCAAATCTTCAACTAATTATTACAATGCTCGGTGAAGCTGAAAAGAAGGGTGAAAATGGATGCCTTGCCTGCAGGAAGTGCTGCGTGTCATCGCCTCATGCAGGCAAATGTCATCTCCGGCCTGCTGCGTATTGTCTAAAGCAAGACGCCTTCACATGATTGACTAACATTGTTAGGGACAAAACATCTAGGGACAACAGATACCTTCCGGCCGGTAAATCAAAACTGTCTCACGTGTTAGCTTACACCGATAACTAAAATGGCTGTGCGCTATTAGAGCATCTCCCGCAAAGTCATTTATGATGTCTTGTCCCTTATTTCTTGTAAAAGATTTTGTTCCTCGCCTAACTTGTTTTATCCTGGAAGAGTAGAATGTCTTTCTGGGAGAGCTGCTGAGTCAACAAAACCAAAAATGCCAAGTCAACGTTTTTAGGAAGTTTTCACATCTGGGGTAACCTACCTGACTCTCTGTAAAAGATGGTGTTGATATTCAATGTTGTTTGGGCTTGAGAGAATGGAATGTCTCAGCCTTTTCGGTATTTTTCACATCTAGTGTCACCTACCCAGCTGCCTTTAAAAGATGATGTTGATATTCAATGTCGTCCTGGCCCGGGGGAGTGAAATGTTTTTCTGGGGTGAAAATGCTGAGTCATCAAAACTAAACGTGCCGAGTCATATTTTTACCACTGATGGTCTACTGCAGGGGTGTCAAACTCAATTCCTCAATGGGACAAAACTCAAACTACATCTTTGGTCGCGGGCCGAACAGGATAAATATTTGATAAATACACTAAAACTTGTTTTAAATATGAATCGAAAACAGACAGGAATATTATTCCTGAATAAACAAACTTAGAATTCTTTGCTCTCTGTATAAAATATCTCCTGTAAAACCTAAATTAAATCAAAAAGATGTGGCCTGCGGGCTGTATATTCTACACCAATGGTAGTGGTAATGTGTTGGCTCTCTCACCGCCAGTACTTGGGTTTGATTCCCATTGCATACTATGTTTTGCATTTAGGTCAGTGATGCTTATCAATTTCACCAGTAAGCACACAATTCGCATTTCTAATCTTATCGTTTATATTTTGCAATACAGTGGGACCTCGCTACTTCGCGGTTCCACGTTCGCGGGTTCAGAGCTTCGCAGGTCTAAAAAATAATAATAATT
This sequence comes from Urocampus carinirostris, assembly GCF_059441175.1. Lineage (NCBI taxonomy): Eukaryota > Metazoa > Chordata > Actinopteri > Syngnathiformes > Syngnathidae > Urocampus > Urocampus carinirostris. Next base: position 21,460,692 of record NC_142365.1, read on the forward strand.
AAATAAAATAATTAAAAAAGAAAAACTTTTTTTTAAGCATTTTTGAAGGGGCTACTTCGCAGATTTTCACTTTTCGTCGGTGGTTTTGGTCCCCATTAACCGCGATAACCGAGGGATTACTGTATATAAGGCACATCGGGTTATAAAGCGCATTTTATACCTGGAAAATACGTTACATTTTAAAGTTATGTCAGGCCCTCTAAGGACAGCCATTACACTGATGTGGCCCTGTCATGATTACTGATGTGGCTCACCTGTGCCCGCTCATTTGGCGCCAACCACCAGGGGTTCTGATTGGCTCCCTGTCCCTACTAAAACCCAGTCCTGTCAGTCCCCTGTTGTGAGTCTGTCTGCGAACCTCAGTATATACTAGGCAAGCCTTTTTCAACCCTAACTCCCACCTGTCCCGTTTTTGCTCCCATCTGTCTCCGGCTTCAACCCGTTTTGATCATGACCACGTCTGCTCTCCCGTCCCGGCTTACAACCTCTTTATGTCCCCGAATGCGTCTACTCTTCCGTTCTGGCCTATGACTCGTTTCCGACCCGACCACGCCTTGCTCTCCCAGTCCCGGCTACCGACCTGTTTTTCCATCCCTGACACCGCTATTGCTCGCTACGGAAGATCCACTTCCGTGTTCGGATCACAATCCAAGTAAAAGAGCGACTTGCTTCCCGCGTCTTGCGAACACCGGATCGTGGGTGCAGCCCTTCCTCTTTCCTTCAATAAAACTTGTGAGAAACATAACACAACTGGGTCCTGTTTCCGTTCTGGTCCTGGCAGGCCCTTTGTGAAAATTACTTTGACACTCCTGCTTTAAAGGATCACCGAAATGTAGGATTCCGATTTCATCGGTAGCCGGACATAAAAAGACTAGTTCGAAAAAGTAAGTCGTTGGGATATAAAAAACATGGCTGGCACTTCTGCACACGCGCAAAGCCCATGCGCATTTTCATTCGGGCAAACTGCCAAAAACAATAAACCTCACACGCCGTAACTGACACCGCGCAAACTACGAGACACGAAAGAAGGTGAATACTGTCAAATGAATCTCCTGCTTTTATTGGTGATTTCCTTCCAAAACAAGCAGGCCCATAAAAAGACGTTGCCTGACTGATGTAAAGAAATTGCCTCCGGTGCCTGTTTATGTCCTGTTCCGTACTTAATGAGAACGTGAAGCTTATAAAGAGAAAAACCGGGATGGAAAACATTTGATAAACACAACCAGTTCCTCCGTTTTAAGCATTTTAAAAACCTAACAATCTACTCTACTAACAAGAGTCAGATTAGCCCTCAGGACTCCGATGTTTTTCTTCTTCAGAGAGAACGGCTCCAAATCGGTGCTGTCTTTGATGGAACACGCGCTATTATGTAGAAATATGTATAAATGCAAGACTGGAAAACTCCCTTTGACAGACAGCCGAAAGGAATCGCGTTTTATTTGCCTGTCCGGGTGAATTGAATCATCTTTGAATTGAGAAGATGGCTTGGTGGAGGGGAACTGGCAGATTATCAACTTCCGTGTGCTCTGAAAAGGGACAAAAAAGCGAAAAAGGGAAGTTACGGGACGAGGGCGGGGGTGTGTTGACTTTTGGGAAAATGTTACGTGAGATTTTAAAATGTATTTGTATTAAAATACATTGTAGACTATGTGAAATGATCAAAAAACATATAGAATACAGGGAAGATGTACAAAGTGACAGGTTTGCTATCTCAGTCTCCTCCCTAAAACTGAACCCGACCCGCCCCAGCCTTTACTCCGCAGCACGTACACTCATTATAAACTCGGATTTTATCTCATTAATATCATTTTATTTATCTAATTAAGTCATTTCCTAATTTGTATAGGCCTTTATATTGACTTCTCGGAGAGCACACCGCGTCGGGTCATTGCATCTCTTTGGCCCAGGTTGGTTGATTTTGTTTGGATATTATTTGTTTTGTGATCAAGTTTTGTTTGTTACTTTGTTCCTTGTATCACTTTTTCCGGTTTGGTCTTTGTTTCTTTCTGCTTCCCATTCAATTGGGTCCGACTTCAAAACAGCTCACTTTTAAAAGTCATCTCATAGAGCCGTTTTGATCACTCACAGAATCAGTAAAAAAAATTTATATTGACCAATTTTCAAAAAAGAAAGTCTCAAAGGGAACCACCCATTGGTTGGTGGGGAGCCAGCTCCCTTCTTTCACTTCCAGGAGTTGAGTCAAGTCATGATTATTTGTGACGCCCTTAATCACAAGGAGTCTCAAAGGGCTGCACAGACCACAGATTATTGTTACACCATCCCCTGATCTAAAACCTACACGAGGACAAGGAAAAACTCAGAAACCTCAACATGAGGAAAATGAAGAATCCTTGAGAAGGGACCGCACATGAGGTTAATCCCCTGCCACAACAAATAATACACAGATATTGTCTACATGAAATATAGGTCATTCATGAGCTATAGAAGTGTGTTTTAAACCTAGAATGAAACTGTTCCACTGAGGCTGCAGATCGAATCTCACAGGGCAGAGCATATATTACCATTTTTTTTTATGTCTAATTACTATTTGAATGTGTTTTTGGTGACAGGAATATGTGTTTCATAGCTGATCACCTGTATGTTTTTGGGTGGACGGGATAGGACTAATTTGTTTTTAAATTGTTTAAATTATTTCACCTTGATAACTCGTTACTCAAGAAATTTGAGCTATGAGCATGATCCTGGAACAAATTCAGCTCGTAAGAAGTGGTACCGTAATTGTTTAACTATAAACTGCAATTTCAACCCTGCGGCTTATATAGAGTTGCAGCTAAAGTATGCATTTTTTGGAGCGGCAGCCAGGAAACTGAACAGCAGTGGAAGTTATCTTTTCAAAAACGCTATACTTCTCTTTCTGTATCATTGGCGTCAATGTCAGGTCCCTGAAAATTTCCTTTACCCCGACAACCATCAACGATAACGGCACAAAAAGACACATAATTTTTGCAATCTGGCACTACCGCAGTATGGTTGCCCTGGCACTCACAGTAGTAGTAGTACATATGTGCTTGTCTTAGTATAGTGAATATTAAACAGTCACATGATCGGAAAACACATGATATAAAAAACTTGAAGCAAAAACGAAAATGGCACAACGGAAACGAAGCAGCTAAAAACGGCGTCGGGTGTGCGGTGAAATGGTGCCTTTGGCGCTCCGTAGCCAAAGGCATCAACACCTAATTTCCCCGGTTTGTGCCAGCTGTATCAAAAACACCTGTCATTGGAGTCGTTGTCAGGTCGTTAGAGTCTCCTTTAATCCTCGAGGAAGGATGACAAGCGAATGCAATTTGGTCTGTCACCAAGGAAACTTTCAATGACCACAGCACAATAACTACATCTGTGTTGCAATCTGGCACTATACTCAACAGTATGGTTACAATAGAGCTGTTGTCTAGAAATACAGGGCTCACATTTTACGCAATGCAGTTCTGATTCGCGTTTTGTGCTCTGGTAGTCTCCATCCATGTTACGAAAATATGTGACATAAACAACTTGCAGTAGAGCTGAATCGATTGTTAGATAAGTTTGAAACCTAGCTATAAAGTATTCTGTCAAACCTTTAATGTGAGTTACCTTACTTACTGTGATTCATGATACTGATAAGTTTATCCTGTTTTTTTTAATATTGGACACCTGCAAAGGGCATTTCATAGGATGCCAGTTGGTTATTTAGACTATTGGTGCGCACTGAAGTTATTTGTTCTGACTACTATTGCGGACAGTTGTTTGTTGTTTTTACTATTACATCATTTCAGCCAATCATGTTACTATTCTTTGATTTTCACACCACTTAGAGTTGATGAATGAATGAATGGTCTTTATCGTTGTTATACAATTTTACAACAACGTTGAAAGGCTTTTCCTTTTAGTGAAAGAAGTGGAGAGTGGTTGGCTTGCTTCACACTATCATCGGGGATCCTCCGGTTGAGCCAGGTCTCTGTGATAATTAAAATTCAAATATCACACAGGGGTTTCCCAGAAGTCGTAGCTCCAGGTCATCTGTTTTATGAGTAATGGATATACAGTCCGGGAGATACAGGCTCAGAAGGTGTGGCTTGTGAGAGTTGTTACGCAACCGCAGTAGTCTGTCGGACCCGAACACAAGCATCGGGGATTACATGAATTGAGCCAGGTCTTCATGACGATTCAAATACAACTGATCTGCTTTCTTGACCGTTTAAGTCATTTGATGAAAAGAAAGCGTTCAGAGGGAGATCTTAGAACAGGTTTGTATCTCTTATCTGAGAGCGTTCTTCCCTGTCCTCCTTGCAAGTTATTCATTGATGTCTTCTCTCTTTATTTAGAGTGTCTACCAAAGATTAAACTAAACTATCACCCATTGACCACTAGGGAGCGCAATAATAATAAAAATAACATCCCGGCATCCTATGAAATCTCCTTTAAAGGTGTCCAATATTAAAAACAGAATAAATATATCAGTTAATCACTTCATAATCTCAACAGATTCTAAAATATACCTGGCAGTATAAAACAAAACTCAACTGTGGGGTTCAATCATGAGGACAAAATACAAATTGTGAACAAATGTGTTGTTGTATTGTTCGAGACAAAGCAGCATGTCGGAGCAGCGCAAGGGCTAGACGTATTACATCCACTTGGTTTGGAGGCCGTTATGATGTGTAGAGAGGCTTTAGAAATCCCCCTGCCGGGTCCACTGGCCTTGGAAATGATGAGCAGTTTTTGATTATCACCCACAGAGATTTCAGTTCCACGTCGGTGCCTACGAGAAGCCTTTGGATGTACCAGAAAGAGCAAATTATCGATTGACCCGAGTCGATACAGGCGCTCGACGAGGCTAATGAGGACCTCTGTTGCCAGGACACCAACTCCTTTAGAGGAATCATGGACTACATTGTTATGTGAATGGCTAGGACATATTCCAATTATGAAATAGTATATTGTTCCGCTGGAAAGTTAGGTCACTTCAATCTAACTTGTAAAAATTTGAATTGTACACAGACATTTCCGTGCACTGTGTATCCTTATTCACTTAGGGCCGGAAATCAAAGGTCCTACATCAGGGGTGTCCACACTTTTGGGAAAGCGGGACGGATATGGGAAGCGTGTAACGGGTGACTATTCAGTCTGGCATTCTTTGAACAGTCTTTTATAAATTCAGCCTCCGTGAAAGGTTTGCAGTTCTTGTCGATCAGCGTTGCGTCCTTTTAGCCCGTCTTTGTAGCATTTAGTCGCATTTTTCACTTGACCCACAGGGTCAAAGCAATGCGGTGCCATTAAAACAGCTTCAAGCTGCTTCAACTTTTTACAGTGTTAGTTTCCAGTTAGCTTAGACTCTAAGCCTTAGAGCAGGTGTCACCAACACGGTGCCCGCGGGCACCCGGTCGCCCGCAAGGACCACATGAGTCGCCCGCGGGCCTGTTCCAAAAATAGCACATCTCATAGAGAGCTGCGTCTAAAAATTAATTTTGTTCTGTTGCTATTATTTTTTTAATCACACTTGTATGTATATAGATTTAAAAAATACTATCTTAAAAATACTTTAAGGTTAACGCGCACAATATTTACCTATGGGCAGTAAAGTAGAGCTTGTGGGATGTGGAGAGTAAGCTAGCGGGCGCTGTATGCACTTTCGTACCCCAAAAACATGGCAGAAAAAAGAAAGAAAACGTATCTCTTTCACAGTGAATGGGAATAGGAGTTCTTTTTTACGACTGTAAAAGAAACCTGCGTGTGTCTGATTTGCGGGACGACCGTGGCGACAGCAAAACGGCACAATGTGGAGAGACATTTCAATACGTGTCACAAAAGCTACCATGATAAATATCCACCTGCAAGCGCCCTACGGGCAGAAAAAGCCCGTGAGCTAAAGACCGCTCTGGGTAAGCAACAGTCTTTTTTTACGAGGCCGGCCAAAAACTCACAAAAAGCAACCGAAGCCTCGTTTAGAGCTACACATTTTCTGATCAAGAAAAAAAAGGCATTTACAGATGGAGAAGTTGTCAAAGAAGCGATGTTATTAATTGCTAACACTGTATTTAAAGACGAGAAAAATGGAAGCGACCTAATCTCCACTCTTTCCGACGTCCAACTGGGGGCATCTACGATGGCAAGACGAGTATCAGCTATGTCCAGTAACTTGGTCGATCAGTTGGAGCAGGATCTGGCGAAGTGCAAGTGGTTTAGCCTCCAGTGCGATGAGTCCGTGGACAGCAGCAGTACAGCGCAGTTATTGGTTTTTATCCGGATGGTGTTTAATGATTTCTCCACAAAAGAAGAACTCCTGACACTACTGCCCTTAAAGACAACTACGAGAGGAGTTGACATTTATAACACGGTGAAGGAGTTTTTCGTGCAGAAAAAGGTGCCATTGGAAAAGCTGGTAGCGGTGACAACAGACGGGGCTCCTGCTATGGTCGGCCGACAGACAGGTTTCATCGCTCACTGTAAACGTGACCCAGACTTCCCCAAATTTCTGCATTACCATTGCATCATTCACCAGCAGGCGTTGTGTGCGAAAGTGATCGGCTTTGGGCACGTGATGACTCCCGTTGTGAAAATCATAAACAACATCCGCTCCAAAGCAAAGCAGCACAGGATTTTCAAGGTACTATTAGAGGAGATGTCAGCAGAATATGGGGACCTACTGCTACACACAGAAATCAGATGGCTCAGCAGAGGACGAGTTTTGCATCGTTTTTTGTCTCTTTTGCGTGAAATCAAAGAGTTCATGCAGTCCAAAGGCGAAGATGTCTCACTGCTAGAGGACACAGAGTGGACACTTGACCTTGCATTTTTGGTGGACATTACTGGGAAATTAAACCTCCTGAACTGCCAGCTGCAAGGCAAAGGTAAGACTGTTGTCGATATGATAAGTGCTTTAAATGCATTTAAAGCCAAAATGAATGCATTCTCTGCAGATTTACAGAGAAAAAAAGTTCTGCACTTTCCCTCTGTGCAGTCAGTGCTGAAAGACAATGCTTCTGCATCTGAGACATTTGAAAAAGTGGCAGAAAAGTACATTGAAGTAATAAACAGACTTGGGCAAGAGTTTGAGAATAGGTTTTGTGACCTTCATCAGCTTGAACCATGTGTGTTCTTCATTTCCAACCCTTTCATGAATGGGGACACAACATGCTTTGCTGAGCAGTTAAGTGCAACGTTCAACTTGGATGCTGGACAGGTGGAGATTGAAATTATAACATTGCAAAATGATCTCCATCTCAAAGCCTACCAGGCTGCACCAAACTTTTGGCGCCTTGTTGACACAGAGAAGTACAGTGGAGTATGCACAGCAGCCATGAAGGTTGCCAGCCTGTTTGGCTCAACCTATCTCTGTGAATCAGCATTTTCTGACATGAACTTCATCAAAAACAAACACAGAACACGCCTCACTGATGCACATCTGAGAGACTCACTCACAGTTGCAGTGTCAAGTTACACACCAGATTACAACACACTGGTGAACAGCATGCAATGCCAGTCTTCCCACTAACCAAGGACGGATACCAGATGTAGTCAGTGACAACATGGTAGTGCCATGGCAAAGTTGAATTAAAATATTGAAGAATTGTGTTCAATTTAAAAGTGTGTTCATGACATTTAAAAGTTATAATTTTGTTAAACATAACACAGACTTGGCCATTAGTTCAAAATGTGAAATAAAAAATGTATTACATATTTAAAAATATGTAAGTTGATTTTGTTTAACATTACATAATTGTTAACTTTTTGAAACATGTTGCAACATAGTTCATGATTTGTTAACAGGGCATGTCAGTGGCTTGTGCAAATGGGATATTTTTTGCTAAAATGTAGTGATGTAAGTGATCATCTGAAAATGTAACAAATACTGTGATTAATAGAGATAAAGTGTTGAATATTGATATCTGTTTCCCACCTTGTTGTCATTTTTGATAATCATTGTTAGAAATCATTAACATGATCAGTGTCTTTACATAGGTGAGTATTACTAATCATTATAAATAATGTATAACTAAAGGCAAACTGAGCAAATTTGTTATTTCAGAAGAGCGTATCAAACTGGTAGCCCTTCGTATGATTCAGTAACCGTGAAGTAGCTCTCAGTTTCAAAAAGGTTGGTGACCCCTGCCTTAGAGTAATGTGACAGCCACACTCTCTTGGAAAATTAGGCCGACGCAATTGTTTCGGATTTTGGTGAAAAAATTCTCCTGAGAGCGGCGGCCCTCACAGTCAACTTTTCTTTTTTTTTTGTTCACAGTCGGCATGTCAAAAATGGGATGGGCTAAAATTATCACAAAAAGGGCAAGGTCACCAAAAGGCTACTGCCGTCTTCTGGTGAAATGGTGATTTTTTTTTTCTAGAAATGTATTATATTCTGTGCTTAAATGAATGAATGAAACAAAAATAAAACAAAACAACAGGTCAAAAAACAAAAACAAGATAAACCTAATATGCCCGAAAAGGAATCAGAAGCATATGCTTATTTGATCCTACCTCACTTCCTTAAAAATTGTGTCTTATCGCTAAAAATCCTGCATATTTACATACAACAAACACCTCAAGAATATACATATTCACATAAGTTTTGTGGATGCACAGTCACTTCATCATCATCATCCTTATTATCATCACCAACACCACTTTCACTGTCATCTCCATCTCAGCATACTATATAATATGAGTATCTATTATAATAACAATAATTCTCATGGTGACAACGACTGCTATGTGGTGTTTTCCGTCATACGAGTATCTCTGAACCTGCTGCCTTACACTATAAAGTCGTATCCTTATATTTTGAGAATGTCTCACTTTGTATTCATGATTATTGTTATTGATTATTGTTTTCAAGATAACATTGATCATTTATATTGAACAAAATGTTTGAATTTTATTTCAGTTATTTTCATTTTCTCTTTTCATATTTTGTGTTGGAGTAATACAAAAGTAATTAAAAGTGTTCAACTTCCCTTACTGCAATATTATAGTATTCGGACTATGTTACTTATCACATTTTTCAACAAGTGACTACCGGTAGTAACTGTGTTGGATCACATTTTTAAAGTGACTTTCCCAACCCTGTAATGACATAGGAAAAGGTATTAGATTTTATTTCATTGTCACGCTAATTTTACTCACGGTACCATGTTCTCACGACCAGAACAGAATCAGGACCCAATTGAGTAACTGTAACCACAAGTTTTATTGAAAGAAAGAGGAAGGGCTGCGCCCACGATCCGGTGCTCGCTGGACGCGGGTAGAAAGTTGCAGGAAGCAAGTCGCTCTCGCAATTGGATTGGGATCCGAATACGGAAGTGGATATTCCGTAGCGGACAATGGCGGTGTCAGGGACGAAAAACAGGTCAATAGCCGGGACAGGAGAGCAAAAACGGGGTAGGGGTCAGAAATTGGTTGTAAGCTGGGACGGGAGAGCAGACGTGGTCGGGATAGCAGATGTAGCCTGGATCAAAAAACAGGATCAGGAACGGACAGGTGGAAAAACAGGAGCAAAAACGGGACAGGCGGGAGTCAGGGTCAAAAAGGCTTGCCTTGTATCAACAGAGGTTCCCAGACGGACTGACAGCTAGAGAGAGTGACAAGACCGGGTTTAAAAAGGACAGGGAGCCAATCAGACCGTCTGGCGCCAAAATGACTGGGCATAGGTGATTCAAATAGGTAATCATGACACACGTTTTCTAGAATGTTTTATCTTAAAGGAATACGTGATTGGGCAATCTTTGTACAACATTGTTGTGGCTAAATGAATTTGTAAAACGTGGCACTGGATTAGAGCAATGTGGGAATGGGAATATTATTGTGTCATTCAGATATCTCATGGCCTAGTCATAACACAGTGGATTGAAGCATATTTTCATTATTGTTATTGTTGCTATCGTTATCATTACAAATTTCATTAGTGGACCGTGGCATGAGGATATTGTAATTATTTTCTATTTTATCTTTATTTCATTGTTTGTTAATGCAACATCCATTGCAGCCTGGTCCTCCTGGAAGGGGAATTACCTCATGCGCCATCCCTTCTCAAGGTTTTCTTTGTTTTTCTCAAGCTGAGGTTTTTGAGTTTTTCCTTGCCCTCATGTCGGTCTTAGATCAGGGAATGGTGTCATAATAGTCTGTAGTTTGAAAAAATCTGTTTTCTGTCCTTTGACTCCTTGTGATTAAGGGCCAAACAAATAAACATGACTTGATATTAAATTGGTCCGCGGAAAACTGCTATACAGTATACCGTATATACGTCTGTTTTTAGCCATTCAGCTAAGTCCTTTCATGTTTTTCTCTTCTGCTTCCCGCAGGAATACACCATCGATGTATTTTTCCGCCAGAGTTGGAGAGATGAGCGGCTGAAATTCGACGGGCCCATGCAGGTGTTGCCCCTCAATAACCTCCTCGCGAGCAAGATCTGGACCCCAGACACATTTTTCCACAACGGCAAGAAATCCGTGGCTCACAACATGACTACTCCTAACAAACTTCTGCGATTAGTTGATAACGGCACGCTGCTTTACACCATGAGGTATGATGCTGCAAATGTGGCTTAATTTCAAGCTCACATTAATTACTTTTTACCGCACATTTAAGATTTCCTACGCTGGTCCCAGTCAACAAACACACCACAAGTACTTTCTTGAACGTAAATAAATACACTTGTATTTTTTCGGGTCAATTTTTGCTTATTTGTAGTTTTGAATAGTACGCTAGCGAGACTGATGAATGTAGAATCGTTAACTGTCATTATTGCATACAATATCATTTTGCAATCCAGTATTTTTTCGTTATTGTTTACTATGGGTAGAAGTCCCCTATTGTATAGAAAAATCTTAAAATTAACTATTTACTAATTAGTCATTGTACTATATTAATACTAATTAATTAGTGATTTCATAGAATAAGATTCATTAAGTGTAACTATGGTTTCCAAATGTAACAGTTTTTAGCATTTTTCACCAAAATCAATTACTGTCAGTAATGCCATTTTCAACTTAACAATATGTATATCGTATTAGTGATGGCAATGCGGCTCTTTTTAGAGAGTCGGCTCTTTTGGCCTTGTCTCTCGAAAGAGTCTTCTCTTTCATCCATCAAGCGGCCCTTTTATTGCTTTAATCTGTCTATTATCAATAACAATGTAAATAAAATGCACAAAAAGGAATTAATAATTTAGAAAAATGAATTAACTGGTTTACCCCTGCCGCATCATGGAGGCGCCCTGCCCATCCGTTGAATTGCTGTCGGTCACCCATCTCGAGGGATATGACCAGGCTATATAGATATATAGATGGATAAAAATGAATTCCACTACTTTATTACTGTAGCCTTTATTTATTCATGCTACTTCAGGGGTCTCCAACGTCATGCCCGTGGGCACCAAGCAGCCCCCTAAGAACACCTGAGTAGCCCACGTACAGATACTGAGCATAGCTCGCCAGTGACATAGTGTTAACATTTGTTATTTTAGAATTGTATATGAAAATGTTATCCCCTCGCACCAGTCAATATTAAAAACAAAGAATCCCTGAAATACACACAACCCAACCAAAAGTAATTCAAAAAAAATTACTTTTCACTGCCACAGCAAATAAACTATTAAATACAACTTAAACTTTCAAATTGGTTACATATTAAAAAAAACAAAAAAACAAAACACAGGATCCCTGAAAGACACAAAATATAAATTAAAATATTTATACAATGCAAAATAATTTCAAATCTCAATATACTCAACAAATTGAACTTCAAATAAGAACACAGAATCCCTGGGAAATAATACATCTTGACCAATGACGTCAAGTTTTTTCGGGAGAAAGAAAAGCGGGAGCTGGCTCCTAATTGGTGGGGAGCCAACTTCACTTTAAAGGTATTTCCAAATTCCTAAACTTGTGAAATGTGAAGAAATAGTAATGGTTTTTGCCTAAAATCTTTATATAGTTAATTAGTAGATTCAAATTATTTTATGAGATTATCCATTTTGAAGACAGCATGTCTTGTCTTTGTCATCCTGAGCTGTGACGTCATCAGAGGAACACTTTCACACTAGCTAGACAGTTTTCATATTGTTTTACGTTTTAATTTGTCGAAGAGGTTGCGAGGGTTTTAAGCCAAGTGTAGGTCGTTTTTGGGAGAATCTTTAAGTGTTGTGTTGAAGGTGGATTCAGTAATGTTACTCCCAAGGGCGAGCAGCCTAAATGGGGCTAACTGGACACAAAAAATGAAAAATAAAAAAGCCGCCAACAGAGAGCTTACCGTGAACAATCAACGAAGAGTTGCCAAAGCCTCAGTCGACACAAAGTGAGCAGCAGCAAGGCTAACAGGGAACAAATAACAAAAAGTGGCAACAGCTCTGGCGACAAACACGTAGAAAAAAAAACAAGGCTAGCCGGTTAAAAATCACGTAGTAGTATGGAGCTAGCTAGACAAAATAATACCTACCATGACACACGCCTCAAAAAACACAAACACAAAGCCACAATCACTTCCATGCAAAAATAAGAGGGATGCAATCGCTGTTCACTTCAATGGCCGTCTGATTCGTAGCTGGCCTCACTTGTTGTCTTAATGGAATTTACCGTTTGAAAGTGTTGAGTTCCTCCAATGACAGCGAGCAAGCCGTGTAGGTAAACTTTAAGACTACATTTCTTGAGTAGAGTGGAATATTTTGCAACAAATGTCTTGCAAGCCTCACATGTTGTGTTAATGGAATTCACCGTTTGAAAGTGTTGAGTTCCTCCAATGACAGCGAGCAAGCCGTATGGGTAAACTTTAAGACTAAATTTTTTGAGTAGAGTGGAATATTTTGCAACAATTTGGAGCTGGCCTCACATGTTGTGTTAAATGAATTTGCCATTTGAAAGTTCTTCAATGATGTCACAACTCTACAGCAAACAGGCCAGATGGGTCAACTTTGAGACTAAATTTCTTGAGGAGAATGGGATATTTTGAAACAATTTAAAGCTGGCCTAACATATTTTTTAATGGGATTTGCCATTTGAAATTTTTTAGTTCATCAATGATGTCACAACTCTACAGCAAACAAGCCAGATGGGTCAACTTTAAGACTGAATTTCTTGAGAAGAGTGGAATATTTTGCAAAAATTTGGAGCTGGCCTCACTTGTTGTGTTAATGGGATTCTCCATTTGAAAGTGTTTAGTTCCTTCATTTATGTCACAGCTCTACAACGAGCAAGCCAGATGGGTCAACTTCGAGACAAAATTTTTTGAGTAGAATGGAATATTTTGCAACAATTTTCTTGCTAGCCTCACATGTTGTGTTAACGGAATTCGCCATTTGAAAGTGTTGGGTTCCTTCAATGATGTCACAGCTCTACAGCAAACAAGCCAGATGGATAACTTTGATACTAAGATACTCAAGTCCCCTTAGGATGGAATATTTTCCAACATATTCACATAACTGCAGAAAGGAACACAACACGTTCTGTGTCTAATTGAAGGAAGAAGAAAAAATCTATGACTCCCTTTAATAAGCCGACTCATTGAGATTTTACCTTCGCGAACGACACATCGCAATTTCGTATCAGTTCATAAAAATCTGCGATAAAGTCTTTCCGCAATAAGCAGATACCGTAGCAAGGGAGCACGCTATTCAATCCTCTAAAACATTTACGACAAACACTCGTTTCGAAATTATACAACATTCTAGACATATATCATTACATTACGTCTAAGGTTCGGCCTTGCTTTTAAATAAAGCGCTGTTTTTATGAGGATTGTTTATGGCACGCGTTGTCTTTAAATGGTAAACATATTCCTTTTACCCTGACACAGCTTTCCAATCCAAAGATTGCCGGCGTGTATAATCAGTAAATAGCTCATTGGCCGGCTCGTATCGATTTCCATTAAAGTTCAGGTTAACAAATAAAAGTAACCGTAAAAATTCACGATGTATGTTGTGTCTCGGCTGGCGTTTTGACTTGTGTCGTATTTCCTTCCCCCTCGACCCGCTTGACCCCGCCCTCTCGTCCCGTTTCTCCATCCCGGACTCTTCAAGGTTGACGATTCACGCCGAATGTCCGATGCACTTGGAGGATTTCCCCATGGATGCGCACGCCTGTCCCCTGAAATTCGGAAGCTGTAAGCCACACTCTTAGCGGAAGATTACGATTGCGGAGTGCACGTTTTCAGAGGGTGTGAAATAGTTTTAAGCGGACTAAAAAGGACCGTGTATGGTTGTTTTTCCAGGTTTTTGGTCAGGGTTGTCAAACTCTCTTGAGCTTGGGTGGCCACATGGTAGAAGAAACCTCTCACAGGGGCTGGACGAGTGCTCTAAGTGAAAAAGAGAGAGAGGGATAGAGAAAAGGGGTAGGGGGTGAAAAGAGAAAGACAGGAATAGAGCAGGAGAGTGAGAGAAAGAAAGACAAAAAGAAACAAAGAGAAAGAACCAGAGAAAGAGAGCAAAAGAGAGAGAAAAAGAGAGAAAAACAAAGATAGAGAAAAAAATAGAGAAAGAGATAGTGAGGGAGAGAGAGAGGGATAAAAAGAGAAAAAGAGAAATGGAGCAAGAGAGTGAAGAAAAAAAATAAACAAATAAAGAGCAACAAACTGCAGAAATAGAGCAAAACTGAGAAAAAGAGAGAGAGGAAAATCAGAGGGAAAAACGAAGATAGAGAAAAAAAAACTAGAGAGAGAGTGAGAGGGATAAAGAGAGAAATGGAGCAAGTGAGTGAGAGAAAGAAAGACAAAAAAGAATCAAAGAAAGACAGAACAAACCAGAGAAAGAGAGCAAAAGAGAAAAAGAGTGAAAGAAAAAGAGAAAGAAAAACGAAGATAAAAAAATAAAAGAGAGAGAGACAGAGGTAGGGAGGGGGATAAAAGGAAAAGAAGAGAAATGGAGCAAGAAAGTAAGAGAAAGACAAAAAAGAAACAAAGGAAGAGAACGAACCAGAGAAAGAGAACGAAAAATAGAGAGAGAAATAGAGAGAAACAAAGAGAGAGAGAAAAATAAAGAGAGGGAGAGAAAGCAAAAGTGAAAAGAGAAAACGACAGATTGAGTGAAAAAGAGAGAGAGAGAACGAGAAAGAAAAGAGAGAGAGAGAAAGAAAGAAAAAATAGTGAGAGAAAGAGAGAGAGAGAGAGAGAGAGAGAGAGAGAGAGAGAGAGAGAGAGAGAGAGAGAGAGAGAGAGAGAGAGAGAGAGAGAGAGAGAGAGAGAGAGAGAGAGAGAAAGAGACAGAAAACTTGATTGATTTAATTATTTGTGTTTATAGACAAAAAAAATAAATATAACATCTTTGCATGTTTGATTATTCATAAATCTATATTGTCGCTGCTATTCTATAAAGTCTTTTGGGTCAATTGTTGGGTTATATTTTGTTTTCTCCTAGCTTGGATGTGCAAAAATTCCAAAACAAAAAAAAGCCAAAAACACATACGTCCTTTCTAAATGGCAGCAACAATATGTGAAAAATTGGATAGGCTTACATTTTCTTTTACCCTTAAATAATGTTTTTTTTCCCGGCCCTTTTCTGAAAATTCTTAGCCCAAAAAGTTTGATTACCCTGCCCTAGAGCAGAACTGGGCCCTGCGGTCCCTGAGGGCCGCATGTCTTGCATGATTTTGGGTGTTTCTCTGCTCCAATAAAGGTTTTTCCATTGACCAGGATAGTTAGTGAAGGTGAAAGGACATTCCGATGTCTCGCTGCGAGTATTCGGACTTAAAAAACAGAGCTGGAGAGAGGCAACCCAGTTGAGGACATTTATAACAAAGTTTGAGTGCACTCAGAACCAATCGATGCGAAGCGCCCTCCCACCAAGACGGCCGGGAGTGCGCTCACCCCAAAATGCATGGGAAAATGTTTCCCCCCCTGTTTTATAGGATTTGACAAAAACGGAAAATTAAACTCTAACATGCTCTCCTGGGAATTCACATGTTAAAAATGGTCGATCATTGCTGTCGATTATTGCTGTGTACAAGAACCCCCTCTACAAGATTTAGTCCTGCACATTGCTAAGATGTCAAGGTTGTATGATAAGATAAGGGCGGAAGACCGTTGCTGGGAAAGTACTGATAAGAAAGGATACAGCAAGTAAACACGTCATTCAAATAATATGAGTGCATTCATAACTGATTGAGTAATGATATTATTGAAGTAATTCTGTGATGATTAAATAATAAACTGAATATAGCTGGAAACTCACGTTATGTTGACAAAAGACTCAGTGACCTATTTTAATGATCTAACATTCCCTCTCTCTAGCTCTCTTAAGAGCTTGAAATTTCATGCTCTATATCAGGGGTGGCGAACACGTTTGACACAAAGAGCCGAAATTTTTAACTGTGAGAGTCAAAGAGCCACACCACACACTGACCTTCCATGACAGACAGACACACAAAAACACACACAATTAAAAACATTTTATTTCCCATAATACACATAACACATAACACTCAGTGTTCTCGTTTGCCAAGACGCATCATTTTTGCTGGGGACGCATAGTCTCAAATCAACGTGCGTCCCCGGGACGCAAACTTTTTGCCACAAAATTGTCATTATTACCCGATTACTTTTTTTAACAAAGATTTACTGCACTCCAAACTTTTCTTCAGGCAGATCCGCCATTGTTGTTTTGGTCTCGCGGTTCGAATTTTCTCGTTGTCTAGTGAAAGGAAGTCCGTCTTTTTTTAGAGAACCGGCTTTTTTGGCTCAACTCATTAAAAAGAGCCGGCTCTCAAATGGCTCACTTGCTTTGATGATTGATATTACGAATTATGTTGTATAAAGAAGTTAAGAAAAAAAGGAAGTATAAAAGGAAAAAATAAAAACAGACAGGTGTGTGGTTATCTCTTTAATCATTATATTACAAACAATAATTTGATGCAGAAAATGAATTAATAATTTGATGATTGAAACTGAATGAATATATAGATTTATATTATATATTTGTCGCCGATTTACGATTTCAACCTCGATAACACTAAATTTTGGGGACCCATAGATCTCTGTTGGGACCCATAGATTTTTGAG
This sequence comes from Urocampus carinirostris, assembly GCF_059441175.1. Classification (NCBI taxonomy): domain Eukaryota; kingdom Metazoa; phylum Chordata; class Actinopteri; order Syngnathiformes; family Syngnathidae; genus Urocampus; species Urocampus carinirostris. Next base: position 21,477,672 of record NC_142365.1, read on the forward strand.
CATGCGTGTCCCCAGGACCCATCACTTTTCACAGGTAAAATGAACACTGAACACTATTTGCATTTTGCCATTTTGACCATGAGGGTAACAGTCTGCACGCGCATGAAATGTTTACTTAATTTCCCGGCATTAGACGTAACCTACGCGGATGATTGGCAGTCAGTTATGTGTCCAGACCAGCATAAAAACAACAATTCTGCCAAATTAATTTCAAAATAATATTTAATATTTGTATTAACTCTGATGGATTCAATTGTGTTTCAAGAGGGGAAAAAACTAAACATGAAACGAGGCAAAGAGCCACAGTATATAGAAAATATGATGAGGCAAAGAGCCGCATTCTGATTGGCCAAGAGCCCCATGCGGCTCTAGAGCCGCCTGTTCGCCACCCCTGCTTTATATCTTTAAAGGTAAACTTCGTCAAATTTTCATTAGCAAGCTCCTGCTAGCTTGCTAACAATCTTATCATTCGGATGACTTGAGACGAAGAAGAGAAACCTCCAAAACCATGCAGGACATGTGGCCCCCGAGAACTAGGGCCCCCAGGTCTACCCAAGAGGGTCAAAATATCAAACACAAAGAAAATGACTGATTGTGAAATAAAACTGCCTCGATCGATGACTTTGAATGTTGGCAACTGCTTCCCAGATGCGTACACCAACAACGAGGTGATCTATCTCTGGACTCAAGAAGACGAACGCTCCGTTTCTGTGGCCGAGGACGGTTCCAGGCTCAACCAGTATGATCTACTGGGACATGTCATTGGGAAAGAAACCATAAGTTCCAGTACAGGTACAGTGCTTAGATTCACCTGTTTGAAATTGTGAATTCCTTTGGTTGGTGTCATTTACCTTAGTTTGGTATCCAAAGTGGCCGAAGACACCATTCCTTCTAAAATGAATCGCTATGATTCTATTTTCTTCCATCATCCAAAAAAATCAATCCTTTTTTTTCTGTGTGCAATTTTTCTTAGCTTTTTGACAAATTCAATTCATTCTTATCTCACGGAATGCTGCGGGCAGTGAAAAGCATTTTTCTGTGGACTTGTTGAGAAGCAAATACGTGTCTGTACAATGTCACTGAAATACATCACGCCACATATCATTGAAAGGCTTGAACTATTGGGACTCAAGTTATAAAGTATACAAAACATCACAATCAATGTGAAACAAGATACCTGAAAACTATAAAAAAAAAAAAAAAAAAGGGATAGCTCACCTAAAAGCGCTGGTAACTTCTACCCAGTATGCCATTCTTCACAAATATGGAGTGGTTACATTCCCAAAAATCCATTGAATCCAACACTACAATATATTTACCCAAAAACACAAGATAAGGCAGACGGAATAAAAAAAAGTCCGCCTAAAAGCATTACTGCATTATTTGACGAGCTTCATTCTAATGCTTGACTTCATTATTACCCTTAAAGCATAACAGAATAGCCAGATTATATTCAATACTTGCAGAGTTAGCCTCTGACCTTTTGATTGACACCTCTTTAGACCAATTGCACATTTTTTGCACGTTCCTTACCACGTAAGAACCTTTGAGGGCCTGTATGAAAAAAAAAAAACGTCATGACGAATTCGGGTTAAAAAATCTTTGGCCAATAGTGACTGATTCATTTGTGGATTGACACATTGGTTAGCCAACAATATTTTCAACGTAAATATGGATACATTTAGGTGTGTTTTCAAATCTGAGCCGAAAGTAAACATCCGCTAAGCTAATGCTGATTCATTTTTACGCACAATTAGTATGCGCTATGGTGCACAATCATTGGTAGACTTCTGGAAAGGAAAGTCAAACATTTACAACTCTTTCACAATGTCTAAAAATTTGGTCAAAGTAAAATACTTTGAACTTGTTGTCTCCAAATGGCCACTTTTGGAAACACCCAGATCTACCATTTGAAAAATGTGTAAAATACAATATTTAGTTTTTCAGATTGTTATTACATTTGACGAGGTACTAAGTAAGGCTTTAAGTTATTGTCTTACCTGTTTTCCATCTTAGATGCCCATGCTACACTGTTTTGCAGGCTTTGATTGCAAAAACAATTCTAAGTTTCAATAAAATCTTTCTAATTCTTTGTGTTTCTATTTCAATGTTAGTAGCACTTGCAATAATAATTTAAGATTGGGCAAAAAAATTGTTGAAGAACAGCACGGTCAAAGAACAGCATTCAATTTACTTTGGGTACCTCTTGGGATCTTCGGCGAATTTTACAGGAGTTAAAGTAAACTCAGAATGCATAGTTTTTTTATAGCAATCATAGAAACACTGTAAAATTTGATCTCTTCATAAGTCAAGCCTACTAAGTATAGAATGACACAGTCACATGCATGACTGCGTCTATACAGCTAAGTGATTCCACATGGAAAATACATGTGAGTATTACTATATTATTGGTTTATTTCTGTTACTTATGAGCTCATAAAAGATTAATAGTTATTCAATGCTTTCAACTCAACTTTTCCTTTAAGCCCTGCTACAGCATTTCTTATCTTATGTTATCATCAAGTGAGTGTAGGCGGTGGACGCCTTGTATCCCGCCGCGTACTCAATTAAACATTGCGTGAGGCTTTTGGAGAAGAGAACAAGAGATTTAGAGAGCAGTTCTGTTACAAAGGACAAAAAAATGAAATAAACTGAATATTCTGGCCTTGTCAACAGGACAAAGTCCTTCCCAAACGTGGGTCAACAAAATGGCTGACCATGGTTTTCATAGGAAAGGGGTGTGGTTTGACAAGAGTGAAACTTAAGTCAGGAAGTCCAAGCTTCACAACAGACATTTGTTAAAACTGGATCTAACCTTTTTCAGGTGGTATGATAAGATTAGGACAGACTCAGTGAATCAGAACACCACTTAAACATTGTTGAGACAGTATAACCACTAAATGCAAGGATTCATTAATATGTCAAGTAAATATAACCAACTATGCGCGTTTATGCTGATTTCAGTATTGTATTTCTTTGTCGTGAATTGGGCTTCGATGCGAGTATACTGGACTGTCTCAGAAAATTTGAATATTGTGATAAAGTTCTTTATTTTCTGTAATGCAATTAAAAAAACAAAAATGTCATACATTCTGGATTCATTACACATCAACTGAACTATTTCAAGCCTTTTATTATTTGAATATTGCTGATTTTGGCTTACAGCTGAAAAAAACTCAAAAATCCTATCTCAAAATATTAGAATACTTCCTCAGACCAAGTAAAAAAAATAATTTTATAACAGCAAAACTAAAGCAAACATTTGAAAATGTCCATTGATGCACTCAGTACTTGGTTGGGAATCCTTTTGCACGGATTACTGCATCAATCCGGCGTGGTATGGAAGCAATCAGCCTGTGGCATTGCTGAGGTGTTATTGATGCCCAGGATGCTTCGATAGCGGCCTTCAGCTCATTTGCATTTGTAGGTCTGGTGTCTTTCATCTTCTTCTTAACTATACCCCACAAATTCTCGATGGGGTTCAGGTCAGGGGAATTAGCAGGCCAATCAAGGACAGTGATGCCATGGTCAGTGCACCGGTTACTGGTGGTTTTGGCACTGTGGGCAGGTGCCAGATCATGCTGGAAAATGAAATCCTCATTTCCATAGAGCTTTTCAGCAGATGGAAGCATGTAGTGCTCTAAAATCTCTTGGTACACAGTTGCATTTACTCTGGACTTGATGAAACACAGTGGACCAAAACCAGCAGCTGACATGGCTCCCCAAACCATTGCTGACTGTGGGAACTTCACACTGGATTTCAAGCAACTTGGATTTTGCTCTTCTCCAGCCTTTCTCCAGACTCTGGCGCCTTGACTTCCAAATGAAATGCAAAACTTGCTTTTGTCTGAAAAGAGGACTTTAGACCACTCTGCAACTGTCCAGTGCTTCTTCTCCATAGCCCAAGTCAGACGCTTCTTCCGTTGTCTTGAGTTCAGAAGTGGCTTGACCATGGGAATACGGCTATTGTAGCCCATTTCCCGGACACGTCTGTGAACTGTGGCTTTTGATACCTGGACTCCAGCTTCAGCCCACTGTCTTTGAAGCTCCCTCAAATTCTGGAAGCGGCTCTTCTTCACAATTTTGTTAAGGCTGCGGTCATCTCTCTTGGTTGTGCAGCGTTTCCGGCCACATTTTTCCCTTCCAACAGACTTTTTGTGGATATGCTTTGAAACTGCACTCTGTGAACAGCCTGCTCTTTGAGAAATTTCTTTTTGTGTCTTACCCTCCTGATGGAGGGTATCAATGATGGTCCTCTGGACAGCAGTCAGATCAGCAGTGATTTAGTTTACTGAACCAAGCTGAGTGTTTTTAAGGCTCAGGAAACCCTCGCAAGGTGTTTCGAGTTAATTAGATGATTCAGGTGATTAGTTGAATAGCCTACTTGTATACTTTTTCATGATATTCTAATATTTTGTGATTGGATTTTTGAGTTTTCTTAAGCTGTAAGCCAAATTCAGCAATATTCAAATAATAAAAGGCTTGAAATAGTTCAGTTGATGTGTAATGAATCCAGAATGTATGACATTTTTGTTTTTTTAATTGCATTACAGAAAATAAAGAACTTTATCACAATATTCAAATTTTCTGAGACAGTCCAGTATATGGTAGGGAGAATATCTACATTAGGTGACATCCAGTGACCTCGAACTCTGTGTTTGAGAAGGTGTTTGTTTGTAATTCTAAACACCCTTTAGTGTAATTGTCCCGCACCAGGACAGGAAACAGGAATCAGAACCCAATCGCATAACGTTACTTACAATTTATTGGGGAGAAGAGGAATGCGCGCACACTCGATCTGGGCTCGATTGTCACGGAAGTAGATTAGAACTAAGGAGTGGTCAAAAATCAAACAAATCGGGCCAAAAATAAAACAGGATCAAAACACAGGCAAATTCACAGAACATGGCATATCACACAGAGTCTAGCGGGAGTTTCGCAGACGCTCTGACACCAGGCAACTCGCAAGACCGCGTTTAAGTAGTCCGGTAGGAATCTGTCAACGCACTTCAACTGGTGTCAGTGGGCGGGGCCAATTGGGCGCCATGGCAACCATGACAGTAATGTCTGCCGGATTGAAGATATACCGTAAATTCCGGACTATAGAGCGCACCTGATTATAAGCCGCACCCACCACATTTTAGGTGATTTGCCACTTTTGTACTTACACAAGCCGCACCCATGTAAAAGCCGCGCGCGCCCGCATCAATACTTGTGACACAATCACAAGTTTGACCAAGACCAGGCTGTAAATTCCACAATTGTAACAACTTTTTTGGTTTGAACAAATTTATTGACACTAATAACAGAAAACAATTATGACAATCTCAACAGCAATTAAGCACATTCCCAATATTATATTTCAGTATGACGTTTAACAGCAAACACAATGTGAGGTTTGAACAACCCTTCTCGAAAATCTTAATAGCAATCAAGCATATTCACAATTTCAACATATAACATCTTTGTTAGTGTCAATAGATCCGTCCAGGCCAAAGTCGATTGTTTTTGGTCTGAACAAATCCACCGACACCAACAGCAGCAAAACAAACACGACAATCTCAACAGCCATCAAGCATATTCATAATTTTGTTATATCTGACAATATGACGTGACAATATGACGTTTTAACATTTTTTCCTGACATTTTCAACATCAATTAAACAATTTCAGAGTTATTATCTTTTAACAGTAGTTAACCAACGTGTAAAGGGCAATACTGTTGTGCAAGGGCATAGCTCTGCCATCCCACCCTCCCAAGCAGCATCCTTCCAGTCCTCTGTGTGGATCCTCTCCCTTCTTACTTCTACTTTCCACAACCCAGGCCGTTGCTGCCGGGACCCCCACAGTGTAGCTCCGGTTCCCCCCTCCGGGTGGGTGCAGACGATTCTTCCACAGCTGACATCATAAATGGAAAATGATACCCGTAATTAACGTATGATGCAGACTTGTAAAGTCCGGGTCCCGTTGAAAGTAATCCAAGGAAACAAAATGTATATTTTCAAAGTTAAGGGCGGGAAAAATATACATCCAATATTGTCTGCTGCGACAACAGACAGATCTACCGGTAACCCAGCTTTACCCAGCTTCCCATCAGCCCGCGTTTGCTCCGCCCCTTCTTTTTGATTCGTCCGTAGAAAACATAACAGAATAAATCTCTAAAATAAATACATTACAAAAATATACAGTTGCAAATACATATTATACATGGTTACACATATTTACGAAGAAAGACGGTACACTGAGAGAGTTTTCAAAGCTTTAATAATAATAATATAACTTTCATCCCAAACCGTGCCTTTGAAAGGTACCAACACGCTAGTAGGATCACGCTCACAATGTATCAAACGTGCCTGTTAAATAAAACATCTTGTAGTCGTGAAATTCGCGGTAGATCGTCCTCAACTTCCTCTTCATAACTATCGCCCTTGTCTTCCTCATTATAGGAACATACCTTAGCTTTACAGACAATGTATGCTTAAACGTAGAGGTTGCAGTATTTCTTGGCGCACATATTCTACTGGTCTTAACCTTACCTTTTATACTCCAGCGCCGCTGGTGGCCGTTAGAAAAATTCCATAAATTGGCCGCTTCACTGAATAAGCCGCAGGGCTGAACATTTGGGAAAAAAGTAGCGGCTTATAGTCCGGAATTTACGGTATGTGACAACGTGAATGAAGCGAGAGTACTTCATCATTGATCTGCATTTATGAGCACCAAGTACCAACGACAGTAGAGTTGCAAAGTTGTACTCAAAAAGCGTGATAGTACTCGTTACCGTGAAAAGTAATCAAGTTACGGAAACGCGTTCCTTTGTTCCGTGTTCGTCCTGACAGTGTGTATTTCTAGTTTCGTATATAGTTCAGAAATAAGTCACTGAAGCCTGTCAGAGCCTCCTACCAAGAGGTGAAAAGGTATTCCCTTTTTCAAAAGCTTTTTCCTGCTTACTTGCTTCCCAGGGGACAAGCCGCCAGGTCTTGGAGCTGCAGTGGCAAGTTTCACTTGCGCATTGAGACCTACCTAACAATGAAAGTGCTTTGAATGCGGTGCCCGGTGGCCTGTTTTGCTTGAAGTATTAAGGTGTGCGAGATGTGGTCAGAAACTCTACCGAAAAAACTTGCTTTGATATTGGGGTTATTGGTTTAAAGGCCTGAAAAGTGATGCTATCGAATAGGGACTCATGAGGTGCTTGTAAACCAAACTCATTTGAGCTCAGGGGCCACTTGGTAGAAAAACGAACACTCTCGAGGGGACCGGACGAGTCGATTAAAGAGAAAGAAAGAAAGGGAGAGGGAGTAAAAAAGAGAGAAAAAATATGGAAATGGAAAGAACAAGAGAGAGCAAGAGAGAGAATGAGAGAGAAAGAGAGAGAGATTGATATTAAGATAGGAATGGAGAAAGAGAGAGAGAAAGAGAGAGAGAGAGAGAAAGAGAGAGTGAGAGAGTTGGACAGAGAAAGAAATTGAGATATTCAGAGAAAGAGAGAAAGAGAGACATTGAGAGGGAGGAGAGAAAGAGACAAAATGGAAGAGAGAGTAAAAAAGAGAGAAAAAAAGAAAAAGAAAGTGAAAAAGAGAGATATAATGAAAGAGAGAAAAGAAAAAGTGAAAATAAGATAGAATGAAAGGGGAAGAGAGAGATAGAATGAAAGGGGAAGAGAGAGAAAAATAGGGAGTGGCAGAGAGATAAACATAGAGAAAAGAGAGAGAGAACAAAAAAGAAAAAGAGCAAGAAAGAGAGGGAAACAGAGAGGGAGATAACAAAACGAGAATAGAGAGACAGAATGAAAAAGACAGAGAGAAGAGAGATAAAGAGGGATATGATTTTAAAGAGACAGAGAGAAAAGAGGAAAGACAGAGATGGAAAATAAAGCAAAAAGAGAGAGAGAGATGAATAGATTCAAATAGAAAAAAATAAAGAGAGAGAGACAGAAAGACAGAAAGACACAAAGTGATAAAGAGAGGGAGAAGAGAAGGTTAGAATTTTAAAAAGAGGGAAGGTAGAGACAGAAAAAGAGATTGAAATAGAGGGACAGAATTAAATGGGAGAGACAGAGAGTGAAAAAAGAGAGAGATAAAAGTCAGTTAGAGAAAGAAAAAGTAGAGAAAGTGAATAAGAGGGACAAAGGGAGAGAGAGGCAGAAACGAAGAGAGAAAATGTCAAAAGAATGAGAATGAGAGCAAGGAAGCGATAGCTATAGAGCTAGATAAAAAAGAGAGGAAGAAAGAAAGAGGAGGAAGAGTGGGGAAAGGGAAATAAAGAGAGGGAACTAAATACAGCTAGAGTTTTTCTGGGAGTGGTGCCTACATATTTCAAACTCCAAGTAGAGTTAAAACCCTCAGCGGGCCTTGACTGGCCCATGGGCCAAGTGTTTGACGCTCCCGTTATAAACGATTTCTATAACAAACTTTGCAGAGTCCAAGCAATGTTTTGCCCTTTCAACGTTACTAATAAAAAGTGCCAGGTTGTTTGTGTGTTTTCTTACCTTTGGGAAATAATGAGAACGCTATGGCAACCGTGGTTTTATCATACTTCATTGAATATGGAAAAAATGTCTTGGCTGTAACTCTTTCACTGGTAGGGCAAAAAGACTTTATCTCAATGTGATTGAATGGCTTGAAACAAATATATGAGAGGACGGTTGAGAAGTAAATCATACTTGCTCTCACATTTAACATCATACACTCACACATGCATAATTATACTCTCATAAAGACGGAGTCATACCATGCACACAACATTCCTATACTCTCTCAAACATGGTACAATCTTAGACAACTACTACTGTACTCTCATACGCCCCCACACTCACGACTATAGACTCTCACACAAACTATTATACGCTCACTCACGCACTACTATTCTTTCTCGTGCACGAACTAAATTTTCATGACTATAAGATTTTTTCACACTTTGTGTATTGAACACCTCACCACTCATACTATTATACCTTTATACACACACACACACACTACTATACTCTCACACCTACAACTGTACACTCATGAACACACTACCAGCTCAGTAGCCTAGATGGTAGTGTGCCGGCTTTGAGACTGGGAGGTCGCTGGTTCGCGCCTCGACCGAGACATACCTAATTGGTATAATGGCGGCGCCCTCTGGCTGCGGCTGCACCGACTCGCTACAACGGGTCAGGTGTATCGACATTTCGTTCTGTGTACATTGTTACAAAGAATGACAATACAAAGGAAATTATTATTATTATTACTATGTTTTCACACACATACTACAACGGACTTTCACACACACTACTATACTCTCACTCCTTCCACTGTACTCTGGTATAATATATGATTGACTGCTTAGTAGTGTGTGTACGAGAGTATAGTAGCACACGTATGAGAGTATAATAGAATGTGTGAGAGAGTATCAAAGTGTGTCTATGAGAGTATAGTAGTATATGTGTGGCTGCCTAGTAGTTTGTTACCTGAGAGTGTAGTAATATGGGCGAGAGAGTACATAATAGTGTGTGTGTAGGAGTGTGTTATTATGTGTGAGGGAGTATAGTAATGTGTATGGATAAAAAATGAAAAGTGGATGTCACAAAAATATCGGCCCGCTTTGAGTTAATACTTTGTAAAACTCCCTTTTGCTGTGATCACAGCAACAAGTCTATTTAGGGAGTACTGTATATGAAAATATAGTAGTACAGTATGTCCGAGAGCGAATATGAGTGCTTGTGCTTGGATAAGCATGTGAATTAGATCATAGTTTTGCATGTGTGAGAGTATGATTTATTTCATATACGGCCTCTCATATCACAGACATTGCTACATCAACTTGTTATTCGAATTTGCCATAACAACGTTTTTATAATGATCTGTTGTGTTTCTGTCCCCTCTGTCTCTTTTCCTCAGGGGAATATGTTGTGATGACGACCTATTTCCATTTGAAAAGGAAAATTGGATACTTTGTGATTCAAACCTACCTTCCCTGCATCATGACGGTCATTCTGTCACAGGTGTCCTTCTGGTTAAACAGGGAGTCCGTCCCTGCACGCACAGTATTTGGTGAGCTCCGGCTAGTATTTCTAGTGACCGACAAAGTGCTAACCCTAACCCTAACCCCAACCCCAACCCTAACCCTAACCCCAACTCAAACCCTCAGCACGATAAATATATATATTACAAAAATCTACTATAGAAAATACTACTGTAGATATACTACAAAATACCTTAAAACAAAAGTACAGTAATTATGTATAAAATCCTACAGAAATACTCCAAAAATAACTACTGCAGACATACTACAAAATACCCTAAAATAAATTCTATAAATATACTACAGAAACACTAGAAAATCTGACTGCAGAAATTTTACAAAAATCCAACTACAGTAATACTTCAGATATATTATATATAATATATATATTCTACTATAGAAATACCACAAAAATACCACTGTAGACATACTACCAAATAAAAGTACATTAATTGTATAAAAATACTACAGAAATATGAAAAAATGTGACTGCTGAAATACTACAAAAATACAACTACTCATGTATTCCAAAAAATCTATAGAGATACTACAAAAATACTACTGCAGACATACTACAAAATACCTTAAAATAAAATTAGAGTAATAACAAGTAAAATACTGTTATTTTATATACTATAGAAATATAAAACTAAAAATAAATATATATATATATATATATATATATATATATATATATATATATATATATATATATATATATATATATATATATATATATAATATATATGTCTCATCTCATTAGCCATACCGCTTATCCTCATTAGGGTCACTGGTCAGTGGGCAGGGGACACCCTGAACTGGTTGCCTGCCAATCGCAGGGCACACAGGGACAGACAACTCATTCGCTCATTCACACCTAGGGACAATTTGGACCAGCCAATTCACCTGAAATGCATGTTTTTGGAACGTGGGAGGAAACCGGAGTGCCCGGAGGAAACCCATGCAAGCACAGGGAGAACATACAAACTCCGCACAGGAAGTCTGGAGCTGGATTTGAACCCACAACAGGTTCCCATGACATGAACTGTGCCGCACAAGCGCTAACCACTGCGCCACCGTGCTGCCCTAATATATATGTATATTACAAAAAATAAACTACAGAAATACTACAAAAATACTACTGCAGACAGACTACAAAATACCTTCAAATAAAAGTACAGTACTACTATAATATATACTACAGAAATACAAGAAAAAGTGACTGCAGAAATACTACGCAAACGACAGATATATGACAAAAAATAGACTATAGAAATACTAGGAAAATACTACTGCTGAAATACCACAATGTGTTGCTAGGACTCAAACAGACTGAACCATTTCAGGGCAGTGGAGTATTTCCGACATTTTTACTTTCATTTTTGTATCTAGCGCTTTTCAATCTTATTTAACCATTTCCTGTCTTTTTTTTCACAGTTTGAAAAATGCTATTATTTTCAGGGGTGCCCGGGTTGAATTTGTGGGGTGCTCAAACTCATAAAACGAGCTGGCTACGCCCATGCCGTATACCCCTTCTTTAACCTTTAAAGCTCCTCCTTGACATTTTTGGTGTAATCCCTTAGGCGTCACCACCGTCCTCACCATGACAACGCTGAGCATCAGCGCCCGCAATTCCCTCCCAAAAGTGGCCTACGCCACCGCCATGGATTGGTTCATGGCCGTGTGCTACGCCTTCGTCTTCTCCGCGTTGATCGAGTTTGCCACCGTCAACTACTTCACCAAGCGCAGTTGGGCCTGGGATGGCAAAAAGGAGGGCATGGAAGTCAGGGTAAGTGACCATACAGGGTTCGTACGGGTGCTCCAAATCCGGAAAACTGTTTCGATTTTTATGTCGCATTTTCGAGGGTTGCAGTCCGACTCGATGGACCGCGCAAACTACAGACCCCTTCCCGTGTTTGTAAACTAGTGTGTTATAGAATAGGATATACCTTTATTGTCATTGTTACAAGATGGGTTGAACATATTGTGACAACGAAATTGGACGTGGCACTCCAGTTCCACATTTAACAGTGAGGATAAAAGAAAACAAAGAAGATCAAGGAACAAAGAAGATAAGGTTATAATTTACACAACATCAAGGAACAAAGAAGATAAAGGTTATAATTTACACAATATTTACACAAGAAAGGTGGGCATGTAGGATGTTACATACAGTTTTGGGATTGTATGTCGCGTTTTCGAGCGTTGCAGTCCGACTCGATGGACCGCGCAAACTACAGACCCTTTCCCGTGTTTGTAAACTAGCGTGTTGTAGCCTAACACCGTGCGCATTGCTGAGTTTATACTGAAAAAAAAGGTTCATCATAGATAATATCGTCTTGACTAGGCACAAAGAATCCGAATCACCTATGTTCAGGTGATGACAAAGTATGTGCTAGCAGCAGGATAGCGATTTTATTTTAATGATCAAAGTCAACAACGGCGATAAAACTTTCCTAGCATCGGCACGACATATAGATTGTGCGGGACTTGTGTCGCCTGCGATACGACGCTAGTCTGAGTAAAATACCTTTAGAATAATTGAATTTCCTTTTTTATTGCAGTCGTTTTAAACTCGCGGCCCTCAGCATAATTGGTTGAGGCCCCCGCCTTAATGAGAAAGGGACAGTGTGTATTATCCCACCACTACATGTCTTGGTATTCTGTTGTGCAACTTGAGTGTTAAAAATCACAAATAAGAATGAACATTACAGAGACTCAAAGACACCATAAAACTACATTTTTCTTTTATTTTTTTGCCTTTCCTTTTCGCCAGCTTTGTATTTTTCGTGGTACCACTAGCAGCAAGATGGCGGACTTTTAAGAAAGTCGAAGTAACAGTGTGTACTATTCGAGCACTACATGTCTTGGTATTCTGTTGTGCAAGCTAACTTGAGTATCAAAAATCACAAATAAGAATGAAAACTACACGGACTCAAAGAGACCATAAAACAACATTTTTCTTTTAATTTTTGGCCTTATTTTTCACCAAATTTGTATTTTTGGCATACCTCTAGCAGCAAGATGGCAGACAATGAGAAAGTTTAAAGGACAGTGTGTATTATTTGACCACTACATGTCTTTGTATTCTGTTGTACAACTCAAAGACACCATAAAACAACATTTTTCTTTTATTTTTTTGCCCTTTCTTTTGCAAGATTTGTATTTTTGGGGTACCGCTAGCAGCATATAAGAACGTTTAAGGGACAGTGTGTGTAATCTGGGGTGGCATTGTCTCAGGAGGTTAAGCGCTTGTCTTGGGGTACCACTAAAAATGCACACAGTTGTACTTTAAGCCTCAGCGAGTGTCTTTAGCTAGGTTTTGTGTCAAGGCACCCCCAATAAATACCAACAAAATCGATTAACATCTGCTTCCGTGTGGGCTGCTTTTGTGGGCTCTCTGACACCCTCTGGCATCCAAATTGGGTACTGCAGCTCCCCACCAACAACCACTCCAAGCAGCCCAATCCAATCTTCTATCATCCCGGCAAAGCAAATAAATACGTTACATCCGTCTTTTTTATTTTCTCCAAAAGGCCTCTGAGGATGTTGTATCTGTCCCTGCGGGTGAACAAGAGGCAATTTGGAGTCTTGAGTTAGCCCTTAAAGTAACCCAGACTACTCTGTAAAGCTTTTATTTATTCATTAAGAGCCAAAATGGAACAAGGACAGTGGAGAGGAACAGATCGAGCAAAAAGCTGAGGTAAACTCCCAGCGTCGCTAGCCCCAATTTAGGGTGGCAGCATATGTTCAAGCCCCGCTTTATTTTGCGTAGACCCATTCTGTCAGAATGAGACAGCGTCTTGTAGTACAGTCTGCTCATTAAAAAAATATATATTCGACTTAAAAAAGCCAGAGTGGATTTAAATTCATCCCTGGAGACCGACATTTCTTTAACGCACAGATTTTTGTCAATGGCTCCAATATTTTGTGTGTTTATGAGCAGCCGAGACGGTAGAAAGACTCACTAAATTATTATATTTTTATTCATATATAAAGTAAATGGCTCTTTGCATATTTATTCATTGTCCAATTCAAATGAGCATCCAAGTGCTCTTTGCATATGTGGAAAATAGCTCAATACCCAATAAGTACAAATATGTGATTAGATCAATCATGTATTCGAGTTTAGAGTATTTCAATTGTTAGTGGTCTAAATCATCATGTTAAACATACAACCTGCAGGCCAGAGTGGATGATATAATCTGTCCAGCCATAAAATTCTTAATATGTCATGAACCGTAACAGGAGGAGAACCCAAATGCGTGACGTTTCACACACAAGCTTTTATTTTACGGGAAATGGGGCAGTCATGCGCGTTAACCCAAACGCCAGTGATTCGGCTATCGTTGGGCGGAAGACGTAAGGCAGCAGTCTGGCGTGGAATGACAGGAAGCCAGAGGCCGACGAGATCGATACCAATTGCTCGAGCAGATATCGGACAGATGGAGTGATACCGGACAGGACGGGACAGACAGGATTGATATCAAAACTGGATATTGAAATTCAACAGGACAAACTAGACGGGAACGAAACTGGAGATCGATATTAGACAAGACAAAATAGACGGGAACAATGCCGGACAGGAAATACAAACATGAAACTGGACAGAGTCAAAACCCACGTCTTGCGGGTGGGAAGGTTTGTTGACGGACTGACAAAGGGTGAGTGAAAGCACTGAGCTTGAATAGAAGGGAAGCCAATCTGTCAGCGATCCGCAGCTGGCGCTACCTGGGCGGAGCCAAGTGGGCGCGATGGCAACCGTGACATAGTATGTCAGAAAAAAGAAAAAGTCTCTAGGTCGTTCCTATCAAAAGTTATGATTTTTAAAATGAATACAAACCAGATGATCCCTCTGGCTGCTAGAGGGCATTAAAGGATATATTCTCATCTTTAGTAACCCCAATTTAGTAGTTTCATCTGATGTAGTCTAATCTTATTGTCCATGCACAGCTGATATATACATATGTATATATAGTTTTACCTAATTTCAAATATCCACATCATTTAAGGCTAAAATTATTTTTTTTTGTATAGCTCCCACTTGAGTTTGTATAGCTTGGTGATTTGGTTCAGGTGTAAAACCGCATTCACACAACCGTTCAACTGAGTTCCCTGCTCTAAAGCCTGTGGTAAAACTTGAATCTAAGTTACCCCAAAAATTAAAATGTATTTATTATTTGACTTATGTTATTTTTTATGTATTTTGTATTAAAAAAAAACGTTCCTGTTTTATTTTTGTCAGCACCACCCTGTTTTTACTTGTATAACTGAAGACTAAACAAGATTGTTTTCATCTCATCTCATCTCATCAGCCGTACCGCTTATCCTCATCAGGGTCGCGGGGGGGCTGGAGCCCATCCCAGCCATCTCCGGGCAGTGGGCAGGGGACACCCTGAACTGGTTGCCAGCCAATCGCAGGGCACACAGGGACAGACAACTCATTCGCTCATTCACACCTAGGGACAATTTGGACCGGCCAATTCACCTGAAATGCATGTTTTTGGAACGTGGGAGGAAACCGGAGTGCCCGGAGGAAACCCACGCAAGCACGGGGAGAACATACAAACTCCGCACAGGAAGTCTGGAGCTGGATTTGAACCCACAACAGGTTCCCATGACATGAACTGTGCCGCACAAGCGCTAACCACTGCGCCGCCGTGCTGCCCAAGATTGTTTTCATTAATGATAATTAATAATTTATGAACAATTATGATTTTTCAGTTTTATCAAACATCGTAATTCATCTAGATTTATTCTACTCAATTTAAAATGTAAGAGAAGCTTTAAACGGACACTGTATTATTTAGCGCCTCCTAGTTGTAAAAAAACAAATTGTTTTAAATAATGAGAAAAAATTACATGAACCATTTTATGAATATGCAAAAGTACCCATAGGTCAAAAAATTTGCATTTGTTTTATATAACATGAGCCTCACCTAGAGGGGACTGACATATTTGCCCGCCATCTTGCTGCTACGGGTACCCAAAAACCTTAAAAAGGTTGCCAATGACAAAAAGGGTAATATTGAATGTTAGAACTCGTTGATTGAGACTGACAGCTGCAGACACAGACCCCAAACGAGCTTCTTAATTGTGGCACAATGTGTTACTTTTCTGTGCTAGACATTTCCCCGCTGATTTTTTTTAAATGTGGGAAATGGAAGTGAATAAGTTCATTTGTATTGCTGTTTAAACCTGCGGCCTAAAATCCAGTTTGGCTAGTACAAAACAAAGTTAAGCTTCTTCACTAAATTTGCACATGCAGCTTTTAACCAGATGCGCTCTGAAGTCAGGGATTTACAGTAACTCATTTTGCGCCATTCACCGGTATTGATGTCAAAGACATTTGAATTATTACAGGTCTGGCAGCAAAACAGTCAATTTTGTCCGTTTTGTGAAGTATATTCAGTGGTCAACCGCAAAAGTTCTTAACGTTTATCATCAGTTTGAAATCAAACAATTTTTACATCTAATGTTTCTTCTTTGGACTGCACGCATTTAATTTCAAATTATTTTTTTCAGGCACAGTCCGGCATAAAACTCAAGCTCTCTTTTCTAGCGAAATATACGCGTATAAAATGTACAATGCACTAAAACCGTATTGGTTTGAACGTTACTGGAATCTTACAAAGGCGAATCAGACTCGGTTTCGTTTACCTGTCGGACATTCTTTCTTTTAAATGTCTGTGTGTCACCTACTGCCGCGACAAGTTTTGGAACATGAAGTTGATGTTGACGTCTGCGTGTTTATGTTAGTTCCGGAGACAGAGACGCTATTGGCATGCGAGCCACTCAGCAGAGATTATAATCAGGTAGAGATGCCCCCTTCTGACAATAGTCAATAGTCACAATAGAGTGACGATTCCATTATCCTTTTTTGTCAAAAACGTCGATTAGTTGTGGCAGCCTTTGCCACAACAAGAGAAACAGGAAAAAACAAAGTTTAACTAGTGCTCCCTTCCTGGCACCACCGTAAAAAATGATTAAACAGTCGTGGGGAGAAAAATACGGAAAATACAATGGTACCTATACTTATGAATTTAATTTGATCTGGGAGAAGCTTCGTAACCTGAAAACTTTGTAAGTTAAGACGCATTTTGAATGTAAATGCGCTAATCCGATCCAAGCCCCACAAAAGTGTAGTATGGTATTATATTTAATAACTCATGAAAGAGCATCAGAACATAAAACAAAAAGAGAAGAGAGATTACCGCACAATAAACATAAAAATAGAGTAACATCATGTAAAAAAACAAAATAATGAAGGAATTAATCAAACTCTTAATTCACCTTTTTGCCTTGCGTTTCTGGAAAAACTGATCAAATGACGTCTGCTTTAGCCGGGTTTTCACAATCCGCCGGAAATGTGCCAGGCAGACCTAGCGATAGCCGGACTTGTCAACACTTTTTCCGGGTGATTCCTTTCCTCAAATTCTGAGACTTCATGGAATTTTGCTATACTGTCTTTAATTTGGGCTGATTAAATGGTGGTTGCATCCTCCTCCCCGCTCTCTTGCCCGGAACCCTTCCTACTCCTCGTCTCTGAACTCTGACGATGACACAAAGACCATGCTGGCAGCACACATGGGCACTGGGATTTTAAGCGTGTACTGCACTGTATTTTTGATTTTGTATCTTAAGGCAATATTTACCCATCTAGGTACTTTGTAACCTGAAACCTTCGTGCGAAAAGACATTCATAAGTAGAGGTACCACTGTACTGTCCACACTCACCCGACTTTTAGTCAACAAAAGCAAGTGATGACTATATTTCCTGCCTGCGAGCTTTATTTGATTTGTTCTGATTCGGTGAGCTGCAGAAGAGTCAGTGCATTCTCATTTTGGAGGTTACGCAGCTTCAGTTGCACATAACTCCCTTTGGGTCGCTAAACAAACTGTTCAACCAACGGGCTAATTAGCTCACCTCAAGCCACCCGACAGTGTCACGTGGCGGGATGGAAGTCTGCATTTTGTTAGAAACACCAAAAATCAGTCTAGGGAATCGCCAACAGAGGTTCTAGCCATTGCTTAGTGCAGACCCACTTGGTATCTAAAGAGAATTAAGTCAAGTCAAGTTTATTTGTATAGGCCTTTATCACAAAGAGTCTGAAAGGGCTGCACAGACCACAGATTATTGGAAACCACAGACTATTGTTACACCTTCCCCTCATCTAAAACCTACATGAGGGAAAGGAAAAACTCAAAAACCTCAAGATGAGGAAAATGAAGTAAACTTTAGATGTGGTAATCCCCCTTCCAGGATGACCAGGCTGCAATGGATGTTGTAATAACAAATAATACACAGATTTTGTGAACATAAAATATAGGTTATTCATATGCTATTGAATAGAAGTATGTTTTAAGCTTAGATTTAAACATTTCCACTGAAGTTGCAGATCAAATCTCAGGGGGAAGAGCATTCCACAGCACCAGGGCCCAAATGGAGAACACTCTCGAACCTGCGGATTTCCTCTTGGCTCTTGGAATCACTAGTAGCCCAAGATTTTTTGGGCGAAGACTCCGAGCAGGAACACAGGGCGAAATTAAATCTGAAATATATGAGGGAGCAAGTCCATGCATGATTTTGTATACTACCAACAGAACAGAACCTTAAAATCACATCTTAAGCTACCAGGGAGCCAATGCAGGTTAGCTAAAATCGGGGTAATGTGATCAAACTTTCTTGTCTTAGTTAAAAGCCTCGCTGCAGCATTTTGTACCAGCTGAAGGCTCTTGATTTTCAACTTCAGGAGACCGGAGAGTAGTGCATTACAGTCATCGAGACGGGAGGTAACTAACGCATGAAATTTAATCTCCGCATCCCACTGAGACAGCATAGAGCGAATTTTAGCAATTACAATTAAAATGTGAGTATACTAACATTATTGGGCTAATTAGTATTCATGGAATAGTAAGCATCTTATACTGAGTACCAGTGGCTTGCGCAGATTTTCCCACCTAGGCCTGGTAAATCTGAATAAGTACAACCCGAAATAACAATTTCATGGCTATAAAAACATTTACTGCAGTTACAGCTGTGGCACAAATACTAAAGCATCAATAATAACCTCATAAAATTGCAACATTGTTTAGGAATATGGCACATTTTACCAACCAAAAATCCATTGTGCACAAAATACAGCCTCCTTTCTTTCACCGAGAAGATTGCAATGACTCCGTCACACAGATTATTCGTGCGGTTCAGTTCCATCGAGAAGTTCTTTTCTGTCGCCATCGAAGCTAATGCCAAAAGTGGAGCCTGTCCTGTCTTATTTCTGGCATACGATTTTATTCGCTTTGGAGCTGAAAATGTCCGATTGACAGAAACAGTGGACACTTTTTCGTCGTGATACTTTCATTACGTTCACCTAGCTAATAACCATTGACGTTTCCCTTTGCCTTCTAGAAGTTTTTGGCTCCGCCAACTCAAGTTCTGATTGGCTAAACCTCCAGCTTGGAGATTAAATCCATACAAAAACTGATGCGACACAGTTTTTGAGAATAGAACATTTCAAAGACTGTTCGATTGGTAAAAGATTGATTTAAGCAGTTAAATGCAGAGGGATTGCGGTTAAATTTAAAATTGGCATTTTCTCACTATGTGAGAGTCTTATGCAATTAATTCGTTTTCATTTTACATGCGGTTTGTGAATCCTTTATCCACCAGGTTGGTCAAAGTACCACTTTCTGTAGTGTGTCTTGGGGAAGTACAGCCTGGTGGCGCCCATCTCTCTCTAGGTTTTTGGGGTAAGGGGTTTAGTACTGGTTTCCATTCATACCAATAGCGGGAGAAGCCTCTTGATTTGACTCAGATACAGCACCTTCATCATCTGGACGCTGTTGTTGGGAATGTCGTTAGAGATAATACCAGATCCTAAATCACCGCTTAAGGAAAATATTCTCACTTATGTGCATCGGAAGTCTATATTCTGTGATCTTCAAATTGGATCCATCTCTATAACGATATATATTCATATCAGGGCACATCACCACGTCTCTGGGGCTTCACCAACACTGCGAGATAGCGTCTGTCATTTCATAATTTTGTTTAAATATACTAAAAGGCTCCTCGTAAAAAGAGGTATATTGTCAACTAAAATGTTAACAGTTTTGATTTTTCAAAAATGTAGCTTTTGTAGTTTATGAAAAAAATAAAAGTACTCTACTCTTGACATGACCTAAAAATAGTCTATTGCATCTCAAGGAAGATTCTACACATAGTGAAAGTGGAATTCAGTGAAGAACCTGAATCTTTTAACCCCGGAAAAAGGATTTTCCGGTTCAAACAGAGTTTTGTCACGCCCTTAGTAGACTACAAAAGACTGCAGTACTGAATCATTCCAATTTTACAGAGTTAATTGGGTGCTTTGGTTCAATAAGAATTGGAAAACAGTGCGTTCAATATGAATTACAGCAGAGGACAAACCAAATTTAGAAAAGCAGAAGAAAGGGACTGTACGGCTTGTGGGTTATTTCTTTGAGCAAAGAACATTCACACTGCTATAGAAGTTCAGCTATTTATGATAAGGGTCATGTAATGTAACACATTACTGTAGCCATTAGTTTTGTTGCTGACTAAGCCATCTACAGTATGTGATAACAAAATAAGCCTCTGCGGTGCTTTTAAGTGTAGCGGAGTCAATGATCCAGGAAAAGACATAGGTTATCTGGAGGGCACTGGTTTGACTTTTGTCTTCTTGTCCAAATTGACTAGGGCTCCTCAATTTATTGGAATAACTGTTCTTCAGGTTTTGCGGTGCAAAGCAGAGGGTTCAAACAATGGAGATCGGAAGAGAAAACATTTGAAAGTCGTGACCTTGAATCACCCTCAAATCATTGTCAAACTGTCAATAGTTCAAGACTAACGAAACCGTAAAGACAGGTAGGTAGGTAGGTAGGTAGGCAATGGATAGATAGATAGATAGATAGATAGATAGATAGATAGATAGATAGATAGATAGATAGATAGATAGATAGATAGATAGATAGATAGATAGATAGATAGATAGATAGATAGATAGATAGATAGATAGATAGATAGATAGATAGATAGATAGATAGATAGATAGATAGA